>NW_009647838.1:765449-823988 GCF_000708025.1 Charadrius vociferus
GCAAAGCAACTGGCATGATAGCTGCGCTTGGAGTCAGGGTGGGCCAGCCTTTCCCCTGGAGGCTCTGCTTGAATTTCTCTTGTCTCAAAGTAGCTTAGATAGAGGATTCCCACTGCTCCAGCTGATGGCAGAGAAGCAAGAGGAGGCTTCAGAAAACATGGCTTGTAACTTGACTCTTTCCTGACTCCAAGAAAGCCTCTGCAGACACAGGCTCCATCCAGAGATTGCTGATTCTCTAAACAGCCCATACACTTAAAAACCAAAATACTGTCCTTCCAGCATTGAGCAGGTTAGTGCAAGTCTGCCAAATACTGTCGATTCCCTCCTAGTTAAGCTTTAAGAAAACATATTTGTTAAAAAAATGGAAATAAATGAAAATATGCTCTCCTCACCCCCTTGGATTTATCTTTAGCTAAAGGAATATTATTTAGGAAGACCCATGTTGAAATATTGGCAGCACACCATTGGCTTGTTCTGCTTATGCCAAAGACATACGATCTGCAGGCCTCACGTGCTGGCAAGAAGCATCAGTGCAAAACATCTGGACAACACGCTTCACCTTCAGGACCACCGCAGAAGAAACACCAAAGTATCTTCAGTAGCAGGACATGAACACAGGCAGGAGAGAACCTCTTTCCCCCTCAGGTCAGACAGGCGAGTCACTGCTGTTAGAGCTGTGATTTCCCTCTGCATCCAGTGTTGTCCAGCTCAAACAGGCCATGAGACTGAACTCAGATGGCTGACTGGTGAGAAGATCATGCTAGAGACAGCTATTCCATGGGCAACCTCCCTGCCCTCCTTCCCCAGGCCACGGGTGGAGTGAGGCAGTGCTCGATTCACACCTCCCTTGCGCCCCGAGGGCCAAGTGCAGGCAGGTGCAAAGTTCTGGTTTTAATCTCACCAAGGGCTCAGCTCAGCTGGCACCTCCCAGCAATCTCCTTAAAAGTGTTGACAGCCATTCTAGTAGCACTCAGGAAGGCCCCAGGAGAAGTTACAATGTGCTGAAAGAGAGGCAAGCTGCGCTCCCACTGCTATCTTTAGCCTGGCTTCCTAGGAAGATCACACTGTCTGTCTGTCCATCTTTCTGCCAGCCCGTCCACCTGTCTGCCAGTATCCTCTCCTCCCCCACGCCCTCAGTAATTTTTGAACACATTGCCCAGTTTCAACTAAAATTGACAGACAACTCAAAGCCCCTAAGATCTCAGACATTTCATGAAAACCAGCTGTTGAGTAGAGGAGTAAGAACAAAATAAGTGTTGTTGTAGTGAGCTAAACAGCTTTCTCTTCTGCTTTGGGTTCCAGATGGCCAATCAGCACAGATGTACTGGCCATACAGCTGGCATGTGTAAGGACTGAGACCAGACACAACACATGCTTCCTCATCTCATCAGTAATGAGGGGACATGGAAGAGAACTAGAGGTTTAGCGTTTAGCATAGAAGAACCAGGAGAGATGGACCCGTCCTATTTTGCATGGTCATGCCTTATCGGTCGTGTCCAAAAGAGATTGACTCTTCTGACTATCTTGCATTCCACCTTTATGTTGGATGGTCACAATTTTTAATACTACCCACAGTCAGCACATGCCAGGTTGACCCATTGTTGCCAGCCAAACCGGAGATGGACAAGAATGAGCCTAGGCTTGGTCTTGCAGAATTTTGTTACCAGGTCATTACTTTTCATTTTCCCTGAAGTCAAGTGGCTTTGTCACTCACAAGAGATGGGGCCACTAAAAGCTTATGTCAGTAAGTTATTTACGCAGTGGAAAACAAGGTCATATATATACATATCTGTCTACGTACACATACAGATATGAATGATAAACCACAACTTCATGTATTACTATTCTTTATACACAGTTCCTCGAGGCATGTACTGTGACACAGACCCAGCTTTCATGGTACCTGTTATGGTCAGTGGAACCCCAACATTTGCTAGCAGCAGAGGGATGGGGCAGTCAGGGACTTTCTGTTCCATTTCAGGTTCTCAAGAATGTGGCTCTAGTAGGTTATTTCCCAAAACCAAGGTGGTTTCTTTTCCCTGTACTCAGTTGCCCTCCTGTCTACTCTATCCTTCCCTTGGATTTATCATCCTTTCTTCTTGGCCAACACATTCTACTCTATCTGAACTTGCCTTCTGTGCATTCTCCGTGCCCAGGATCTTTGTCCACCTCTCCTGCAGCTCCCTATCCCTTTTACGCCAACACAAGGAGTACTGACTTCTTCTTTCAAAGCTGTTGATAACCCAGTGTGTGCCTGCACACACAGGAGAGAACACATACCTGATGTATGCACTGATACCAATGAACACACCAGCCCTTTCTACCTCATTATTGCAGGTCATTCACAGATTGACATTTTAATGAACACTGACCATGCTAAGGATGATAACAATCAGCATTGGCCCTGAGTTATACATAGCAGTCAGCTTTAGCTGGGAACACTGAGAAGTGATGATTTTTAGCAGCTGAATGACAGGAGAGTGTCTGTGACCTGTTTACATGATAAGCCTAAGAATAGCCCAACCTTGTGGGAAGTCACTGGAATGTCCAACAAAATGAGAATGAAAACTTTGGGTGGGGGAATCAAATCACTTCAAGAGTTCTCTTATGATTAAGTATTACGGCTTATGTTACAAAGTTCTTCCATTATACCACTCAAGTTTCTCAATGTCCGTTTAGAGAGGCTTCAGCGGAAACGTTACTAAAACACTGTTGTTGTCACGGTTTCTCTGTCACCAGAAGAATAATGCAGCACAGGCTTCCTGCATTACTTTAACCGTACAGACACAGGGTTTGAGGTTTTTCTGACTTTAAAAATATACTTGTGGCTACCTTGATAACCACAGACAAACAAACAACCAATCAACCTACCACAGTGAAAAGCCAAACTGGAGACACTCAGATGTTGCACATACAGGAAACGGGTGGAACTGGCACAATGTCTTTAAGCAAGGTGAAAACAGCTACCTTGATTGCTAAAAGAAACCTTTTGACTATTTCTTGTTCATCTCTTCCCTTGATTACAATAATCTCATCCTGTGGTCGCCCCCATTTCTCCTTTCATGCTAACCCAAATGTGCAACTTTTTAAGTTTCTTCATCCATTTCCTACTGCTTTGTCTCCCAAGTCTTTGTTGTTTCCATTGAGCTTTGAGATTGTTTTTACCATGCTTGCTATGCTTGGATGTGGAAGTGGGGTAGACACTGTTTAGATAGCAGGACGCCATTGATGTGGAAGTGCCTCAGAGAGCTGTTCATAGCTGTTTGCAGTAGCAGAACTGCTCACAGTAGCAGTCCATCAGAGCCAGACACTTGTGATGACATGCTGCATTCAGAGAGCCCAGTGCTATTAACAGTCTTACAATATCTCAGCAGATGAGGAAAGGTTTTGTCTGAACTGTGTCCCTTTGAGTTTGCTTTGGGAGACCAAGAATGACTCTTGGACTGCAAAGAGTAAAAAGCTATAGGTTCCCACGAAAAAAAAAGATATCCTGGATG
This sequence comes from Charadrius vociferus, assembly GCF_000708025.1. NCBI lineage: Eukaryota > Metazoa > Chordata > Aves > Charadriiformes > Charadriidae > Charadrius > Charadrius vociferus. The sequence goes on from NW_009647838.1 coordinate 768,947, forward strand.
CTCTACAGCAGCTGTGTGTGCACAAATCATGCAACTCACAGCATTTTCTACTCACAATAGCAATCCAGCTGTGCTTGAAAAGCTATGGAAGAGCAGCAGAAATGAAGAAACCTTAGAAAAGCTGTGAGAAAGCCGAGAAGAGAGATTGTTTCATTATCCTCCCCTTCCCCATAGGGACCAGGTCTAAAGCAATGCAAGGTAGACCTTTCTTAGTTGAACTAAACAGCATGAAAACAAGGAATATCAAGGAGAACCACTAAGTTTCACTGCAAAATTTTCCATGTAACACATGCAGAGTCCACTCCTTGGTTCATTTCTTGGTACATTTTTAAAAAAGGGTTGTTTGCCAAAAACTTCAAGCAAAACCTGCCGTTCTGCCACAAGGACCCATTATTAGCTTCTTCCTCCAGGGAGGAATTTATTTGATGTTGACTGGAAGTTGCTTTGACATTTCAGCCACTCCTCTTCCGCTGACTCCAAAACGCATGGCACACAAGGAGTATGAGGTCTGGTCATTAGACAGCTCCTTCTACACCCTGTGAGCAGGTAAGACTTCACCTATAGCATGGCTGGATGCCTTCTGGAAAATAACTCGTTCTCATCGTCTTTTGTTCATCATTCCCCCTTTGGATTAGACTGTGTCTTCCTGTGCCTGAAACGATTTCCCTTTCCTCCTTCAAACCCCTCCTCATGTCCCATTTTTCAAGCGCTTTCCTACGATAGTCTCCCTTAGGAGGCTGTTCGCTCCCATCTCTGCCTTGATCTTTAAGCACTTAGAGGTGGCCAGCTAAATAGAGCAAATGCCTCACTGGGATTCAGCCCGTTCCCACGTGCTGGAACGGTGCCACGAACACCTGTGGTACTTTCTAAATAATACAACAGCAGGAGAAAATGCAGTCCCAGGCCTGATTCTTGGCTGCGTGCAAAGCCCTATTTGTTCTGCAGTGTGTGAAAGGGCCCTACCATGAGAGGAATTACAGTTTATATCCACTTTCACATGCAGAAGAATGAAGGCAGCCATCAAGGAAAGGAGTCTTATACCAGTGCCCTTAGAATTACAAAAAGCATTTCGGTGTCCTTGGGAATGACAGGTCTAGAATAAGGTAGGCTTTAAAATTTATGATCTCTTCAGCCATTACTGCTACTAATAAATCTAGTCTGTGAAACCAGATGCTGTGACAGTGGCATGGCGTTGTGCATCTTCGCCTGAGCTCCTCTGTAGCACAGGCTACGCAACCACACCAAATCAGTCTCACGTATAACCCAGGGAAGAGCATTTAATCTAGGGCATCCTTGCGGAAAACATCTTGATTTAAAGGTTTTAACTGATGGAGAATCCTCCATGGCCCTTGGCAGGTTAGTCTTATTGGCTTTCTCTCCCACATTAGATACCAACACACGACAGGCCTACACATCCTTCAGAATTGCCTGCATCTCCCCATGGCCCATAAAAGGATGCTTGGACTAGACACTTAACATTTAGGCAGTTAATGCAGCTGGGATGAATCCCACCATGCTGTCTCTGACTGAGATGTCTCTTTGCTTCTGTAATCTGGATTCATTTGGCCCTTTAAATGTTTTATTGCAAGAAAAGACCTGGTCATCTAATAATCTAGGACCACATCTGTGAATAAACTCTCTATTGAGAGTAAATTGTTTAATTCTCATAGGAAAAACAACAGGAAATTGTGCAATGTCACAAAATGAAGCAAAGATGGCCTGGAACCCTGCCCCTGTGCTCCTGAGGTGCCCCAAGATATTACAGACCAGCAAGAAAGCAGATATGGTGAATCCCGCTGATATACTCTCCTGGCATGTCACTTACCTTACTATGACTGCATGCAGGAATAAGTACATCTCTACATCTCAGCAGACGAATACCAAGTATGGAAGTTAATTGCATGTATGCAGCTCTTCAAATCTAAACAATATAAAAACACTGGCTCCTTTACTGTAACCTCAATAGCATCTTACAGTGCCTTTTCAACACAAGCCGTCACACGGAAAGAGTATTGGCTCCCAGGAATCATACCTTATTTTTGCCCTCTATTACAGCTGTTCGCTCAGTGATGGTCTGGATCCTGTTTCCTATGTTGCTGCCAGCTTTCAGGATGAAAGATCCTTCAGTATAAGAGCAAAAGCCGCGCCTGAAGACAACAAAAATTGAAGTTTTACTGATTTGGTGATAGACTGAAACATTCAACACATAAGACAAAATAATTCTTCTGGAAACAGTGATCAGCCAGGGAAACTTTTACAGGTGCTGTGACGACCAGGCAAGTTTAATTACTCTTCATAAAATCTTGAGGTTTGGAGTCTGATGGTTGGATCCACTTCCACAGCCCCTCCTTGAACATTAGCTCTCTGGAGTCAGTGTTAACATTTAACCCACTGTGCCTGGGAGGTCAGAATTTACAATCTGAGCCTAATTATAAGGCTGTGCAAGACCAACATTCCATTTCCAATGCTCCTGTTTTCAGCCATTGTCATGGTTCAGGCTTGGCTTCAAACATGAGTTCATGTTATTTTCAGCCTTAAATTCAAGACAAATTGTATTTGTTTCAAGATCTGTTCTGTAACGTATTGGTTGCTGTTTTACTATGTGCAGATGCATTTTGTTATCATGAAAAATGATGCAGGTTCTCATTTTTGAATGTTTTCTTTAGTTCAGTTTACAAAATGGGAAAATATCAATACTGGGGTTCAATGATTGTAAGACACACAGTAAAAATAACCATAATCCTGCAAATCAGAAAAACAAAGTTAAACAAGACTGTATCTAATTGCCAAAGGGACTTAAATGTTCATTTAATCTGAAAAAAAAATCAAAGTCATGTTAATGAATGGAAATCTCAGGGAAAAAAATATTTTTGCCTTACGCAACAAATTGGCTTGTAATCAGAATATTCAGGTGTGGTCATGGTAGAGCTAATTTGTTTCCCAAAGCCTAATTTGGTACACATGGAAATAAACACATTGGAATGCTTCTTAAATGCTGTCTGTCCCTATTCTTCTTTGAGGTTATCTAGTTTTGCTTTTCATCCAAAATGTACTTGTTGCTTGTTCAATTCCAGCTTCAACAGTAGAGCTTAACCCTTCAGCAGGGTCAAGCTCTTTCAAATATGATATGTTCCTTTGATCTTCCATGAATTTGAAAGATAACGACTGTAGTATCTGTAATCAAATAGTTCTGATATGTATATCAGTTGCTTGAAGAAATGACCTTTAAAGACCAGTGACTGGCTAATGGCATGTGATGCAATCCTGACCAAAGAATGAGGTTCACTTCCCTTCAGCCAACTGTGCAGCTTGCTTAAACTTTGTGTTGTTTATAATATCAGTGGTACACTAACTTTACATGCTTGTTTTTAACTGTGCAGCATTGCGTCAAACTGGCCACTGTCTTAGCAGATATTACTGCTTGAAGAAATGATGATATGTAAACTAACTTGGGCTGCGATCATTAGCACAGATATATGATCGTCTACCCAAATTTCTTAACATGCATTGAGATGCTCAATGAACTGAAAAAGCCAAAAAACAGAAGCAGGCCATTGTTATTCAAGCATGGAGAAATGACAAGGAGCAATGGCATGGCAAGAAAGCCCTATCTGCACAATCATTTCTTCCAGACTCTGGTTTAAAAACCAACTTCTAATACATGATTGTTGAGGCCAGGGTGGATGAAAGACAGCTGCTCTAAGACAGTTGATGCATTCAGATGGGAAAAAATGGTTAGAAATTGTTCAGAAAGGTAGATGCCATTTACTTTGCACATTTAATGTTTCAGGAAGTCTGTTTTTGCAACAAGATTAGAACACAGAAGACATGATAATATTGGTAAGTCGACAACATTTCCATGCCATAGCAGATGTCAGAACTTATTTCATGATGTCAGTACTGTAGGCACACAAACAGGCAGGATTGAAGGCACATGCATGTGACTGGATATTTGGGCAATCGCTGTACAGGAAGACAGAGAGCCCAAAATCTCATTTCATCCATAATAAAAAGTAATTTAATTTTTTTTTTTCCTTTCCTCACAGAATGAATTTATGGTTTTTTTTGTTACAATGTTGAAAATTTGTGCTCTTGACTAAAGAGAGACACATATTCTGGTAAAAGACAGAAAGAAGGTACAATGCATATTCAGAAACTGCTTGTGCATCTCTGAAAGGCATTTCCAGTCTCCTTTCTGGAGCTCTGGAGCCTCCAGGCTTAGTTCTTATTATACTCTTCCTCATAATTCCTTGAAAAAGACAGTATATATTTAGGTTGCAATGTCTTAGGGATGAGGACAGTGTTATGTCTTTGTTGATACTTAGCACAATGGGGTGCTGATTACTCATTAATACCATAACATGAACCACCATCATAATTACAATAACATCACAATAACCAGAAAAACACATGTAAAACACTAGATCAAATATTAGCCCTGGAGGTACATATGGCAACTCTACTGACTTCACATACCATACTATCTCCAAACTGCCAATTACAAAGTTAATGCAATTATAGGAGAAAATTGAATACCCTTAATAGCTGTTGTCCATGGTTTTAATAAAAAAGGAGTCACAGTCAAGCTGAGAATACATTATCCAACAGCTCACGGTACGCAGCGGGAGATGCGAGTACTGTCGTACGCGCCACTTCGGCTCCACGGTCTGCTGGATCAGCAAACGTTTATGAGTCAGCTGCAGCGCGGCTGCCAGGCAAAGTCTCGGACAAGACTCAGAGTCATCCTTTTGGATGCGGAACCAGATGCTTTCTCTCCTCAGCTGCCAAATGCTCTCACTTTAACCTCAAATACACCAATACAGCTTAGGGACAGAGAACTCGAGCCACCTCCAGTCTCCTGAGCTGGTTACTCGGGTTCGTACTCAGCCATCCTTCCTCTCGCTGCTCCCAGCAGTGCCACCTGGAGCCACCGCTTAAGCCAACAGCATCGGGTAGAGATGGGGAAGGGACAAGTGGGAGTAATTAAGAGTCCCACCTCCTAACCTGACCAGCTTCTAACAACAGGCATTTTGTAACAGAAATAGAGAAAAGGCTCTGCTGAATTTAGATGCAGTCATCAAACCAAATGTTTGTGTTAAGTACAGATGCTTGGAAAGAAAGAGAAAAAAATGAAAATATAAAAATTTACTCTGGCTGGGACCAAAATACACAATCAGCTTCCCATTAATTCAATTGATGTTTTGTTGCATGTGTCCTCAGATAACATCAGCTACATATTTTTATGCTTTGTAAAGAAATTTCAAGTTACTCCAGACTATCCACTCAGTAAAATAGCAAGGGTATCCTATTTGTAGCAAGAACTGTCTATGTTTGCAGGGAAATCCCACTGAATTTTGGATATCTGAATCGTACTCCAGATATCTCCGGAGCACATGAATTCCTGAAATGTTTTGTTGTGGGATGAGCCTCACTGCTTTGCATCGTCAGGAAAGCTTACAGCAGGGTTACCACCAGGTTAATGAAAAAGCACACAGTGTGCGCAGAGACTGATAAACAAGCTAATATCTGCCAGCAGATTTCTAAGCACTTCTTACACCTGTTTCCCTGCAGATCCTTTCACGTCCCTACTTTGTGGGTGCAACTGTGCACGTATAGAGGTCCTATAGAATAAATGCTACGGGGGCGTACAAAGGTATGTTTGTAAACATTCTGCAACCTCAGAGCAAAGGTGATCAGACTCTGCTGCCTTAGTTGAGCGCTGGGAGAAGCAGAGCAAGCAGGTTTCTCACCCCTTAAGTGTTTTTTTCCATGTGCCTGCGTGCGTGCTCGCACGCGCCTTGCCTGTGTGCACGCACACACCCCCACCCGCACGCACAGGCACGCTTCGTCCTTTGAGTCACGAGCCTGAGAAACAGGCTATTCCTTCGTAAAAACAGAAGCTGTTAGATCTCCTGCGGGTTTCCAGAGAAGCCCAGCGCTGGGGGAAGGAGGCTGTGCTGGGGCTGGGGTGCGGGGGATGCCGGCAGCACGCCCTGCCTGCCCGGCTGCCTGCGGTGTGGGGTGAGCTCCGCCGGCGGACCCACTCACCGCCCTTTGCTTTGGGAATTTACAGGTCTTTTGGAAGGGCTGGGGCGAGGTTTATGCAACCAGAAGTAAGTTCAGCTTTATAAAAAGGTCTGTGATGTGCGGAGCTGGCACTGGCGGGGGCCCTAGAGAAGTGGCCTGGGGGAGGGGAGCCAGCCTGCTTCTCAAGAATACATCAAGCCCTTGAGGAAGCAGAGTGTGCCATGTTTGAAGATGCAAAGATAATCACAGTGCTGGGAACCGTCTTGTGTAGCGGAGGAAGCCAAACAACAAGAGGAAAGCAGCATATGCTCCTGATTTCGCACAGGAAGCTAGCAGCACCTCCTGCCAAAGTGAGATAAGAAAACTCCCATGGCCTATTCTGGACAAGGCCATGGTTATCAACCTTAGCTTCACACTGTCCTCACTCTGCTCTGCAGCCCGCTCCCTTTCCTAATGAGTTTCAGAGCCCTCACCTCTATTAGCATACAGCATGCCAAGCACAATAGCGTGGTATATTTATAACTATCGATGGGGAAAAGTTTCCAGGGTAAGAGAGTACTTCATGTCGTCTTGATGTATTTCACTGAAATCAAACTACCAACCAGCTCCAAGCTAAAGTCCTGCCTATGAGACTACTGAACTCAGAATAAAAGCGGTTTTGTTGTCACCCCAGTGATTTATAGCCGAGCATAGGAGCTGAGGTAAAGGATTTCTCTACTTATTCACAGTCAGATTTGTATGACAGACAGTCCTAAATGAAAGTCCTAGACTCAGCTTGTGTCCAGACACATCTTCTCCCCCACCCTGGAGACAGTTCTTCAATTTGCAGTTCTAGTAGTACAGTGACAAATACCAGCGGAAGAGCCTCAGTCCCTGTATCAGTTGCAAAAATCCTCATCTTCTGTCTTCTCATCTCCTCATCTCCTCCCTCCCAAACCCTCCTGTGTGATGCCAGAGGCCATTGCAATCTTTCCCTCCTGTAACATCCCATCCAATTCTCTAAGCATTCCTCTTGGCAAAGCCACTGGCAGCCTCAATCACACTCTTGTTTACTGATGTAGTATTTGGCAATTGCACCAGTACTAGGAGCAAGAGGAAGCCATTCTGTCACTGATGGTGACCATTTTTGAGAGTGATTAACGGCAGGCACAATATTTTTCCAAGCATCTACCCTTTTTTTTTTTGGGCAGCAATTGATTCCTAGCAGCATCTGGGCAATGTTATCACAAATTCAAGTTGGGCTGACTCATGTCTTTCAAGAGGTGGTGGTGACGGCACTAACTTTAAGACAGGAACTCTGGAAATTCCTGTAATTGTAAAGAATATATAGGAACTGTTTTCCTCTTGGAAGTTATCAAAAAAGACCTGAATGACATGGGCCTCGCCTGCTCCGTGCCTCGGCGTCCAGCGCCATGCAATTGGTAGTGCGGGGCTGGCGTAGCCACGTGTCCTGGGGAATATTGAGTCAATTTGAGGCAGGAAACAGAGAGGGAAAATAGTAGCAGGGAGCATGTACAGGTTGTGAAACGTGCTTAATGGGGGTGGAGGGGGAGAACGTGTGCTGGCCCCCCGCCAGCGTGCTCCACAAGCTTTAGCTGTAACACTGTAATGCGCTTGCCCATTAAGAAGAGGTGGTCCAAATGTTCCCACTCTCAGCCAAAAATAATCAGTTAGAGGTCGAAATGCTGGGCCCACCGCACGCAGTGGCAAAGCTGTAGCCAGCTGGGAGTTCATCCCAAGCACCGTCCCCAGTACACACACACACACAGAGTATGTGGGTTAGGGGAGCTAAGAGGAAATCTTCTACAAATAGTAGGAGGTGGGTACAGTTAACACCATATACTGTAGTGTATTTATATTTAGGAGCTTAGCAAGGAATGCCAAACAAGCAGTCCTGGTGAGAGTGGTGCAGGTTCCTCCTCTGCATGTTTCTTTCTTCAGCCCTTCACCTATCTGCTTTCACTGTCACTGGTCCCTATTGCTGCCCACCGCAGTGTCAACACTTGCCCATCAAGAACAGACGGGACAGCACCAGCCCATCTCACTTCAGACATGCTCATGACTCCCAGAGAGCAGCAAGTCTCCATCGCCACTCCTCAACCTCCGTCTTCAGAGCAGGAGCAACTTGTGGCCAAGGACATTATTAGTTGTGCTGTCACTGCCGAGCTGCAGGGTGGTTGGAGGATTTCTCAGTGACCTCAATGCATTAGGCTGCATTGGGGCCCTGGTGCACTGCACAGTTTCAAGAGTGGTGTTTGAGTTGTTTTCTGTTTTGTAGGATGCTCTAGGTCCTCATTGAGAGGGATACTTAGAGGGAAAGCACATTCTCTAGGGGAGATGCCTGATGTCCTGAATGCCTCATCCTCCTGGTGAGCATCTTTCAAAATGGTAGGGCATATGGCATTCATGCTCTTGTTGCTCATCACCATGGCTCTATGGAAAAAGAAAGCATTTGACAGCTGCACACTGCCTTTCCTGCTATTATCTACATGCAGCCAGATAAATGGATAATGTTTCCCTTTCACAGTCATCCTTTCCAAACATTATGGCTTGCCCTGAACCACTCCAGTATGTTACAGCAGAAAGCTGATTGACCTGAACTATCTCAAAAGAAGCGGTAAGATCAATAGTAGTCTAACCTATCCCACCTCTCAACCCTTCATCAGTCCATAGTCACATTTCAACAGGAAAAAAAATCACTTCTGCATCTGCACACCTAAGCACTCTGCAATACCAGCTATTCACAACAAAAAGTACAAGTAACTCAGGGTGAGGGCCACCAGGCAACCAAAACCCACATTTTGCTTCCAACTTCTTTGCCAGTACTTGAAAACCCTGGCCACTAGGGAACATAACAGAATTGGAAAGTAATTTTTGAGGTGTTTGCACATCCTGAGGTGACTTGAAAATGTCTCACCTTGAGTTTCTTCTCTGATAATTTTATTTTGTTTCTTGACCCTCAATTTCCTGCTTCACACTGCTTAGTATTCTTCATGGACACAGAATACCATCATATTTCAGCCAATCCTTCCTTCCTTCCTTCTTGTCCGCCTCCTTTCCCTCCTTTGCTAGACTGTAATCACTCTCATCTCCCATGCAGTCACTGTGACTCAGCCTCCACTCTCTCTCTTCGAGAGCACCAAACATGTCCTCCACAGAGGAGCTGAATGCCGGCTGGAACTACAGAATTATCACTTAAAGCATGAGGTTTTCACAAACACCTATAACTTCTTGATGGGAAAATGCATTTGATTTTAATAGTCTGTGTTGTGCTGAAAGGAAGAGGTGTTCTCTGTTTTGTTTGAGTGGTCTGAAACCTAAAGAGAAAGGCAATGAAACCTCTATATACAATGTCCACTCTTACTTTCTGTTTCTTCTATTTCCAAATAAGTTCCCTGTATATAAAGTCCAAGCTATTGTTCAGACCCTTCCAGCATAAGTCATATTTCATGCACAAGTCATTCCTAACAGCTCGCTTGTCTTCTAGGCATAACCTCACATCTATAGCCTTCCAAAATCCAGGTACCCCTAATGCCTTCCTCCTTGTAATAATGAAATTCCCTTCCTTTTCTTTGTTGTCCCGACTGAGTCCTCTCGGCTCTAGAAAGGAGCGACTCTTTACTAATCTATTTACACAGTCCTCCATACTCCCTGTCTTGCTGACAAGTAGGAAGCACAACTAACACCTTTTCCATTTTCCAATGATCAGCGAAGGAGATGAAACAACTGCTGCACTGAGGTTGTGCTTTTCATGGTGGTTTGTTTTCAGCTTCACTGCAAGCAGGGGTCTGAGAGCAGCTCTGGGCTGACTGGAGTGAGGGACTGGAAGTGCAGGCAGAAAACAAGGAAGGGATGAGAAAGAATGGAGGGAAACATTTTTAAGAAGAGAGGGGAATTGATTAGAGGGAAAACAGGAAGTGAAAATACTGACAGACGTGGATATAAGACCAAGGATCCATCTACCCCATATCCTGTCTCAACAATGACCATAAGCAGATGGTTGGGGATGAGTAAGAGCACGACTAACTTCAGATACTTCCTCCTAATACTCCCCCAGTCACCAATTATTATCAGTTCAAGAGCTTCCCGCAACGGAGGCTGTTTCTACACTTCAGTGGATTTCTCTTCCAAGACTTTGTGCAAACTTTTTAAAGCCCCCAAAGTCCTCTGGCAAGGAGTTTCACAGATCTGCTACCCACTACAAGAAGAGCAATCTCCTTTTTTTTGTTCCGAATTGCACTCCACCTGGCTTCAGTTAATGGCTTCTACCTCTTGAACTGGAAAAGACACGCATAACCAATCCTTAGACATCTGTGTCCTTCACAAGTCTGTAGATCTCTATCGTGCAGTCCCACAAGTCACCTCTTTTTTGGGCAGCAGAGCCCTGACCTCCCTCCTCACTCATCCCTCACACATTCCTCTCATTCTCTGAAAATTTTTTTATCTTTTTTGCTGCCCCTGCTGGTGTGCATCCCAGTTTGGCTGCATCCTTTGAGATAAAAGAATAAGAAATGCTCATAGTATAAAAGAAGTTGGAAATTTATGGATTTATGTGGAGTTATCATGGTGTTCTCTGCTTTACTCTTTATTTCTTTCCCGGTAATTCCTAATACCCGATTTGCTTTTTGAGCTGCCCATGGTTGTGATTGCTTTTACAAACCCATGTATCACAGCACTGAGATCTCTCTTTGGGGTAGTAATGATCAACCAACAGTCTTTTTACATGTACAGCCTATTTACATTTTACATGTGAAAGTCAAATTATTTTTTCCCATGTACATCATGCACATTTATCTTCAGTGAATTTCATCTGCCACTTTATCACTCAGATACCCAGATTCATATAGTTCTGCTTTTCTTCGCAATCAGCCCTCATCCTCACAAATCTGAATAACTTAATATCATCAGCAAACTCTGTCACCTCCTTACCACCTTTTCCAGGTTATTTCTGAACATGTTGACAAGGACAGACCTCAGCACCAGCTCCTGAAAAACTTCACTGGTCACCTCCCTACGCTGCAAGAACTGGCTGTTCCCTCTTAACCCCTGTTTTCTATTTTTTAACTGAATATTTTTTTCTGAGCATGATCTTACCTCATACGCCGTGTCTGTTCAAAGCCTTCTGCAAAGGCTTTTTGAAAGGCGTACACGTAAAAGGAAAAAGGATGCTAACTAAAGTTTGTATATTTTTGTAAAAGGTGTACTCGATCCAGTAATAGTACTCCATTCATAATCACTCCTAAGCACACACAGAGTTTGACCTGGTGCCTTCCTTTGGCCAAGAGCCCCTGCTAGCGCAGGAGCAGGTTTCTGGCTTCGGGCTGGGACGTCCCACTGGCTCGGACACCGCCGGCGTGCGGGGCCTCGTTCACGACGTGCAGTCCCCACGTACAGCCTGTCACACGCTTTGGTTTCTACGGGCTGGGCCAGTCAGTAAAAGACCAAGCAATAACATCCCACCCTTTGCATGATCCTTATGTGTTCTTAAGACTAGGTGTCAGACTGTCCTTAGTATAGCCAAGAGACTACCCTGTGAAGGGAACAAGAGGAAAAAAGAAACTGGGGGAAAAAAAGGAAAAAAAAACCCAAAGGAACAGCAAGTGAAAAAAAAAAGATAGTAGAGCGAGGGGTAAAAGTATGATAGTAAGCAGAGCACTCCTAACAATCTGGGTGTCACTGCAGTCCTTATGTTTTAAGTTTGATCAATGACCCATTCAAAAAAAAAATTAGTTGGGCAACATAATGCATTTTGGTTTAAGACATTTTGGAAATAGACTTGGAAAACTTTGGTTTAAGTAAGTTGAAAACTAGCAATACTGAAATTTGTAAGATTAAGCTTCTAGTTCAGCTAAGGCCCATAGCAAAACCATTTCCAGCTTGCAGAATCCATTCACCAGTGCACTCACTGTGTTACCCTGAAGACAGACTGGGGCAAACTGTACTCGGTGTATAGCATATATTTGTCAACCGTATCTATCCATGTGTATATGCAAGGTCTGATTCATATAGCATTTTGTAAGTAAAATATTAAAAAATACTAAAAATATCCAAAATACCGACTGAGGACGAAGATACAGACCTACTAGCTCTTCTCAGAAGATAGAAGGTATTCACACACACACGTTGACTTTTGGCTCACAGTGGAGCGCAAAATGAGATGCTTCAGCACATTGCTTGTTCAGGCTGAAGCAGATCAGATGCTATTTCACTTCTCTCTCTCTTTTGGCTTCAAATACTCTGCAAGTCCATGCTACTGCAGTGTATGCTCATGTCTGTTCCTCTACATTTTTTGGAAAGTTATGTGAAAAACACAGGGTCTGTGTTATGCTAATGTATTTCCTCAACCATAGCAAAATAAGGGAAGAGCTAGCATAATTTTTTTTTTTTTATGTACTCATTTTAAGTACCTTTACATTACTAGATCACTGTAAGAAGATTTTCTTGTAGTAGAGAGTGGAAGGCACAAAGGCCACCAGCCAGATCCTCAGCCAGTGTGAATTTAGAGCTGAGGATCTGGCCACATGTCAAATTAAACAAAAGCATTTTTGAACTACCTGTTTATTAATGGCATCTGACCTACTTTTACCAGCTCTAAGGACTCAGACTTCCCCTTCCCGAAAATAGAAGGTGGCATGGGGAACAAAAACAGTCGCTGTGGACAAACTAATGGGCATCGATGTTTGCAGACATCCACAATTAAATTTGGGTGGTTCAGTACATTTCTAATTAAGTACAATTAACATTTGTTCTTTACTTGTTCATTTTACATACCTCACTGATGTTCCAAATCTGGTTTCCCCTGATAATCTATCCAAGCACATCCTAATGATTCTGCCTTTCAGTCCCTTGTTAATATACCGACATAAACAATGCAGAAATGCAATTAGACTGCTATGCACACATGGCCTGCCTCCTCTTTCACTGAGGCTGGTGGGAGTCTGGCCATGCACTTGCATTACGGTAGTTTCAGGCCTTCCACATCCCTGCAGAAGTTTCAAGGAAAACCTCTCTTTTTCGCCTCACTGAGATCCACGACACAATCTATTCCTGCCTGTGCAGTGCTGGAGAGATATTTCTGTAGAAAATCATGCATGTGACCCTACCTTTGTACTGCAGACAAGCCTTGAAGGGAGCTAATATTCCCTTCCTATCACTCTGTGTTAAATCAGTAGTGATTTCAAAGAGCACTCACAGACACCAGAGTGCTACAAACATCGTGGTTTCCCAAGATTAGCTCTTTGGCAGCAGTACCAGCTTAGGCATTGCTGCACAGCCCCTGGTCCCTGCTGCCTGCTTCTGTTCTCAACTTCAAGTATTCAGCCTCTTCCTTCCCAATCCCACCCACCGTTCAGGTGGTTTTACCATCAAGAAGAGTTCATATCCAAACACTACAGTCAAGGGGGCAGAGAATCAGGTACCAGTTTTTCCAACAACTTTGTTTTTGTAGGCATCTCTACAATACTCTCATCTTTCTCTCTCCCTCGTGCACACACGCACACACACAGATAAAAGCAAAAGCAAAAACAAAAAAAAAATGCGAACTGATGTAACAGCAGAGTTGTAAAATAATAATCTGATATTCAGTTTGAGGCTAAACAAAACTGATAGCTCAAGGAGAGAGAGAGAGGGAAGCAGCAAGGTGGTGGGAGAGTTGGAACACCTAAGGTAAAATTTCAGTGTTGCACCTGTGTGCAGTTTCTAAAGGACTGACTGGACAAACCTTGGGCAGAGCACAATGAAGATGTCTCTTGCACTACCCACATGGAAATGTCCAGAGAGAGAAACTGCCCTCAAATGACACCGCACAACTGCTGAAGAAACCAGTGCTTCCACTGAGCAATATCAATACCCCATGTGCCTTCCTTGGCAATCTCTGCCGGACCAGTTTAAGATAAACACAAGCCTGCTGAAGAGATTCAGGTCAAGAACCATTAGCATCAAGCACGTTCCCGGCATGCAGATGCTCGTCCTGCAGCCTCAGAGCTGATGAGGTTTAGGTGGTGGACACCAGCTTGGTTGGCTCTGGAGCCCCTCAGCAAGCCCTGCCGCTGGCTGCCCCTCCGCACACCTCCGCTGACAACCCAACCTCAGCAAAAACAAGGCCAGAAAGAACAACTCCACAGTGGTAAGGAAAAGGCCAAGGAGGCTGAGGGACACTGCAGGACAAGTGTCCTGCAGGCTGTCTTCTGCTATATCCAATGAGCTACTGGGGGCTTCCCAGCCTGGGAATGTGTGTCTGCTACGGAGCACCACAGTAAGCTGGAGTAAGACAGCACTGGAAAAGAAGTTTCTCAGTCATTTAAGAAAGATCAATCTTTAATTTTTAAATTGCATTTTATTTTAACACTCCTTGCATCTTCTACTGTTTTTTTTGCCTGCCATCTCTGAATTTACTAGCTCTGCATAAGCTTTCAAAAACCTCAAAACATTACTTTTTGCCCCAGATATAGTTTTTCTTGACTATTCTATGTTTCCTTGCAGGGGTGAACATCAGAAGAGAATCTTTCCACCTATCCATCTAGTTAGATAGCTAGCTAACAAAAGGTTATTTCATGACTTGGTTTAAGCAAAGCAATTTGAACAGAAAATAAAGAACAGGGAATTTTAATTATGTTGGTCTCTGCACATTCCAAAAAGTCAAATTTGTTGAGCAATTTTACAGCCTTTTTTTTTTATTTATTTGTTATGAGGAAACTATGGAAACTGTTTAATTTGGCTGGCCTCCTGTTACCGGCCTGAATGATGTAGAGAGAAGAGTTAGGCAAATTGATTGTATTAATCACAAAACATTACTATATCTCCGCATTTTATTTAAAAGCAATGGAATCCACTGAGGTATTTTTAGATATTTGAAACAGAAATATTGTCTTGAACGGAAATTGAAAGAAGCAGCCAGATAACCCAACAGTTTCTATCAAGGAGCCCATAGGCAAGAGTCCTTCAAAATAAAACCATCTAATTTATGCCCTATGCATCATCCCCCAGCTTGCACTGATAGTACTCAGGTGATGTAAAGTTAAGCACAGATATGAATCTTGACGCAAACAGATCTGTGCACTGCAAGGTCTCTGCAGCAACAGCGTCTTTTTACTCAGAGCGTGTGCTCTGTCCAGTGGCATGGCACTCAGAAACTTGGTGAGAATCCCTTCTGCCATACACCAAATAATGGTAACCTGTAGGGGTTTATCAGTTTAAGGTACGAGGTACATCTATGCACAGAAATAGGCACTCCTTAAGCACAAATAGAGCAATGTTTTAGCCTTGGAAACCTAATGTTGGGCAAGTAAATCCAAATAAATGCTATGATGGGAAAATAAGATGCATTTTTGAGCTGCTGCACAAGGTAGATGCACCTTAAATCTGTTGTTTAGGCAAACCTCCCCTCATACAAAAAGGAAGGTATAGTGAAATGGGTGGGATTAAAGGGTTCTCTAGCTCTTCAGGGAGAACACCTGAAGTGGCACAGGTATCAGCCTGAGCAAGCTGTGCCAGCTGCTGAGGTAGTTCACTCTGACCCTTTCCCGGAGCAGGAGGCAAAATGTAATTACTCGGGTATTTCTGCCTTTCTGCGATAGTTAATTGACATCGTATTATTCAGAGGGAGTCATTCCACTTCTCTTAAGCAAAACATTAAAAATGTTGTTCTCCAGACAGCTTCTTCAATGAGCATTTAAAGGAGAAGGAAGGGGAGGGGGTTAAAGAGAATTGTCACAGAACAATTATGAAGGTAATTTGGAAGCAAGTCTGGAAACAACCTTGTAACAGAGCCAATAGCTGATTCAAATTGTTACATTTGTCCTTTGATCACCTGCTCAAACACACTTCTAATTAGCATTTGATTGAGTCTACAGTTTAGCACATTATTAAACACCTGCTTGTGGATATTAATTTCCATTTCTGATGACACGCTCTCCTGTGCTGTAGCGCAGATCTGTGCTTGTTAAGAGAAGGAAATATTTGACAATAGGCTAGCACCACCCCAACTCCCAAAGAAGAACCAACTGTTTTATCAGTGCCGCACTGTAATTTCACTCCAGTGTATGCCTAGATGTATAAACACTTGAAAGAAACTCAAAGATTGAAAATTTTCCTATGTGCCTTTCACAGGGTTTCTTTACTTAAATGATGGTGCGATTTCTTTTCTCTTACACCTTGCACCTATAAGTAAGAATAAATTACTACTCAGAATTTTGCAGCTTCTCCTTTGAAGGTAACATAACAAATAGAGGAAGTGCAGCCCTCACCTGTCCTTGAAATGGAGAATTTCAGGTTATACCTATTCCAGCAAAAGGAGAGATTGCTAGTGCCACCTCTTGGCGAGAAGGGCACAGAAAGCCACCCATCAGCGTAACGCCAAAGCAAAGCGTAATTGGAAAAACTATGTGTGCATCTAGGAAGTGCTGACCACTCTCTCACCGATCACAAAGCACTTACAAGCACCCTTAATTTGAAATATGATGTTTGCCCTCTTTAATTGAATAGGGTGTCTTGTTTCCCTGCAGTTAGGCATATGCTTAAATGTTTGGCTGGATTGGCACTAAAACCCAATTCTGTGAAAGCATTACAGTTGTTAAATCCTATGTAAAATGATTAACTTCAACAGAAGCTGAGAAAAATGTTGTTTCCTGAACTGTTGTTAGGTTTTTAAATATCTTCGTTGTGCTGTGATCCAAATACCTTGCATGTTTGAACCCTCCAATAGCGGTTTAATGCTAATGCCATTGTGGAGGTTGAGCGTTAATCATTAAGATTGTGTCAGATTTCATGATTCAGGAAGAGCTTTGGATAAATGAGTCAACACACAAACTTGTAAGCATAAGAAACAGTGTTCAAAAAAAAGCTTAAATATAAAAGAGGATTAGTTAAGCGCCACATCAGCATCAAGTAAGCTTGTGTGGTGCCATTTATATTTTACCCTGTTGAAATATCATCTGGACAATGCTGGACACATTTGGCTTGCTGAACTGAATCCATGAGTCAATGTATCATAAGAAAAATTTGACCTTCATAATGGTTTTCTGTTGAATTTCAAAGGAAGCCACACAGGGGAATCACTGTGCATGGAGGAAAGCATGGAAATGTCCTCCATGAGAAAGTATGTGAACTTTACAAGACACTGTCTTCAAGGCTTCCCTCATAAAAATTGAAAAGCAATTATCACCTCTGGACACTGCATGCATGAACAGTAGTGAACTGTAAATAAACCTAAGTGGCAATACAAAATAACAACTCTGCCCTCCATTTTCAAAACAATGATGTAGAAAAAATTGCATTATGCCTACATGTTTACTGAAAAATACATTGACTGAAAGTATACAAACTCTACTGACTAAGGAATGGTCACGGCAAGCTTTATTCTTGTAAAAAAAGTAAATATTTAAATGTAATAGTAAGGGAAGACATGCTAAATAGAAGTAAGGAAGCGGTCCTACCTTGTTTTAGAATGGTTTTGTCTACAGGGATACCACATCCATGTAATTTTAGGCTGAGGAACGCCATACACTGTGCATGTCAACACTTGTTTGCTGCCCAGTAAATATAGATTGGGATCGGGGAATGATGACACTGCATTTTCGTATATCTGGGGTTTCACTGTAAAGCATAAAAATTGGAAAGCGATTAAAACCAGCTCATTTCGACCATATTGCATGATCATGAAAATACTACATTCCTGCAGGGTGAGTAATAAGAAAAATCCCCAGGAGAACAAAGGAATACAGCAGGCCTAAGTCAAGTCAGATGAGTGGTTTGTAACACATTTAAGTCATCAGGAGCAAGTATGTGACCGTGGAAGACAGAAACCCTTCTAGTGAAAACCAGTGTCTGTCTTCTGATTCCAAGATGGGTCTGTCACTCTGCATATGAGGCTTGGATTTGGGTCCATAAAAGTCAGTAAGAAAACCCACAATGATCTGAGCTGTGCAAGAGCAATGAAAATCTAGCTTAATGAGAATTTAGCATTTACACGTTCAGGAGAAGAGTGGTAACGTGCCATAAACTTACCATTTACTGTAAGAGTGACTGTAAGATTCTTAGACAAGTTCCACTGTCGTATGCTCAATATTATAGTGTAGTTTCCAGCGTCTTCCTCCGCAACATCCTTGATAATTAAGGAATAATCTTTAACCATGTACCGAGCACACTTTTCAGCAGCAGGTAGCCCATCTTTTAACCTGTTTAAAAGAATTCCAGAAATCAAAATTTTGAATAATAGCGTTGCTTAAACTGCCTGCATTATTGCATTTCACAACATTTCTCAATCTTTGGGCAAGGATTTGAATTTACAGTCTGAGATTTTGTTTACCAGAGGCTTATTCTTCACTTACATATAAGATTGCTGATATATATAAAGCACTTTGGAGAATACCATTCTACATATTGAAATTGATAAGGAACCAACAGGGCTATATAATATTTAAGAGTTGCTGAAAATTACAACTCTGTCTCTGAAGATCCCAGTTTTCCATGCTCATGCCGCCGTTTAGTCTAGAAGACAACCATTTTGGCTGAGAGTCATTCGCACAAATAAAGGTTGCGTCATCCAGCATTGGCCATTTCTTTATGACCTCAGAATATATCCTGGGACAAAGTATTACAGTAGCCTAAGCACAGCTGTGATTTTAGGAAGAGGAAGAGTAAGTAGATTAGATAAGCACTTAAGAATCAGATATCCTGCTATCAGGTGAATGTTTTTAAAGATAACAGAAAATCAACATAGAAAGTACTAACGGTTGCTCACACACAGATTCCTGAAGAAGCACAACAGTTTTCTTCAAAGTTTAAAACACAGCGTAAAGCACATTTCAGTCAGTTGCTGTATGAAGGTTGACATGATGTTAGAAGAAGTGGGCAACAATGTTTCACTATGATGACGGACTTGATTAAAATGATTCGCAAGTTTTAGTAAGTGTTTACAGAAAACTCTTACAGTTATTAGCACTAAGAGTTGGGTTTAAGGACTATGGATTTAGGCTTTTCACTGTATCTGTATTTTACAGAACCACAGAACAGTTGAGGCTGAAAGGACCTCTGGAGAACACCTGATCCAACCCCCTGGTCAAAGCAAGGTCAGCAGGTTGCCCAAGACCATTTTCAGTCTGCTTTTTAATATCTCCAGGGATGGAGACTCCACAGCCTCTCTGGACTACTTGTTCCAGTGTTTGACCAACTTCACAGTGATAAATAAATTTAAAAAAATCAAAAAATCTTGTTTAAATGGAACTTTTCTATTTCAGAAGTTTTGGATCTGTACGTGTAGTCATCAAGCTCAACCATTAAAGAAACAGAAAATACTGTATAAACAGCTAGCATCAGCTCCACTTTTGCCCCTTAATTTTCCATGCGGAGCTATGAATGTAAGGGTTTTTTAAAACCAAACAAAATGTTTGGAGCAAAAGTAATTGCTGGCTGTGAGTAACATGAACTCTCACTGTTCATGTGTGTATGGTTTGTTTTCTTAATCAGTCTTGTCATAGACCCTTTGTTAAAGTGTAATGAATTGAGCCAGAGCTACTGGTATTTAAAATGATTTAAACAAAAAAAAAATATTGAGATCATGAATAGATAACATTGTTTCATATAAAAGTGGTTTGAGTGCATACAAAAAGCTGTTCAAAAGATTTCTTAGCACAGTATACGTGAGCCAAAGTCAACGCTCCAGTCACTAAAGTAGATCTACAACCTGCAGATCACCACATAATAAAACAAACTTCCATTGCTTTTTTACTAGCGCATGTCTGTCTGACTCAACTCAGCGAGTTATTTTAAGTAAAGCTGCCTTTTCTTTTTCCTAATGTGAAAAATGCGAGTTCGGTCTCATATCTAGGTCTGAGTGAAGGTGGATGCAACACTTCAGTCAAGGTTGGTAGAGACATTTAGCTGTAGAGAGTCCATTGATTTCAACAGGAGATATATGTAACATATTTGAATATCTGAGCTTTAAACTTTCCAGACCTCCTTTTTACATTTGCAAAATGGAGATAATATTTTCACAGAATATTATTGTTAAAACCCAGGATAATCCTGAAACCTCCAACAAAACTCCACAACCATATTGCTTCCAGTTTGTTGCCTTTTCAAGGTATCTTATTTGAATATTTTACCAAGATGTTATTTTTCATCTAAGAAGAGATACAATATGCATATGTGGAAGAAACTGTTGTCCTACCATATAACCTCTGGAGAGGGAAATGCCTTCACTTTCATTGACAAACGATAGGATTTTCTTCCAGCTACAGCCTCCAGTGCAGTTTTTCTTCGACGCTTCAAATTAATGAACATTTTATCTTAAACAAAGAAAAAGAGCACACCTATATTACTGATTTGCAACCTGCAAAAAGACTTGTTCTATTAAAGAGAAGAGGAATCCAAATAAAAATGGTCTTTAATAATTTTGGTGTTGACACATGGCAACAACAAGAATAAAACCTAACCTCCTAGAGATCTATAAAATATAGAGAATACCACCACAAATATACAAGAAACTGAGATACAGTTCCCAGGCCATGAATCTGCCTGGAGAAGAGATGCTCTAGCCAAAATCCATATTGTGCTTCAGTCAGGGAAAACGGCACTGGTTTCAACACAAAATAAATAAGGTCGTTCGTGGTACATGGGAAACTGAACTACATGAGCAGATGACCTCTCCACCACTAAAGGCGTAGGATCAATGAATGTTCCAAAAGAAAATATTCTGCCAGAGAGGATTTAAGGGATCTTCAGAGAAACAGCAAAGGAAAAGGCGTAAACTTGCTGTATCGTCGATAAACAGCTGTTTCATCAAACAAACAAATCTTTATCACTTCTTTGGAACAATCTCAACCTGCTGGAATTTGTTCTTTTCCAGTTGTACTGTCCCGTATTTCAAACTCTCTGGCAAGTTGATGGGTTTAACCAGAGGCAATAAAACAGAGTATTCATACAATATATTGAAAAAAATTTGTTTTTTCCAAAATGCACTCAAGAAAAATACATGGTTCAAAACATGAAAAATTGTTTGAGTGTCCTTTTGAAGGTACCTGCGGTGCAATATTTACTCACATAATGGACTGCCTAAGGGTGTTGGATATCTATAAACAAGTGCAATATTTAATCACGCTTGCCACATACATTGAAAATAACATGCACAAGACAAATCAGTAGTTTAATTGCACAAGTCAGGTTAAACTTAAAGACACAACCCTGATTCTGCAAGCTCTTATTCACACAGGCTCTTTCTAATATGGGTATCTCATAGGTGGGACTGCTGCCCATCTGAGACTTATGTGAGTAAGCGCTTACACGCTAGCTTCAACAGTTCCAGCTTCTCTGACTAATTTTAATCTAAAACTCGGTTTCTTACAGTGTCAGGATTATCTGTTTAAGAATACAATGAGTGGATATCATGATTCATCCTATGGTCCCAGTGACTTAACCCAACTGAGAAAATGGACAGAAATACTAAGAATACCAACATGGGGTGCTTAGTCCACACATCCAGATGAGAGAGAAAAGGTAGACCACTGAAAATATGGAATAAATCGATATTCTGAGCACAAGACATCTGTTGTAGAAGACACCCACCAACTGCTTGATCTTTAATACCAATGATGCTCCAAAGATCCTGGATAGTCCTAACAGTAACAGAATGCCACAAAGAAGGTAGCTTCTCCTAGAGTCCCAATGCACAAAAATACTAATTCAAATAAATTTAAAATAACACCGGAAATTTCCAGATCTCAGAGAAGGCCCAGGCAGATCCCAGGGAACTCATTTAAGTCTCCCACTGTAAAACCACATTAATGAGTTGCAGTATCTTGTGCTTGTTTCATTTTTTTTGGAACAGTCTAACAGCTAGCTGCTCTGCGTAGAGCTAGTGTATCTATTTCTTCTTTATTTTTCATTGAAAACAAAAATAAGTACCATAGAAGAGGAAGTGGGATTCTTCTACTTATATTCAGCTTGTACATTGGGTTTTTTTGCAAACTATGGTTTAACTGATTGCCTCTGCCAGAACTGTCTGAGGACAGGGTTATCACAGTATTTAGCAGACAAGAGTGATCTACCTGAACATTAACATGTCTACTCCCAGCAATACAAAACAGTCATGGAAGAAAAGGCACATATTCTCTCATATCTCCCTCCTTTTTCTACCAATAATGAACTTGCTATAAATTAACTTCCACTTTGTTTCAAGCAATCGTATGACTGAACTTGGTACATGAGCAGTTGGTATGCCACAAATCTGCAACATTTCTTACCGTAAACAATGACCGTTGTGTTAACAGCTTTGATTGATGGCCCGCTCTTCACATGGCAGGTATACTGGCCTTTATCAATATCGCGCACTTTGTCAACAACAAGGATACTGTAAAAAATATTGGCTTCTGTATTCTTCTGGTCAATGCGCTGCATTACAGAACCTCTCTTCCTTGCCTATAAAAGCAAAAATGAACAAGAAAGAGCTCAATCAAACCAATTTTTCATGATTATTAAGATTGGGTTTTTTTCTGTACTGTCACCATACCTTAATAAAAAAAACCCAGATCCCTCTGTACAGCACAGACATGCAAAAAACACGTAACATTTCCAGAAGGTCAACAATAAAAATTACAAGGAACATTATATGGCAATTCATTCCTATCTTCACCAAAGCTGTTGTAGCATCCAAACTAATTCTTTCCGGATGAAGATCATCTTTTCTGTATGGCTTGCCATAACAACATGCCCAGGTCCCCGTTGCTCCTTGTCCGGCATCGCTTGTAAAAATCCCAGGAGCCACTGCCACATAGTTTGGTGCCTGGATTCAGTGTCCATAGGCAGCAGACATATAGAAGAAGAGGGCATTAAGACAAGAAGGGGAGAATTCTGGAAACACTATAGACGGAAAAGGCACTAGATTTGGCAAGGGAATAACAGGGTGGAACTGGAGATAATGTGAGTCTGAGGAGTTATTTCCTGCAACTCCCCCTCAGCCTTTGGCCTCAAAGTTTATTTAACCCAGGACATCTTTGGTGTCTTATAAACACTGAGCACCCTCCAGTTACCATCCAAACAACAACAAAGTAGAATTTCACAAACGTGGTGCCCAGTTAGGGCTTGGTAAGACAGCAATGAGCAATATAATATATTTAGAGTATTTCTTGTTGCTAAGTTGTTTATTTCTGAGGTGAAAAAACGTCAAGAAAAAATGGCTACAACATGCAAGAAATGATTGCATTAATCTTCCCTATATAATGTAATCATAATTTTAGCTTGTGATTAGGCACAATGAGTGACATAATAAATGATCTTGACTTGAATCATCAGCATAAATCAAACTGACATGAAAGGAATGGGAGTTGTAAACCTTAAACTAATGTCAAATTTCTTATCAGCTTTACACGGACTCCCTGGCAGTTATTCTGTAAGCGACAAATATTTATGAGGATGCTCCCAACGCAGGGGGAGGAGAAGCACATTCAAGATCATTCCTGTAGTTGTCAAAACAAGAGGATTGTTCATGTGACACTTAACAAATGAGATTTTGGCTAGCTAAATCAAAATATCTTTTCTAAACATGCTCGAGTTGGGTGCCTGACTGTCTGCCAGTCTTTGTAATGAATGTGTTGAGAAAGACAGCCTCACTGAAAACTTTTCTGTCACAAGAGAGAGTCCCTGCCTGGGACTGGGTGATAAATTTCTACTGTTTTTCCAAGTTGAAAAGAAGCTCGCAGGGACGAAACAACTCTATAGTGTTTGCTTGCAATTATGCAATATAAGTGGACTACATTGTGTAAACATGTTTACTTATTCAATTAAGCACAAGAAAAAAAAAAAAAAAAGAAACCTCTAAAGACATGTCAGCAAGGGTCAAAACGGTGGAATGCAAACCACGGCAAGCATTTCGAGGCAAAATTCCTGCCAGGATGCTAGATGCAACGTGATCTATGGGAAACACCCGGATTCTTCATTTCAACCACAGCACTCACCTCTCCAGGATAAGTCCACGTCATCTGCACTCTGGTGTTCCAGGCTGCGGTGACAGTGCAGTTAATTGCCAGGCTGTCTCCTTTCAGCAACTTGACAAGACGCGGGGTGCTTAACTGAACATCAAAAATTGTGTTGGCTGCACGTGATGAAGAGAAAGAAAAGTGAATAGCGTCACCAGGGCAGAGTGCTTTCTGAAGGATGGGGAGTGGAGAGGAGTACTTACTTTCTCGGTGTGTTAGGTACTTTGTGCTGTACTTGTGCCCGCCGACGGTTGTCTCACAGCTCAGGAGCCCTATGAATCTGTAGGTTGCCTTAGGTATTCTGAAGCCTTTCATGCTGTCCCAGATTATTGTCTTGCCATCAGGAATTAGGGTTTCTCGTGGAATCTGGAAGTGTCAAACATGCATCATAAAAACAGCTCACCCTCACGCCACTCTCTAATCAAAACAGCCTAATAGAAAGAAATGGGGAAAAAAACACCCTAAAAAATGCCAATCAAAGTAGAAAGGATGACATTTAATTATGCAGATTTTTCAAGTCACGTTTTCATCACAAAATAGAGGAAAAATCTGGGTGAAGAATGTGAATGTTTTATTTGTTTCCAAGATTTCATTATTTATAACAGGATGTAATTTATGATACAATAGATTGACACTATCATTAGCCTCAGTGCTTGGACTGCTATTCTGTTGGCTCCTGGTTGGCAGCTAAAGTGCTCATCTTGGCGAATCTTTGCAATTAAGTATCCTGGTTTCACCACTGAGACACAAATACACATTTTTCAATGGAGGTGACAAATAGACTTAATTTGCTGTCATTTCATGCCTTTAACAAATTCCTGCCAGGATTCAATCTGATGCTTCTCACGTTTATGTTGTCTAAAGAACTGGGCCGTTTTTAAAAAAAAAACCAAACCAAAAAGCTTAAGGACATGAATGGCTGTTCCAAAGCTGACAGGACAGAACACACATCTCTAAGTCATTACATACAAGAGGAAGTGCAAATTGCAAATTTTAAAGCCACAAAGCTTCCTTGGGCATTTTGTGCATTTTTATTGAGAACTACTGATCATACTGAATGAGGAAAGCTATATTGACTAGAGATTTTGAAAGGACATCTTGAAACACTAAATACATCACATTTCCACAGAAAAAGTACTCAGCACATTTTAAAAATTTGGCACTTCTAAATCCCTCAGAAGTTGAGGACCCAACAAGTAATTCGTGTAAAGCCATCAAGTGTTTTTAAACTTAAGACCTGAAATCTAATACAGACTAAAGTAATGCCACGTGGGATCAAGGGTTCACTTTGTCAGCAGTACAAATTAAACTTTACATTAGGATCCTTTGAGTTTTAAGTCTTATTTTAATAAGGTATCAGGAAAACCCCAGAAAGGCAAAGCATGACATAGGCACTAAAGCTCAGACAAGACCTCTTGTTTTCACATCATTGTTACACCTTATCAATGGAATAAATGCCACCATTTGGATAACACAGAGATCAGCCGTGAGTACAAAGCCTGGATGTGACTCTACTTTTATAAAGCCTGGTTTTATGGTAAAAATAACATATTTTTAAAGATGCCACATAGCAGAGTTTGAGTGAATTACTGCCCTAAGCAAAGACCTTGGGGTCAACTAGGCACCTTGCAGCCCATCACCTCTCCCTGCGCACCCAGTCTCACCTTTTCTTCCCCTTTGTTTCAGCAGAGGACTTCTAAGCTGGCCAGCCCTCCCCTTCCTATGGCCAAAGCCAGCATGGGTGGCTGCCAGAGTCTGAGGGAAGCACGGCTGCCTGGCACCTTCCTGCGTGGCACAGCGCCTCTCCAAAACACAGCACCCTCAATGCTGCATGCTCAGCACACGCCGAAAGCTGCCTTTGACATCACCTCCACTCATCTCATGCCATTTCCTCTAACAGAAATGCATGATGAATCAAAACGAACAATAATTACAGAGCACAAAATGCTGTGGTAGAATTCCTTATCTTTACAACAGCTGATAAGACGCTATAATAAGCATGCAAATCACAGGGGAAGTGTGTTACACACACACACACAAGCAAAGCCCATTTCATTACAGCCTGCTGGCTACCATTCAACAATATCTTGGACTCTTAAGAGCTCTGTTGCCATTTCTGTTCTAAATAAAACAAATATTCAAGCTTTTGTTTAACTAGTTCATGGTTGTGCTTTCAAGGGCTTCAACTGGATTTATCCCCTTGCTGCTTTGGTGGAAATCAAACTATTTCTGGGTATATTCCTCTGTAGGTTTTCATATATACCATGAAGAAAGAGTCAAGTCAGAGCCTCAGAGCCTCCCCAGACTGACATTTCTCAGGGAATCCATTCGCTTCACGTTAATTAGTTAATTGATGGATTATTGAATTGGTATTAGCCTTACTCCAGGAATGGGAAAGTCACCAAACACCCAGGAAGTGTTGGGCTCTGGGAAATAAAGTGCTCATAAATATGATCTGTTTTTGCGACACCGAATGTTGTTGGTTGTCTATATACCCAACAGACTCACCTGCCCTGGAGGCAAATCTTTGCCTGCACAGTTTACTCGTCTGACGCCCCTCAAAAATAGCTAGAGCTACATCCTTTTGCTGTAGCTTTTTGCAGTTTTGAGACTAAAAAGTTGTACACTTTCACACACAAAAGCATAAATTGACATTTTTAGTTTACTCTACAGAATACTTTAGAAAACTCAAGTCTATGACTAGCAGAAGACCACTGTGACATAGTTGGTCTCTGACTAAGTCGGGGAAACAAGCTACTGCAACAAGTCCCTTTCAGAAGGAGGAAACACCAGGATTTTGTCTCAGAAGAGACAAAGGGTGGTGGCTGGTGCTCACCCTCATGGCCCTTCATAGCTCTACCCTCTGTCCTTACTTGCTTCCGTTTCTTACCCAGCTCTCCTCCACACTGTTCTCCTCTCCCAAACCCACTGATTCACATGACCTGTTTCCCACTCTCAGAAAAGCCCAGTTGCTTTTCTCTGCCCCAAACCAGCTTCCAGGCCACCACCTAGAGACACAGCATTGTCACCATGATGATCACTCCATGGATGGTACAGGACAAAGGATCCAAGAATCACAAAATAATGTAGGTTGGAGGGGATGTCTACAGGTCACCTGGTCCATCCCACACACAGAGCAGAGCCAATGTAGTTCAGGGCCTTGACAAAAAACTTGGCGTTTGGTCATCACAGAGAGAAGCAGAAAACCTGTGAAGAAGCACGGGGCTGGAACAGTGAGATTTCCACTGAAGCAGCAGAGGATAAATCCAGCTAAAATAATAGCTTACAGATGGGTACCAGCAGATAGTCAGAGGCATTCAAAGAATCAATTTGTTGTGACAGCTGCAGTAAACATGGAATTTACTGTCTACATACTTATCTGCATGAACCACATCGCTGCGGCTGCCAGTGCAGTCTCGGCCTTTTACCTTCTTTGTACTTTATTTCAAACTAGACTTCCGTTTCTTTTGGTATAGGCTGTGCCTCCTTCTTTGCTCAGCACCAACCACTGAACCTTTTTGGTACCCGCTGGCATTAACACAGTGCTACCACAAGGTTTTGGGTATATACATATGGTCAAGAGTATACAGTCAAGCTGTGGTTCTCCACGTCTCCAGAGGCAGATTGTATTGGAAAGAGGCAGCTGAAAGTATAGTAAAAATGTACATTAGAGTTTTGAATGCTTGTCTTTTCTTTCCTGTTTCCCCTTCCATCAATTTGGGAAGGTTGAGGGGGCATTATTAAGGATTCAGACTGTTCAGGTGTGTGACTCTCAACACCCTTGGGGTTTTTTTCCTCTTTTTATTCCTTATGCTGAAGCTTATTTACCTCTATTCCTGTGAATGTCAAAGGAGAGTAAACAGAGGCATCAAACCATTGTACCAAAAGTTGTTGCTTTCTCTGTTCAGCAAGATAAGAGCAAACGAAGAGGCAAGAGAAGCGCATACCTTAGTTGCAATGTGGTTTATCTTATTTTAGGGATCTTGAATGAGTCTGCCAGGATCATATTGATAGGAATGACCGTTTCAGAGATTCTGGATATCTGCCTATTAAGCATTAGATCAAAACTATCAATTGATTTCACAGGTCTTCATAAGACGAAGACGAGAAAGGGCCATCAGCTGTTGCAGTTATAGGTTATAACAGGACCTGAAGGAATTAAAAGCTCCATCCCCATTTCCTGATCCCTGTTTTATTAGCTTCTTGATTTCTAAGACTCCTTCTATGCTTTATATGATTGCCATGCTATAGAATACAATTTGTACAGATCTTCAGCCTGGAAGTTAGAGCAACATAATATCTCAAAAGGGTTTACTAAGGTAAAGATGCAGATTTAGTAAAAAAATTATCTGTAGTGTTGAAGATGGACAATAAACCTTTCCCACATTGGTCCACTGAAAATAAGAAGCAGCGCTGCACAGGAACAAAATAGTGCTCATGCAAGTGTCCCAAAGAGTCCTTTCAGAAGAGAGAGATTACCAAAAAAATATTCTGTATTTTGACTTCCTGGCAATATAGAATGCTGAGTCCAACGACTCTAATGCTGGGATTTTCTTTCCAGCTCCAGAGGACTGCATTATGGGGACACTGACTTCTTCCTTTATTACTAAATGGAAAACACAGAAGAGCTTTTGCCAAACTCCAGAAGGAGTTTGCCTGCAGCTGTGAAATGCATTTAACACATCTCTTAATTGCTATGTGAGCAAAAACTTGCTGGAATCTTCATACATGGGTGTCACAGATGATAAATAAAGTAAGATATGATGTAATGCATTGTAGCTTACATACTTCAGGAAATTCTGGGATGAATTAGGGAACACATTTATTTTTCCTGGAATGCAAAACATGTAAGCAACCAATCCTTTCTTCCAAGACTTGGCTCGACCTCCTCTTTCTCCTTCGCAGAGTATTACATCTGGTTTTGATGGTGTAAAGATGCATCTTACACCACAACCCCAAGCTAAAGGCAAGTTGATATGAAAAAAGAGAGTAGATATGTCTCGATCTTCTCCAAATAGGGAGAAAAAAAGATATTTTTATATTGTATAACAAGAGAGAAACCTGACAGAAATTTTCTCAGTTAGAATTTTAATATGCTGAGATTTCAGATGCGACAATACAGTGCCTAAATAAGTTTCCACTTCACAACATCCACCCTATGGAAATCCAAGCCTCATCTACTTTTAATTCTATAGCCACAGAATCTTGTGCATCATCCACCGCTGGCACACTTCTTGCAGGAGAAACATGTGCGTATGCACAGCTACGGTAACGTTCTAGGTCAGATTACTTTCTTTTCTCTGCATTTTCTTTTCTTTCATGTGATTTAATAAGTGGAAAGCACGAGGCAAAATCAGTATCTATTTTAACAAAGCAGTGTTGGATAGAGTTTGTAAACCTCTAGGGTTAAGTTAAAACACAAAATCAAACCTGTGGCTGGTGTAAAACTCTATAGCCTAAGAGGAATCAAAGACTTGTATTGATCTAGATAAGCATCTTACAGTGATATTGTTTGGCAATTGCATGTTATTCCATAAAAAGACAAATTTATTTTCCACGTTGCAATGACAAACATTTATGCACTACGTACAGACCTCCCCCTGCAAAACATCACTGGCACCTCCACCTAATTTTTAAGCCAATGAAAGGAAATTTATAAAAAGAAGCACCATTCTTTTGTCTTGATACCAATCACTTTACTACAGACTTACAGGTCAGTGAGCTGTTCGTGTAACTCTCAAGGAATCTAGGAAAGAAATGGTTTCCCCAAAACACGAAAAATGTCTAGATTTTCTAAAACTGCCCCCACAATCGAAGCCATCCCCTGCCTGACGATAAGTGCTCTATATGGAAAAGGAAGCAGCAAAGTCGCTGGTGGGCGTGAGGTAGGGCAAAGGCTTGCTGAGATCCTTGTACAGCCCCAGCAAGCCTCCAGGGACTGCACTTACCGGCAGTTCCAGAGGACAGAAGAGGAAAGGGGAGGAAGGGCAGGGGAAGAGGTGGGAGGAAATCTCTTCTCCTAACAAGAAACTCCTTCCTGGTCTTAAGAAACCTTTGTCAGTGAAAATTCAATAAAATGGCATGAAAAGTTTAAGTTTCTTCAGAAAAATCCTATCCAGTCTAAGAGATTTGATGAAGCCCTTCTGCGAGATATGAGATGAAGCCTCCAGGGTTGGAATATTCCTAAACACACCGACACCCAGAAACCTTGTTTAAGAAATACTGAATTGTTGAAATATTTCAAAAGCATTACAATAGTTGTAAATGAACAAACAAACACAAAAAGCATCATCCACAATAAGACCTTCATAGCATGCTTGGATTGAGGTACCTTTTTTAAAGTAACAGCAATATCTGGTGCTGTGACTCTGCACGGAATAATCATTTCTCTTCCCACCGTCATGTGTATTATTTTGGGTATATCACTGTGCATCTCTACAAATGGATTGCCTGCATCTGCAAGAAAAAAAAAAACAAACAAACATTAGTATCTGAATTCTTAAGACAGTGTATGGAAATTGTAATGGTGCATACAGTCTTGAAAGAACTGACTAACCCTGTCCATAACATAAGATAGACAAAGTCCTCAAATCACTCTTCTGCTCACTTTTGTCTCAACAAGTTTAGTAAAATATTATTGAATATTTGAGAATATATTTTTCACTCAATATCAATAGCAGTACTTCGGTATCTCCTTTAAAATCCAGGAGAGTTAAAGTACGTTTTTTCCCATTATAGCATCACCTCTACTGTTGAGAGGTGTGTTTCTTATTTCGGGGCATTTCTATTTTATTATCACCAGGAGAAATAATTTGATGGGAAGTGACTGAAATTCACTTATCAGGAAACCCCTAAACAGGACACACTGCTGCTCTCTGCAAGGAAATTGATGGAAAAAACTCACACTGACTTCACCAGGAGAAAGCATCTACTGTGATAATCCAGCTGTATTCTCAACCCTGAGAATACAGACTACCAAGAGTTAATTATTCTTCTCCTTCCCACTATCACAATACCTATATGTCTCTTTTGTAAGTGACAAGGTAAATGAAAATGCCAGGAAAACATTCATTCCGTTCGACTCAATAACTAAAGCTTGGCAGAGTAATTTACCGTCCCTCGAACAATCCCTTTAACAAAGGGCATTGTCATAAATAGCTTGCGCTGGGAACAGGGAACATTGCTGCTGCTATTGTTTGGACCGCTTAACAAAGAGGGGCTCAAGCCACAGGCTCTGGCTCCAAATCTTCTTTGCAGGTGTTCAGATCTGAAGGTTCGGTTTGACTCACATTGCAGAAAGACTACCTCAAAATTCACATAAGGTTTGGGGTTTAACTCTTTAAAAAGCGGAACATTCGGATCTTAATTCCTTGCTTATCTACAGTTCCAGTGTTTTTTCAGGCAAAACCTATTATTTTCACTTCGTCAAAAACAATCTTACAAATAACAACGGAAATATTCCTTGGATAAGAAATGAGTAAAGCTAGCAAGAACTGAGCCCTCATAAAACCTCAAATTGTAATACTTTATTCAAGTGTTCTGGTCCCAGACTTCTGCTTGTTGACCTATGTTCACTCTAGTAGTTCTTCCAATACGTTACTTTTGCTTTTCTTTCAAAAGTATGATCTGCACTTCCCAGTGTCATAAAACTGTTCTGCCCTTAGGATCTTCTTTTCTTATTACATGCAATAATATTTTTACATCAAACAGGAAGAGAAGCAAATTCTACTCTAATTTATACTGGGGAGAATCCTAAGGCAGAGTATCTCAAATGTACCCCAGGATATGGAAATTTTTTTCCTAAAGAGGTTTAATGAAACCGTTACACAAACTTTCTGAAATAAAAGCCGCAATGCTTTATTTAATAATAGGTGTTAAATGTCCACTGAGGTCGCAAAAGGAACTTATGAGTAATAGAGGATGCATATGTAATAAAAAAATACCCGAAGGACTTGTTAGGCTAACGTTTCCTCTGCAGTATGATTCAAGGAAAGACCAAGAATGAACCTGTTTGTAGCACCGTGAAAAGAACCTTTTTTGTTTCAGGGGCTGCAGCCACAGAAGAGGTCACCTGCCCCTTAACATCACCAGCCAAACGGATTTACTACTCCCCGAAGACTCGTTCATCTTTGTCACAAAATTAAGAGCTCCTGCCCAAAACCAGCAAGCTTTGCAAAGCAGTTTCCTGTATCATAATCTCCAGATCATTACAAGTGTGAGGAAGAGTTGTTCTGGGGACTACCGGAGCTGTCTGCAGACACAGTGTCACCACTGACTGATGCCAATATTGAGGCAGTGGGGGCTGTGCAGCTCAGACCTTGCAGGATTCCTGTCCATACGAAGGCAGGGACAGGAAACAAGCACAAAACACCACGTTTGCCTTTTTTTCCTTCTTCTTCAATGGAAATGCACGTTCGCGCCTGGAGAAGTCAATGAAGTGCTCCATAAAAGTCAACTAAACGCCCTGGCTGCTCTTGGTAGGCTTTAAAGCTCAGTCACAGCCTTTCTTGGTATACTCCCTACAGTGGTACGCCAAGGCGTCTCCGTGCCCCCGCTATTCGCGTGCAGAGCTCTCATTGACATCACCGGGGACTTCCGCCATGGGCCAGAGGGCAATCGATGGCCCCAAGTGCTCCAAATGTCTTCCTGCTTTTGATTAGAAGAAATACGCATCATGTTTCCTAGCACAGTTTTGTTTTCATAATGAGTGTGGAGGCTTTTCCTGATTCCCTTTGATTTTATTCTCCTTCCGTCATAATGGCCATAAGGGGATACTCTCGGTGCCTCAAGACCAGAATCTGATGCAGGGTCTACCAGCCTGGATCAGGCAAAGCTGAAACCCACAGCAGCCCCAGGGCAGGTTATGCCATGTTGGCAGGGTATGCCAATGACGTGGAACCCTTCTGTCCCCCAAATAATAGCACTCCTTGCTTCTTTTTTTTGTTCTTCTTTCCCTCCCATCATAGCCCTACCTATTGCCAGTGGCTTCTGCTATACTTCCTCCCAGTTCCTTCCTGAGGGCAGGTAAACGCCATCCTTGCCTGACCAGCTGACTGGCAGCGCATGTGGGACGACCTAACCTCCTGCCAGCGGTCTTCTGGGCCAGCTTCACTCACTTTTATGTTCAGAAATCTCTACACATAAAAGGAACATCACAGATTGACCTATCTTGAAGACCACATCCAAGTTACACATTCAGCTCCATCGGGATTTGGAATGGAAGATCTAAGAGGATTGACCTTGTTTTTTGAGTTTTTTGTTTTGTTTTGTTTGTTGTCTTTTTTTTTCTTCAGACCTGCCTGCCAAGGTAGCAAAATGAAAGGTGGACAGCCAGAATATTTGCATATGCTAAAGGTTACTTTAAAAGCAAGTTTAGTGTATTTTTAAATTGTGCCTGGAACTAATGACTCTGTGCTGGTTTGACCGTGTTCCTCACAATATCTCTCCATTACAATCAACATGAAACCACAAAAAGCATTCATGAAATCACAAAATCCATGAAGGTCACTTGCTATATTGTTAAAGAACATAAATAGAAGCTTTTTATTAAGCTGGTTGGCAGCCAGATACAAACTTGATAAGAGACTTAACACAAGCAATATTATGTCTGGTATCAGTAACTTGTCTAGGCTATTTATGGGGTTTGCACAAACAACTAAATTAGCCAACACTGAAATGCCAAATTCAGAAAAGATGGAGAGGTTCTTTATTTCCACAGGCTTCAGCTACTGTTCTTAGGTTTGTTTTGTTTTTAATAATCTGAGCTATGCAAGTCAGAGTAATTACACATACATTTGCAAGAAGAAAAGTCTCTACAGGAAAGTCTGAGCTCCTTGAAATCTCTGAAAGTTTGTCCTCTGAAGTTCTTCCAAAATACCTACTTACACTTGGCTCATCGTTAAGATTTTTTTCAGGCTAAAAGAGCCAAAACAGTTTCCTCACACTCACATAACACTTTTTCCCTCATGCACATGTAGAGGACCAAAGTCTTTATTAAAGTACAGACATGCAAACTTCATTAAAATTAATGGGACAACTGCCAAATTCCCCTTTCAGTTGAAGGGACTCACCCTAACTAACTTTATTTACCCCAGCTAAATTAGTAGGGCTGTTCAGAAGTAATTGGAGGAGAACCTTGCACGCCAAGACTGGCTCTCATCTCACTTACACATCTAAAACACAGACATCTCTCACTGAGGTAGGTGCCCAAACTGTTAGTGTTGCCACTGGGGAGAAAGGGGTATTCTGCCGTAGGACTCCTCTGACTTGTTTTAGAAGTTTGTTTTACCATGAGACGAATTATGCCCTAGGAAAGGCACCTATTCAGCCTGCTCACATGTAGGTGTCTATGCTCCTTAAGAAAAAAAATAATCCCATTTTCTATGTCTGGAAGCACAACACATCTGCAGGAACAGCTTTCCCACTCCTGACTCTTGTTGTCCTCTAAAATAGTACTCTTCAAATTCAA
This sequence comes from Charadrius vociferus, assembly GCF_000708025.1. Lineage (NCBI taxonomy): Eukaryota > Metazoa > Chordata > Aves > Charadriiformes > Charadriidae > Charadrius > Charadrius vociferus. The sequence continues at coordinate 803,411 of NW_009647838.1, forward strand.
ATGATTTGTAAACCTTGAAGAAAGACTTGAGACATAAATTAATAATCACTGAAGTCCAGGGGAAAAAAAAAAAAAAAAAAGAAGAAAAAAGAGGGGAATATTTTATATCTGGAGCACATTCAGACCCAAAGCAATGCTAACATAATTGTACAGTGATCTTTAGGCAGAGTTTGTTTGTTTTCCTTTGCGGCTAGTTATACTATGCTCTCATCAACCTAGGTCCATAACACATATAAAACACAGTTAAAACTCTTAAGGAAAAATACTCTTACCCACATTAGCCAGGAAATGCACACTAGAGCAATTACTATGTTCAGAAAGCAATCTCTAGAAAGACTAATGGACATTGGGAAACCTTTCTCAGATGTGTCCCTCCCTTGTGATGGTTCATCTTGGAAATGTCTTTTTGTTTCAGTAGGAGCTATAAGCCCTGGTGAGGAAGAAGGACCTTAGAGGGCTTAGTGCATAGCCTTTGATGCTGCCAAGGCATCCACACATGCACCGCTCAACACAATGTACTATGATGTGAGGTCCATGTACACGCAATGACAAAAGCAGGGCAATTATAGGTGATTGACGTCAGCAAGTCCTAGAGGGCTCCGTTTTGTAACAGGAACCTCATTAGCCACTAAAAATGTGTCTGCATACTTGATACAGCTGTAGCATAGTTTAATTTCAACCAGTTTCCTTTTCATAACAGAAGCACTATCATATTATTGAGGCTGACAATGTAAGCCAAAACCGTACTGCTCATACGTTAAAACTGTGCCAAAAGCAAAGACAGAAAAAAGGCACAGGGGAGGAAGAGTTTCCCAGGCCTCAGCAGGTTCTTCTGTCAGTACATTATTTCTGAATAAGAAAAAGGAAAAGAAGAAAATCTCCTTTTCTGCTAGCTTTCAGAGTGTTTTGTCTTACTGCTTTTTTCACCTGTTGAATCATTTTGACTTTGATGCTTCTGATCTTAAGAGACCTTTTGGGGGATTTCTTTGGATGCCCTCCCTGTTCTGCAACATAGCGCCTTTAGGTTTACAGGAGTCAATCCATTCAAGCTAAAACTTAAGTCCATGTCAGTCCTGGGGCTGGATCCGACTATCTGTCAACAAGTGACCCTCCCAAGGAGATACCACATGCTCAGCACTTGCAGAATGCAACTCTAGAGTCTGAAAATGCACTCAAACCCCCAGATGCTTTCGCACTTCGAAGGCTTGCATTTTCAACCATTCACTAATGCTAACGCCCTTCATTTTGGGCTCTCCAACCTGAGACACATCTCGAGCCAGATATCCAACACTAGTGGACACGTCTGACATTCTAGACATTGGTGAATACAAGTACTCTCGGGACTTCTCCCTTTAATTACCCACCTCTCATTTGTCTCACCTGACTTAAATCATCTCAAAGCAAGACATCTATCTAAGCTTGTTCTATAGATTCCTTGTAAAGTCGGTGATGAGAAACACATACCAGAAGGTTCTTTTGCTCTCTGTTAAGTATAGAAAGAGAATAGACAACTGACTCAGACTAGAGGTCTGATTTTAAAACAGAGTATTTTGAATGGCCCTTGATTGAAGTAACAACACACATCTCATTTTGCAAGGAAAAGTATGTGGTCAGAAGACATGCACAGCAGGAGTGTTAGGAGAGACAAGGAGAGGAAGAACATTGACTAAGAAATGGGCTAATACCCTAAAGCCAAGCAGAACTTCGCTTAGAGAAGAATTCTCTGCTGCAGCAGAATTAAGACATTACCATTGTATGTCAATAGCTGCAAGCTGTCTTCATCACAGGAGGTAGCAACACTCCAGCTTGAATCAACCTTTGTTTAAATTCTTGCAAAAATCTAACCTTGATATATCAATGTAATTGAACTTACATGCTTTTCCTCTGTCATGCCATGGGAACAATTGATCAAAGGCAAGAGATGATGAAAGTAGAGAATGAAGAGAACTACACATTTTTGAAGAAAGTGAATGAGCTCCAGCAACTGGAAAAGAATGTCTTGGAGATACCAAAACAAAGGCAGGCATAAAGAAAACTCATTAGCACTGTCCCCAGGGAAGTCTACATAGGTTTCAAAACAGCCTGCTGATAATTTGTTGTTTCTTAAATGTCTTTATTCCATAATTATCTCTTTTCAAGCAGAAAATTCCCCGTGCTTCACTCCAATGTACGCACTGAGTATTCATTACAAATCTTTCCGGTTTACTACTAGGCTGCAGTTGCATAACAAAACAAAGATCAGAGCAGCTTTTGGTCCGAGACAGTGGAGAAATTGGCAAAGAGGCTTTGCTTCATTTCAGATTTTTCCCATGGCTCGTGGTGGAAGTCAGGCCATCAGTTTTCTTAGAGCAAAGTCCAAGGCTCTTAAGAGAATTCATTTCCCTCGCTTGATGTCTCAATTCCTGAGCTGTGTGTGGTCAAGAGTTGCCGCGGCACACACAGTGCACTCACTCCCCTGTGCAACTCAGTAGTGACCTCTCCAGCTGAAGGAAGGGTGGTGTCAGGACTAGCTCCTGAAAGAAATGTCACCAGCCTGCCTGTTCTCGATCACCCAAACGCAGCAATGCTTCAAGTCACCCTGGGGCACGTGGGACTTGCAGTCTCCTACTCATCATCTTCAATCTTGTTTTGTCTATGGAAGCTCATCTTCTGCCATAGCATACACTTATTACTGAATCAAAGGACTTACTGGGTTTATTAAAAAAAAAACAAAAACAACAAAAAAAAAACCCAACAAAAAAACCCCAGTTCATATTCAGTATCACTCCAATTACGGAAATGAATAACATTTTAAAAACAGTAAGTGATGACTTCCCGTACAAACAATATCAACTTTCCTGATTCGGATTCTGTGTTTGTAAATAGCAACTATTTGTTCTCATCTGCAGCATGCTAAGACATGGGAAACAGGCACCTCCATGATCCACATGAAGCTAATATGGGAAATGGACTGACACAACGTCCTGCCACAGGAAACAATACAAAACTAGGAGGGACCCAAATTTTACAAATGTTTATTTCCTAAGCACCCATAAATTCATTTAAAATAAAACTAAAGTCAAGAAAGAGAGTCTTCACAGAGGATTTTGTTATCCCCATCTCACCCCCACTTGAGCCAGATAGTTGAATTTCATGCATGCTCACAGAAACAATGACCTTATATCAAGAGATTCCTTAAGTATTTTCTTTCCAAATGCTAATGCTACACTGATAAGAAAAGGTGAGTTTTGGTACTCGGTATCTGGTTTCTTTTCAACCAACTCAACAATTCTTCCTGAAATTGTAAGTTTTTGGAGGACTAATATACCTTTCTCCACCTTAGGGCAGAGTGACACTTTCAACAGGCATCAAATGAGCAGTTACCTTGCTGCTTCCCTCGTTATCAGTAGTTTGCCCTACCTCTCATATGTGCTTACTAGGACACAATCAACACTTAAATGTTAAGAAATTGGTTTTCAATCAAGAGGATTTTCAAATTCAGAAAATTAAGATGCCAAAGAGGTCTAAGCTTGATACAGGTTTGTCCATTAAATGTTGTACCGTTTTTCGGCAAGTAAGGTAGGAGGAGAAACACAACCTAATCCTACCTTCAACAGCGACATCAACATTTAATGACTGACTGTCCTTGAAAAATCAACAAAACCGAGACACTCAGGCAGTCTTCCTTAACTGATTTTTGTGGGGGGAAGGGGCTGTACAAAAACTATTTCTCCAATGATATGTTTCTCCTCCATCACCATGTGTGTTACACAGGCAATCTTGGTTCACATACATGTAATTGAGGATCTCTTTCAGGTGCAAGCAAGCTACATGCAACTTGGGAAGCAGCGAAGAGTTAGAAAGACTGGTTGTGTCTTCCATTTGTAAAAATTCAGGATCCAGAAAAATTAAGACTTCAGACGGTAAAGAGACCAAGAGAACATAAATGAATCTCTTCTATCGTAAAGTGGGTTTAGTGGAGAAGTTCTCAGTCAGTCACAGCCATCCTTATTCTTCTCATGTGGTGAACAGAGAGGATTGTGGGTAGATCTCAGATAAACATGACATCCAAGGTGGGAAGTTCAAGAAGGTCTCATGATGGGAAACTTGCAAAAGTCATCCAAGAAAATTGTAAGTTTTCCTAAGCAGCAGGAAACGTTGGTCACTAAATGAATAACTTACTTTAGTTACGCTTCCATGGACACATCTGTAGTTGGATAGCCAGTGAATTATACAAAAATAGTTGGGTGAGAAAAACACTCTGCAGTATGTTTCAGATTAAGGAAACCAGGATGAACAGCACAAATTATTCAATAGTTCTCAAAAAAAACCCAACACACAATAATGAGGGGAGCTATCTTATTTTCTATCACTGCAGTGAGAAGTCCACTTTATTCTGCTTTTTCACAGCACCAGTCCCACTCTTTGTGTCACGAAATGAAAACAAAGGCTAATTCACTCTAATGTGAACTCGTTAGAAGCAGCAGACACATAATTTGGAAAACTTCCAGTTGCACATTCTCTGTAATATGGGCTTTCAAAATCTATGAATCCTGATATCTTACAGTAATCTGTTGATTGCATTCTGTAAAAATCAAGAAAAACTAAAATATAAAATTAAATCCCTAAAGTGTTTATAATGTCTTCTTTTATTATTGTGTCTATTGAATTCAACTGTTCTGAAAAGTGTCTGATTAATATCCTGGAAGAAAACAGGATCAGAAAGCAATTTCTGTTACAGCCTAACTGACCCAGTTCCAGCATTTCCCATACATTACACAATACTTGTTCACTGAACATAATTCTGGGTTTACTTTGATTCCATTTATTCTAAGTTTTTACAATCTGTGTAGTGTGGACTACAGAGTACGTTTTTGAATGTGACTTAACATGCAAATAGTAATTTTCTACAGCATGAGGTAATTCAGTGATCTGGATAGACAGCTTTGGCATCCTTCAGCTGCCTAGAAATCTACAGTCTTACGCAGACAGGTTAAAGTGGACATTGTACCAGATACACGGTTTTCATCAGTCATCATCCGATTCTGTAAGGTATGACTTCTCTGATACCCATTTCACAGATTTACTTCTAGTCTACTTCCATGTGGAGTTCTATGTACTCTAGCAGACTGGTTGGATTGGAACTTCTTTTTCCATTTTTTTCCTAACAGATAAAACACTAGCACTTGTATTTGCAAGCTCTGCGGAAGCAGATGTTATACATTAATTGGTAAATTATCACGACATTTTGCAAGGCTGAAAATATCATTCAAAACCTTGTATTTAACCACAGCCGAACTGCCTTATTTATACCTTTTGCTGTATTGAAGCGCAAGTACCAAGCAGTGTTAAAAAATGTAATCTTACCGTTAATAAATACATAGACTGTAGATTCCTTCTTCTTTTTCGCTGGACTCGTTGGGTATTTGCAGCTATAGTTTCCCGTGTCACTTGCTTGAGTTCTGCTCAAGGTCAGGCTGCTGCAGGACTGCTTCCCATTCCTTCCACAGGCATATTTAATTACTTTCAGCCTTTTGCTATCCTTACTTAGAGTTTCAGGCAAAGACCATGAATGAACCATTTCCCCCCTGCAAATACAGATAAGGAAGCAGAAACAATTATGTTGGGCTGCAATTATATAGCTCCAGTTCCCAAGCTTTCTTTTTTATTATATCAGGCTATTTCTGGGGTTCTCTTTTATCTTGTTTTCCAAAAACAACAACAGAAACAACAAAGAACTGTTAAACAATTGCCATTGAAGTTCACTCCCCACCTTTCCCCACAACATAAGGTTTCATTTTTTTCTAATTTCAGTTACAAAAAAAAGAAAGTGTCAGGTGTATGAACCCCCAGCCAAATTATCAGACACCAACTCAGCTGGTTACCTGCAGGTGAGATTTAAAGTCTGGCCTGCTTGAACAACGTGCTGCGTGCCATTTATGCTCAGCTCGGGAACTTTTAATTTTGATCCTGAACTAGATCCTAGAAAAACAAAGAAAAAAAAAAAACATTAACAATGACAAATCATCCTGTTCCCAATCCACTCACATTTATGATGTTATACTGGAAGGGGAAAGCAAAGAAAAGGGGATGTCCCAATTACCGCACATACTCTTTTGCTCAGAGCATAATCCTGCTCTCCTGACTCAGGACTTGTAAAATCTTCCATGAGAATTACTCAGGAAAGAAAGCAGAAATGAAAGCTATACATGTTTTGGTCAATGACTTTGCTCTCAGACTGTTCACTGAGCGTACCGTGAAGAAAGTTCAGGACCTTGTGGCTACACATCTAACCAAGGAAGCGTGCCCTCAAGCACTGCTGGCTGCATTTCCTTAGGAAACACCACCATGGCAGCCTCTTCAATGGGAAGGGCAAAAGTCAGCAACTTCCATGGCAAGAGCCACATATTGACCTCTAAGATACTGAACTCTTACTCAAACAGCTTGCTGCAAAGCTGGAACAGCTTTGGAAGGAATGAAAGGGGATTAAGGATCTTCCCTTCCTGACTGAAGGTCACAGCACTGTTACCTACGGTCCCTCACTAGCTGCAGGCTTCCTACCAGTGAAGTGGTGTCAAAAGGTAACTGGACAGCTCTACAATAAATTCTGAGAATAAGTTCAAGGCACCCTCCAGAACAGATTTGCTCCTCACTGAGAAAGCAAGCCTGCCAGCGTGGCCCAACTCGTGGCCAGACCATTAGGGTATGGGTGAAGCCCTGGGTGTCAGTATAACATGAGGTGGCTTAGGATGCTTGAAAACATCAAAGCAGGCTTCTCACAGGCCATGTGAAGGCAAGAAGTCCATGAAAAAGTCCCATGGTCAGAAGGTTAGAGGAACACAGCACCTAACCTCGCATCAAGCCAGCAAGTGCTGGAAAGGCGTAAATTTTTCTCTTTGCCCCATAACAGCCTATGGCCACAAAAGCTTTCATGGCAAGCAGACAGAAGTGCATGCCTTGCAGAAGAAACAGTCCTTGATCCACCCCATTGCCCTCACACTGACAGCAAAGTGTTCCAGAAGCTAGGAACAAAACAAGCAAATATTTTGAAACAGTTAAAACTGAAAACCAGTTTAAGTCTAAATCTGGCCCTGAGGGCAATTTATGAAGATTTCAGTCTTGTGAGAGAGGAGCCGAGACTATCCCAGATCATTTTACTCTAAGAGAAAGTATTTCTTTGTCAACATATGAGAAAAGCAACATCAAGTAAATGAGGGCAATGTGAATTTCCCACTAGAACACAGTCAAGTACAGCTTCAGTTTAGCTATTTTAAGCCCTTGTAAGAGGTCCCTGCCACAGCCAGATATGAACAGCTGTATGCACCAAACATAGTAGAAATATATGAACCTTTTTTTGGCTGCTATGAATCACCCACTGGAAAGGCCTCCCTCTTTCATTGACTATAGAAGGAACTTTAGGACACCAACTTCAGCTGAGATTGGCGACTGAATTTCAACTGTATAAACCCTCCAAAGTCAATGGCTGCTCCAAATCCAGCAGCAGATGTAGCCTCAGATGAGTGGTTGAACAGCAAAACTTTGTTCTGAGATGTGGACTTGAACTCCTCCAGTCTGAGAAAGGCCTAGAAGCCAAGTATCCCTTTTTGGAGAGAGATACTAAAAGTACAAGGATTTTGTGCAAAAGGGAAAGAAAAATTTTTGAGGAGCCAGCAGTGCTCCATTTGTCAGTAAGTGTTTCCTACTGATTCTCTACAACATTGGTGGAGACAAGAGACCTAAATCACCTTCTGGGACTACCTAGCACAATCCATGAACAGAACCAAATAGCTGACTATGTCTGCAAAACTGTTTGCTAGAGGTCTTCAGAGACCTGTTTCTTTTCCTCAGCAATACAGGAAATGTACACTGTAGGGGTTAACTAACTTTTAACTGACCTTTGGAATTTAAGTTAGTTACATTTATTTGCATCTCTCTTTTTAGACCTGTGTATCTTATTTAAGCTGTGGCTCCAGCAGTTTTCCTGTATATATTATCATCCATCCCTATTCAAAAGAAGATTTAAAGGGTACACTTAAATACAGATGTAAACTAAATTATAGCTGACTTGAACAGGCTTCAAGCAAGGGCATAACAGGTTTTCAGAAAAATTAGGTCCTCTGAACTGCACCACAAATATTACCAGAAATTTGAATGGTGATACTGTACAAATACACAGACTTCCTCTGCGATTTGTCTAGACAACCATACTTCTTACTAGAAATGAATATAAGCTGCCAGCCATTACAAGGGGAGGAAAAAAAATGCACCAAATCTTTGAAAAAGCAATTCATTATGTGTCATCTTGCAAACATACATTTTTCTCACCTACCATTTAAGGATCTCAACTCTGAAATGCTGGGTCTGCCAAATTGCGCACCATGCTTTTATGGGATAGTCTCCCACAGATGCTTATGGTCTATGAGTCTACTCATTTGCAGTTCTGAAATAACATCCCCAAAGCTAAACACTTACAGACTGAGATAAGACATTACAAGAGCTGAGGCAGCTTCTGTGAAGAGCGACCCAGGCACTTTGGTTGAGAGGGTTTGTCAATGTCCTCCAACTAAACAATCTGACGGTTGCGTGAAACCACCATGTTCCTGATGGTATTCATATTTCTCTTGTCATCCCAGAACTGGAGGCTCAGATGATCTCCCAAGAAGGCAGTGCTTATATCCAGCTTTATGAATCTTGTTCCTTACTTCAGGGGGGAACCTGGCCCCAACCTTCCCTGAACTGCTCCTTGGTTTTGCCTCTAGAAAAGCTGAAAGCACACAACAGTGTTTACAAACAGTTAAATACGTATGAAAAAACCACCATGAATGGTCTGCCAGAGGAACCCAACGGGATCAAAGCCCAGCTGCTAGAGTTGCAACTCTCAACCCAGTTGCTAGAGAGCAACATGTAGGTTGCTTCCAGTTAAAACTGAAGGAAAGGTGGAAAACCCATGTGAATGACAAGCGCCAAGAGCAAGGCAGGAGAGCAAGTCTGCAGTGCCTGGTCATGACTGCAGTGCTGAGTGCTCAGATTTGCTCGGCACCGGCACCCTGCCCGGGAGCAAAGCCAACCAGGCAGCACCATGCCCACGCCTGGCCCATGCCGGGACCAGGAGACCAGCCCTGGGAACGTGGGCTGCTCTTGTTTTCAAAGTTTTCCAAAGGTAAAGGAGAAGCAAACATTATAAATGTTACGAACTTTTCTCTCGGTAACTCTATGGGTATATAAGCAAAGACGTCCACGTGGTATTCTCAAGATCTATCTTAACTCAAGCGTACAAAACAAGACAGCCTGGAAGCCTGAATGTCAGAAGATCTGCCTCAGAGTTATTAAAATTAAATGAAAAAAAAACAAACCCAAACAAACCAAAATAACAGTCCTTTTCACCCCATCCTGCATGCAAAAAAGAAACCCAGATATACTGGATACATATTCAAGCTTTTGCCCTTTTACACGTATTACGTATATCTGAAAGACACCACAGTATTTGTAAATATTGTGGGTGGAACCTTACAGAGTGCTTAGTGTTTGTCTAACTTTGCTCCCATTGATATAAGCCAGAGTTTCATCATTGATTCCAAGTACATTTTAGACACTTAACTCCAGTAGTTAATCATATTAATATTCAAGAGCTAACATCAATGTATTTGGCATGATATATCAGATTTGTTAGCTATTCATTCATTTAGTTTTTCACTCACAAAAAGCTGAAGTAAAAGATCCTATTTCTAGCCAACGTTGTTGCTTTTGCAAGTATGTGAGACAATGCTTTTACCAGCAAGATGCTAACTCTTGAAGAAAAATAGCTTTATTTGACATCCTATCTATTCATGGGTCATTAGCTTCCTTACATTTTTAAACGCTTCAAAACTGATGCAGAATACAAACGCAATAGAGTTTGACATGTTTACCAGAAAAGAAAAAGGAAGGAGAATAGCAGGGAAATTCCTACTGTCAATATTTAGAAGCGGATTATGCCTTCTATGTACCTTCTCTGGGCATTTTACTTGACACTGTCTTTTCTGAAGGGTCATGGCTCAACAGGACACGTTCACTTATCATTGTGCCTGTCACTAAGCGACCGTCAGCAGCCTACCCTCACACTGACCTACATTGGGGGGTGCAACTTCTTTTCATGTGACAACAAGAGAACTAATTAATCCTGATAACTGAGGAATCTCCTCCCATAGGGAGAGGGGTGATTTTTTGGGCATATTCTATTTGTTTCGGAAGGCTTATTAGATACATGTGAAAGTCAGTCAACAGGGGTGCTTAATTAATGAGCAAACATTAATTGAGATTGAAAAAGTTAGCCATTCTGTCTAAAATAAGGGAAGGACACATATTTTTTTTTTTAGAGAAAGGAGAGCATATAATCTGTAATTTGCAAAGAAGCAAAAGATTAAACTTTCTTCAATTATTTTTTGCCTTGCAAAAAAGACAATGCTCTTCCTGAATGAAGTAAACAAAAATTTGAATTACCTGTTAACCAAAACCACTGATTACAAGCAATTAAAAAAAAAAAAAATAAAATAAATGAACATCCATGTATTTTTCCAATAAGATGTGTCAGTTCACTTCTACAGACATTTGAGTAACTATGCCGACATGATCAATCTTCCACTTATTTCAGCTAAACCTCAATTTCTCTTAAAAGGATAGATCTGCTGAGCTCAAAATTGAGACTACATTTTGGATTATTGTCTCCATTCTGATTTTTCCAGCTTCTACTTTTAAATTTTCCTTTACACACTTTAGTTTCTGTTACCCTGGACTAAAGGAAGTAAACGCAAGAGCTAGCTCTATGGCCTAGTTAAAAAAAACCAACATATGATATTAGAAGTTATTAGAAATTTCCTTGAAGCTAACAGGTTTGGTAGCCTTTACTTTTAACATCTTTTTCATAATTCGAGGCTGAGTGACTGTCTTCCAGCCACTCCGGTTATCCTGAACATGTTGACTAATCTTTTTTCACCTGCACAATGAGAGGTTAAGGAGAATGATCAGTTTATCTTTGCGACTTCAGTGTATACAAAGAATCTGACCTTCTGGGTTTAAAGTCCCATCTGTGGGCAATAAAGTGATCCATCATGAAGTAATTGTTTCAGTCACTGTTGGATTTGCATGTGTTTTAAGACTTGTCAAACATAACTGACCCTTTGTGTTTCTTACCATCAGATACCATTTCCTCCTGATTCAAACACGCAAAAATGTATTTTCTACAGGACACTCCTTAAATGGAAAGAGAGCGCACATGATTTCTTAATAGGGTCTTCACCTCTTTGTGCTCCTTAAAACACAGGTGGTTCAGTTCAAATACAGCCCACGACTTCACTCTTGCTTATGAGCACTTCCTTAGGAGTCATCCGTTGAAGGGAATGGGAATACCCACATACATGCAGCTAATGAGCAATTTGGCCAGATTCTGCGATTGCTTAGGAGCATGGCAGTACCCAGTGGATTGACCTTCAGTGCGTCTCCAGTGAAAGTGAGCTGACCCTCATCTGCAGCAGCATCTTAGCCAGAACATGGCCACCAGCTAACCTCATATGGGGCACACAGCTTTACTCCATTTTATAAGGAAATCTGTTTTGGTAGTTTTCTTTATTTCAAAGCTCTTCTTGGCAAGCTACTGTATTACCAACTCTTCTAAAGGTACTTCAGGCCATTCTGTGAGTAAACATCACTTTTTTTTTTAGACAAACAGTTGTACTTATCCATAATAATTCCAGTTACATCATCACACCACATCACTCGGAAAAAAAAAGGAGAGAGAGAAAAAGGAATTTGTGGTCAAGTCTGAAGAACCATTTAAAGTTTTGATTTACATCTGACCATAAGGAGAAATATTGACCAACAGGTCCTCCTAGTTTAATCAACACTGAGATTCTCATCAGCATCAATACTTGCATTTGTAAGACAAGAAAACTTCTAGGCAGAATCATCTCAAAATCTGAGTGACGGTTGGAAAAAAATTTGAATTTTTTTCCTGCCGGAAAGGCAAAAGTCTGACCTTGTCCTGCCACAGGGCTAAAGGGAAAAGGGATGACTCTGGATAATGACACTTTCTACTTCTGTGACTGCTGGTGGCGCGGAAGAACTGCTACTGGAAGAAGCTACTCTTGCCCCTCCATGGCAGCAATAGCCCCGTTTCACCTATGTTGCCCGGGTTTCTAGTGCTCAGGCACAGGCAAAGCAGGCAGTGCAGTCTGGTTCCTGCACCCAGAGTCAAAAGCACCATATCCGTTGCCTGTACTTAGAAACAGCCTCCGGAAAAAGCCTACGGTGCCAAACCATGAGCTACCCTGAGGTTCAAAGAAGTATCTCCAGGTCTTTCAGATGCCATCAAAGTGTCCATCCGAAAGGAAACTTCACAGTCCTTCATACACCTTATTTCATTCCACTTCTCTGAGGCAAATCCAAACATCCCTCATAAAGTCTGAAGAAGAGAAACTAAGACAGCATATCTGTGAGGCAGCAAGGAGGTACACCTACGTCCCGGGCTGACACTGACAATTGTCCAGATGAGCAAGATCATGATCTGAAGCAGCAAAACGTAACCACTATTTCTGTCGAAGCAGAACTTTGCAGGGCAACTAAGGGCTGTGGGGACTTGCAAGAGTTAACCATAACACAAGGTTCTGGGACTCTAAGGTAGCTTTGTCCCTGTTTCCTGTTTGCTCTTGTGCAAAGAGAGGCACGCGTGTGCCGGTACACGGCCGGCAAACAGAAACACACTCAGGGCAGAAGACACAGTTCAAGCTGTCTCACTCCTCAACAGATCGATCACTCCCACATGCCTCTGTTGGGGCTGAAATGTGTTCTCATTTGCTTTCAAGATCAGGAAAATTGTTGGAAGCTATTTATTTACAAAGTACACATTGATGCATACAAATCATCAATTCATTGACTTGTGCCTTCCAGGTCCAGAAGGGATATCCCGATTATCCGGTCTGATTTACTGCAACACGTGCCCAGTGATTTCTGGGTCAAATGCTTAAATCTGATTAATCTCAACTATAATTTAAGAATTTAAAGTACCATTAGGACATAACAGTCAGCCAAGAAAATGGGTACGTTAATGGATGAGAAAGCTGCACTACTGTATGATACAGCACCGTAACAGAGTCTGAACAGCTTAAGGTTTATCAAGTAGATTAGAAGAGTCCTGAGCAGACAAAAATGCCTTGACCCTGACTCCATGCACTGGAATTAAAAATCAGTCAGCAGGGCAAATGGATACGCCACCGCCCAAGAAAGGTCTTCCCAGGCCCAGAAAGATGTGTATGTCTATTATTTGAGCAAATGTGTCCTTCCCTCCTCTCAGTTCTGGATCTCAGAGCAAGTGATAAGAGTTTATTTACTATCTGTATGCTTTTGCTGTCCGTAGATGTGTGTATACACTGATAAAAGATTAGATGCTATAGAGGCAAAGCAAAACACACGGTAGCTAAAAATAGAACAAGTACAATTCTGATAGCACTTCGTTGATACTTCAAAGCAGTACACATTTTTATGCCAATATGGCCAATAGCTGCAAATGTAAACAAATACGTATTTCCCCAATAACTGCCAAATATTTTGCCAGTATTTGCTCTAGCTAAGTAAAGCTGTGCTTGCAGAAGCCTGTGGTAAAACCATTTTATTAAAGGGTGGTGGTGGTGGTGTTAATTTTAAAATTCAGATCTAGAAATTCAACAAACTGAAATCACCGTTGGATATTTTAAATAAATCTGGCTCCAGTTACTACCAATTGAAAGTATTGCCACTTCCCATCATACCCAGGCAGCTGGAAAGCCGCAAAGACAGCCAAGGCCGTGCAGTTCAGTGTGCTGTGCCCAGGCAATACCTGCTCGAAGGCGTTAGCTTCACCAGCTTGTCGAACACTGTGTCCTGTCTGCCCGAAAGTCACCGGGTGATTTTGAGCACAGGCACTTTACAGAACGCCATTTAAAAATAATTTTCAAAATTTAACATTCAGAGAACCTGGGAGAAAAAAAAAAATAAAATCTTAGTTTCTTCTTTTATCCGTCTGATTTTAATAAGTCTAGAAACTTAGCATCTGACAAGAGCACCTTTGCCAACATCTAGCCTGGCGAAGGTGCTCATTTTATTAGCTATATAAAGAGAAAGCGATTACAGAGAATAATTAAATCAGCCATAATCACAAACTTTTTATTCCCCATTGAGCATATGGAATTGAAAACGGCACAGTCTAATGCCTCCATTACGAACCTTCATTGGATCACCACTTCAGTAAACCACACCAAGGGGGCGAAACGCACAAATATATGGTGTGCATTGAGAAAAGCAAAGGCAATGTCACGGTTATGTCCACCTTAGTCTGGTCTTCTCTCCAACAGAGTGAACACCCAGCTTAAAAAACCAGGTCTGCTGAGGCTGTTCTCAGTAAGGGCTGGTTATAGCAGAGCTAGGCTGTAGCGATACTTCCACAACCACCTTTGGCACACGTCTGTGTGGCTCACGTACATACCCCTCCACCTCGACGTGCCTGTCCTGGCCCCTCTGAGGACACCCCTCTCAGGTCATTGCAGATGACAGGTGATTGTGACTCCATCATCTGCCCATCCAAAAGTGATGCCGTGTGATCGGCCACTGGCATTCAGCCAGGAGTATGGTTTCATGCCTCCACGCATGATTAAGCCTGTGCTGCTTACAGGAGCGTAGGTAGCCCTACGCATATTACATTTACGAGCCATCAGATCTGCTCTATCGCCTGCTGACACGTGTCAGCAATCACTGCACCTCTGCTCTAATTCCACTGTGATGGACCCCAGCGCAAAATCATCAGTTTGATATTTTTTGAGAAAAGTTTATCCCATTAGCTAGCGTAGTAGGAAAGTGTTGATACGGTATCAAAGACAAAGCATGTACGTCAAAAGCAGACTTAAAAATAATTTAAAGTTCCTATATAGACTAAGGGGTGAATTTTCATGACCAAATTCCATTTATTTACCAACCTGATGCTTAAGTTTTGTTACAGATTCCCTGGCAAGACAAATTAAGCAAAATAATAGGATTGAATTGGAAGACTATTTCTTATAGATGCCTAAGGAGTCAAGCTGCCTACCTGCCAGTAACCTGCCAGCCCACCCAGCAACACAGGCCTATCAAATCCATTTGGGGCTGTACTATTCATTAAGCTGTGCACGCAGAAATAAATTAGGAACTAAATAAAAGAAAACATAAAGCAAAGTTGCAGGATTTCCACTTTGCTGAAGGCTGCTGGTTATTATTTCCGATGCTCCATCATTACGGCTGAACTGTCCAGCAACACTCCAAGAAAAAAAAAAAAAAAAAAAAAAAAAAAAAAAAAAAAAAAAAAAAAAGACAAAGTCAGGAACTGACTTTCCATCCACCCTACTTTAACCTATAAAACAGAGCTATAAGCAAAAGCCCTGGGTTCAAAACACGGGAAAATAACTGATGTGACACAACAATTTAAACTAGAGAGGTAAGAACAAGAACAGTCTGCGCAGAGGACTCCTCCGCAATGGCTCAAGGGGATGAACCCATTCTGCAGTTAAATGACATCTAAACCACAAAGTCTATGGTAGGTGCACATGCAGAAAGCTTCTGGCAAGCTTGCCTATGGCTCAGTTTACACTGGGAAATTATAATCATTAATACTTATAACATAGATTAGGACAAACATTAACTATAGCACTGGATGAAACGAAGAAAGGTAGGCTTTCACCCCAAGTGCTACCAGCACAACAGAAGAATAAAGTTCTCTGTATTATACAATACAATGCAGTTTAATCCCACTACGTTATAACCATTTGCCATAAACCCAGACAACACCTAGATTTTGGCAGACACTAATTTTAGTTTCCTTGACCCTCAATCCCATGGTTTCTTAGTAAATAATAGTGGATTTTAGATCATACTACAAAAAAATTTCCTCTCTGGAGAATTTTATCAGATAACTGCTTCCTGCAATGTTCCTTGAACCTCCCCTGAAGATCAGATGTTGGACACCGACGGAGACATGACACGGAGCTAAATAGAGCCCTTGTCTGATCCAGGATGGCAACTCTCACGCTTCTGTTAACGTTAGTCCATGGTGATCCTGATGAGAGGTTTTTCCACAGAAGAACGACAATGGGAACAAAAGGGGCGAATTCCTTCTCTCTGTGGCAGGGAAGAATCCCACAGGAAGGACGCTGAAGCGAACTATGTGAAATAGTGAAATTCCTCTCATGAAACGCCCTCACACTCATCCCTCGCCGCTCCCCACGCACTAAGCAGGGGGTCCTGTTCCCAGAGCACGGGCTTCCCGAGGGAACTTCCGAGGAGCGGAGACATCTGCTCATGGGTCCCTGGCTCTGTGAGGACCACCGTGCCCTGCCCGCTTCGCCCCCGCTTCCGGGCACGGCACGGAAATAATGTCACTGCATTGCCACAGCATCTTCAGCCCACTCAAGTCCTAGAAACCGCTTCCTTCTAACCACTTCCCCATTCTTCAGCTGCTCTAACAGCAAAGAACACCTTGTTTCAAGGCCGTAGCTCCAAAAGAGGGAATACGACTTAAAAGGGACTGCATTTAGGAGTGCTTAGTGCCACATAACAGTGAATATTGGAAGAGCAGCCCCACCATCTAGAAAAGTCATGCAAAGAGAAATCAACCGCATCACTCTGGATTGTTCTCTGTCTAAATATGTTACAGGGGTGACTTAACATTGTGCATATGGACAAACTGATTTTGGTAATGAAAATTAACTGGGATTTAACGGAAAAAACACAGAGATAGTAAAATCAGGTCATCATGAACATGAAACCTTTGCTTCTCCATTAACGCAAACGAAACAAAAGTCTGGGAAAGACAATGAATAAATCAGTTAACTGTTTCACAGGCATCTATAATGGTCTTGAATAATACAGATGTGTCACAAGTAAAATCATCCTCTTCTTCTTCAGGCTAGCACATTTCTGTCCACTGTGCCACCAAAAAAAAAATAATCCCAAACACCAAACATGACTTACTACAGAAGAAACAGTCATCCACACTCCCAGTCCAAGTTCCTCCATACATCTCAATGGCTCAAGACTTAAGTTTCAGACAAAAGTACCTCTGAAATGTATAGTTTCAAATCTCTTCCCCCACACCCTTGTGTTTCTCAATCTGTTATCGCTTTGCTTAGTTCCAGCATGAATTCATTCTTCCCATCACAAAAGGCATGACACTGTGCCATGCTTGGCTTTGGAGAGAGCGCTGATGTCTGTGTTTTCACTTTTCAAGCTGCTTCTTGCAGCGTATCTTTTTCTTTTAACCACCAGGATTTATGCAGCGCTGACCTCCAGCTGAGGGGCACCTTCCTGACAATCACTGGACCAGTTTTAGGATGAGAGGTTTCCACATGGCGGATTAAGAAGTCAGGCCATTCCCAGCTGGGAATGCTCGGGGAAGGTTGTTCCTCAGGGATACGTGTAGTAAGGGTGCATCACGAGGGCAAAGAGAGAAGAACCTGGTGCTCTCCATGGGTGGAATTCATGCTCAA
This sequence comes from Charadrius vociferus, assembly GCF_000708025.1. NCBI lineage: Eukaryota > Metazoa > Chordata > Aves > Charadriiformes > Charadriidae > Charadrius > Charadrius vociferus. The sequence goes on from NW_009647838.1 coordinate 820,909, forward strand.
ATATGCACAGAAATGTTTTCCTGCATTCTTACAAATATTGATAGAGGACAAAAAGAGATTCTTCGGGGGCGAAGTGAGAGCTAAACACAAAGTACGTCTGTGAAAGGAACAGTTTGCAGTTTGCTTTCACATCAATAGGAGAGACCTGCCTCTGAGAGCAGAGGTGGCTGTGGTAGCTGGGCATCCTACGCTTCATGGCAAAGCTATGTCCCCCTTTCCATTCCCACTGGGGCTGCAGCAGGAAGACTCAAACACCAACTTGGAGGGATTCAAAGGAACGATTTGCTGATAAAGCCCCACTGCAGCCCCACTGGACGCAGATTTTTGAAAGACTGAACTTTAACCCTCATCTGCTGAGCATCTCCCTTTCCCAATCTCAGTTGGACGTGAAAACTAGTAACTTGATAAACATTATGCCTGAATTTTCCAAACCACATTAAAGTGTAAGTACTTTGGAGCTGTCCTGAAAATCTGGACAATTTCCTTTTGTCCTGTACACCCACACAATGTGAAGGGCTACTGGTTTCAGTCTTTGAAGCATCTGACAAAAAGTAGGCACAGCTTGTTTGTTCACATGTTAAAAAAAAACCCAACACCACCAAACAAATCCTCAAATCTTCCAAAAGACAAGTTTTTAGAGTTTTTAATGTATCGTGTGCTTCTAAATATGAAGATCTTTACCAGGCACAGGCCAAGTCCCGATTTCCTCCCACATGAACCGTGAATCTAGAGGATGACAGCCTAGCCCAAAGGCATTGCTCCAGATTTACACCAGCTATAAGAGAATGAAATTTAGCTTTGTGTAGAGCATATGAGCAAAACACCTGTGCAGTAAAACATCGGTAGCCGATGTAAGTGATTTTCTTCAGAATAAAAACATTTGATACTTAACCCCCATGTATACATTTTTTTAACACCTGTGCTATACAGCAGGGTCTAACTCTTCTGCCTTATGGGAATGTAGTCTGGATTTTTAAGGGATCCCAGTTTCCACAAAGAGCCAGAAGTGGGAAATCCTTTTTTCCAGACTCCATTAATATCTCCAGTCCTAATCCCAAACTAGACTGCTGTAGCTGTGTGTCTGCACAGCTGTTTCAGCTGAGTACTCAAGTTAAACCGAAACCTTAACGTATGAACTTCCATCTGAACAGCAGTTCCAGAGAAGTCAGGTTAGTTATTATAACAAATTAACCTCAGCGCCGATTAGATTTGACCTGGAATTTCTTCCTTCATTTTTTCCAGCTGACCATGAAATTGAAATGTCCATCACTCGCTGGGGATTTTGATGATCTAGTTCCAACTGGAATAACTAAGATTCGTACAGCCCTGACCACAGATAAGACTGTAATAGTGTCTATTCATCTATTAGCCACTAATTGTGAGGCATTGCTTCTGCGTGGACAGCTGGAATAAAGCCAAATTATCTGCCTATGCTTCTGGAAATGTAGCCACATAATCCTCGACCCAAGCTGCAGAAACTGATCTTTTCAGAGTTTAAACCCAGTCCTTCACATTCCCAAACAATATCGATTAAAATTATTATCATACAAAGTCTGGGATTGGGAGATTTAACTTAATATGGCAACAACATTTTCATTTTGACCATTATGTGTATAGTCTTTAGCATAAATGTACGCAATATAATTTGTGGAATAAATACATACAAGCTATAAAGGAAACATATGTGAGTACTATGCAAAACACAGACAAAAGTATTGTTCTTTCCCATGTCTGTCAAAATATGCGTCTGCATAGAAATACAAAAGGGCTGAAGTGCCCAACACTCACATGTCAAAGAACCATAATTTCCTTAGTCTCATTTTTCAAATGGGCATTCTCACGGCTTCTAGCTTGCATGTTGCTTTGGGGAAATTTCTATTATTAAATAGACATACACAAGCTAACAGACCTCCTTCTATCAGATGCTTATGAAGCCCTCTGTGGTAATTCCTGAGCCACTGACTATTTCTGTGTATCTCTTCCAGTACCTGTCAGGAAATGGAAGGTCCGCATACACCTGCAGAGACTGAATTACAAGAGTGGACCACACAGCAGTGATGAATTGAGTTTCATCGAGAATGCTTGAAAGGGAAAGTGCTGGACAGCATGTGTAAAAATTTTAGGTAAATAGGCAGTGAATGAGTGTGAAATGGGAAGAAAATCATACAGAGACACATGGTACAAAGCATTCCACCACCTCAGGAATAACTTTGAAATGTGCTGTGCAAATGCAAGTATGGAGAGTTTTACCATGGACCCAAAAGAAGCACGATCAACCTATCTGGGATGTCCAAATGAAGCTGTGCAAGGATGATTTTCTTTCCAAAACAAAAGAAAAGGGAACAAAATCAAAGAGTTCGAAAAAGTCTAAATTCTGATTTGGACCACAATCTCTTGTACGTTTAAGGAGGGGGGGATACAAATTTCCAGCAAACTAGTTTTTAGGCACTCAGCCAAACTACAGAGAAGCACCTTTCCAGTGTCTACCACACCTGAACTGACCCTGGGATGTGCGTCCCCCGCACCCAGAGCACCAGGTTTTTCCCCAAACAAGCCAAGTTTTTCCCACTGGAATTGGTCTAGGGTGCTCGTGTCCCTGACAGTCCCTGGAACAGGAAGGTGAACCAGGGTCTCTTACAGGCCCTGGCTCACAGAGTCCACCTTCTCCCTGGGCAGTGGGTTTGCCATGATTTGCACAATGGAAAACCTTTCCGACAGGAAAGAGGAAGCCAGTCCCCCAGCGTAGCTGGTCACTGCAGGAGCCCATGTGGGAGCGGGACGCCGAAGTTCAAACTCAAGCTGTGAAGGAAGCCTGGCAAGGATTTGAACCCACATTTCCTGTACCCAGGGTGGGTGTCCCATGCCTGTGCCTATTTCATCCTGGGCATAAGAACCTCCTTGGAAGAGACAATAATGTGGGGAAATTAGCACTTTCCTGGGGAAAAAGGAAAAAAAAAAAAAAGGAAAAAAAGAATACCTATATATCTATTTCAAAATTGATGAATCAGCACTTCCCGAGCAGGAAAACGTCTCGTCGGAGCTGCCCCGCCAGCTCTCCTCCCGGGCAGCCTCGGGACGTG
>NW_009647838.1:824560-825030 GCF_000708025.1 Charadrius vociferus
CCAGCAAGGCACGGCAGGGACGCACCCCCACCACGGCGCTCCGGCCCAGCAAGGACGGCTCCTCTCTCAAAGTAAAATAAAACTCGATTAAGAAAAGCGAATCCGCAGTGATCCATCCCGGCACACGCAGCATTGCGGGATGCAGGCGCCGGAGAGCAGCTCCATCCCACGCGCTCCAGAGGCTCACGCCGGGTACCCGCGCGGTCACCCCCCGCGGGCAGCCCCGAGCGATGCTCCGCCGCCCCGCCCGGGCGGGAGGCAGCAGAAGCTGCATTTTTGGCGAAGGAAACGGGCACCTTTTCCGCTTCACGGGCAGAACTGGGAGAGGCTGACACTTGGAAACAAAGCGGGGAGGAAAGAAGCCTGCCCTGCAGCCAAGACACGCTTTCTTTCCGTGATGCACCGGTTCGGACATCGCCCGGGGCGGCTGTCCCCCGTGGCCGGGAGGTGCCTCACCCCCGCCGGCACCG
>NW_009647838.1:826064-833630 GCF_000708025.1 Charadrius vociferus
GGCAGCGCCGCGTCCCGTCGCCGGCTCCTGGGCCGGGGGCCAGGTCAGGCCGGTGCCGCACAGCTTTTCTCCGGCCACCGAGTACGGTGCTCGGAGGGCCCCAAAGCGTTACCCGTGCCCCGGGGGGCCGGGGCTTCTCTCCCCGCCTTCCCTGGGGCAGCTTTCCCTGTGCGGAGCCTGTCCCGGAGCGGGCGCGGGTCGCCTGCCAGCGGCACGGAGCTCTCAGAGCGGGGAAGCCAGGAAGGGGCAGCACTGGCTAAGGATGCTCCAGGAGTGTGCCCTGCCAGCGCTGCTGCCGGCCTTCACTGACCCTGTGACATCCAGGACCATCCTAGAAATGTGTTTCTCCTCCCTATGCACTTACCTCATGTTTTTCATGTGTGGTTTGGTTTTGGGAAAGACCAGAGGAGAGAGCCCGTGACAGCAAAACTCAAGCCCCGTCTTTCCACTTTTCCCCTGTGTAGCCAGAGAAAGGTGATTGAGTGAGTCAGGTCTTCAGTTTGACCCATTATGGCCCTTCCTGTATTTTTATGCTATGAAATAAGTCGCAAGAGTGTCTGCATGGGGCAGGTAAATGTGATCACCCCCATTTTACAGAGAAGGAAATGAAGGCACATAGAGAGGTTAGGCGGCTAGTCCAAGGTCATAGGAAGCTGGTGACAAGAACCAGAAATAGAACTCGGATCTCCTGTGTCCCACCAGACCATCCTGTGCAAGAAAAAAGATGAGAAGTTGGTGTTGTTTTTAACTTGAGAACTGTTTAACTTTCAAGTTTAAAGTCTGTGAGAATATTTCCTGCACACTTCTGTCCAACTCCTATTCATAAGTGACACCCTAAACTAAGAATTTAAGTCTACGTTTTCCAATCTTCCTGCCCCTTGCTGAGACCTTGAAAATAAAATAGTTATGGATACCTTCCCCCTCATCTGCTCGCACCATGGGGGGAAGAACCCAGAGGTTTCTTTCCCGAAGAAGATGACTCATAAGAAATCACCTCCTCCAGTAGAGAGGACAGCAGCTGGGAAAACAGCCGTCCAGTGAGGACAGACCAACCAGAACTAGGACACTGGGCATCCTGACAGCTCAGACCCCCCTAAGAGCAAGGGCTGCCTGTGGAAGGAGCTAAGGGAACTGTATGTCCCTGTCTTTGACCTACCCAGTGCTGAGTACGTGCTGAGTCTGAGATGATGCAGGCCCCATCACAAGCTCAGAAGCCATGCCACGCCAGTTCCTCCCCACCCTCTTCACACCTCCTACATCACAGCTGCATTCAGTCATGGCCCTCCAAAGACCACAGCACTTTGGCAAGACATGCCTCCTTCCTTTTCCAACGGATGTCATCAGCTCCTGATACACCCAAGGAGCTGAGGACCAGGGAGGGCAAACCTGAAGATCTGCTTGTAACCCCTCATCACTCTTCATACACTAAAGCCAGGGAGAGAAGAGATGTGGAGCCTGCATGAAGAGACTCCAGTAGTGAGATAGGGGGAAGAAACAGGCAGCAGACATTCCCATAAAGCAGAATGAAGATGCAGTGGAAAGCCTGTGCCTGGAACTGGTTGAAAGGCCTCTCTAAACACATAGGCTGAAGCATCCAGACAGATGGACAGTGCGTGTATGAAGGGGAGGGATGCGCGGAACCTATTTGAACTTGTTTTTCGTGTAGTACCATGTAACTGGCAACACCTAGTAGGGTGAGAACTTAATTTAAAGACTGGGTTAGGTGCTATGGCCAAACAAGCACTAAGGAGCTGGTCATAGTCCTGTCCCAGCCAAATGTCCATCTTCCAGGCAATATGATCTCTTCCTACCAGAATATTATGTGGGAAATTTCCTTTTTCTAGCATTTTTTAAAAAGACTATTACTAAATACTAGAAAGGAAATCAACCAAATTTAGCAGCTGAGAGTAAGCCCTCTGAAATGTATCAGGCAAACATCCTCACTGTAAAGCTGATTATCTGCTCAATCTCCAGCACTACAGAAGCTGCAGAAGAGGGAGGAGAAACAGCCCTCAAAGTAGACAACAGCTGTTTTTAGTGTTCACTTGCAGCCCAGCAGTAGCTTGTATTGTTGAGTTTTACCCTGCTCTGGAGGCGGATGGCTTCTACGAAGCTTTTTGCTGGAACAACCCACACAGCTGATCACCAAGTCCTCAGGCAGCAAAAGCACCAACTCTCCGATATGCATCCCTTCACCCTCCCTGGCCAACAAAACTCATTGGAACAAAACAGAAAATGAGCAATAGAAAATGTGATTGAAAAGAAGAGTAATTGGGGCATTCAGCTCCTGGGTCTGCCTCGAGCAGCAGACTGCCATGCTGCAAAGAAACAGAGACACCACCCTGAGCACATAGGGCATTTCATAGCTGAATACTTAACCAGGGCATTGACTCTTGTCTGCTCTCTGCCAGTCTTTGTGACTCTTGCACGGCTGGCTTCAACAGTTAGGTGGGGTGGAGACTCCTCTCAACCCGGATATGACTTAGTCAAGTTGCTGGGACACATCCTGAGGTTGTGGATTCTACTCCCCATTGGAATTAGGACACTTGGAACATCCTGAGTTAGGGCTTTAGCCAAGTCTTCTGGGAGGAATCACTTGAACAGTTCCCATGGACCTGGCAAAAATAAAGAGCCTGGAAAATCCCGCTCACACCAGCAGCTGATACCCTCCCAACCTGACCTGCCTCTTTCCAGTCATGGAAGCAATTTTTTATTTGCGCTGGTGTTCAGAAATAGCTCCTTGTGGCACTGGTTTCAATGTTCAGAGCATTACACAAAAGGCTACCACCATCACCTGCACAGCAGGTGCCTGCCCCTAGAAGAAGACCGCATGGACCAGAGTTCCATCTGAGGCACCTTATGATATCTGTTGATCTCTGTACTCACAGCAGACATGTAGACACCTCACAGGAACAGACTAGACTGCCTTTGAGATGGTTCCAAGCTCCAGCTGTTGGGAGAGAAGGAAAGATGTCAAAGCAGAGCAGATTGGATCTCCCTCTGCAGGTCTTCTGCGGAATCTGCATCTGCCAACTCACTTTAAAGACAACTGGGTGCTCCCAGGACCAAAAATTTAAGCAAAGCAATATTTCAGTTGATCACCCGAAAACATTTCAAGTTTTTACAGAGCCAGTAGGAAAGGGTCCAATGCTCCCTGTCCGCAGGTGGGAGCCTGCTCCATCCCCATAGTCCCTTGTCCCTTGTCGATTGCACTGGCACAACAATTTCTGGGGCTCACAGTTGTTTCTCGGGCTCAGTGTAAAACAGTTTGGTGAAATAATCCAGGATGTAACTTGCTTGCTTTCTATGGAGGGCCACTTATAACCTAAGTTGTTTCACTGGTACAGCTTGCAGCACACCTGTGCAATGGGAGACCCAGTGAACTGTGACAACTGGAAGAATATTGGAGCTTTTAATACTGATCTAGCTACTGGGGAAACTGTAACCTGGAGCAAGATCCTAGGTGAGATGGACTGGACCTACTCTACCAAAGGCCTTCCTCTGACTCTTTTCCTCTCTCTTTTCAATGAGGTGTTTTCGATCACCATTATTTTGTCATCCTCTGGCCCCACCTCCCTACGGCAGGAACAGAGTTTAAGAAGCACATTATCAAGTAAATCCCATTAACCATCATCGTTATAACTTTAGCTGCTGCTGTTATTTGGATCTGCCCACTACATTGAAAGTTGCACCTAAACCAAAGTAAAGTTCCTTCATTTTCTCCAGGACTGTGAGAAGAAAAAGCTGAGACCTTTTCTCTGTACTATGGTGTTTACTGGGGCAGCTACTTATACCCACCCACCCGGCACATGCATAGATAAGTGTATGCAGAGACATAAACTACAGCTGTAGTTGTGCTGTAGGTTGAGCTTTACCTTATGTTATACAGACTCTTGGCTCTGTACCCAGTCAGTGTGTGTGGCAGTGACAGCCAAAAGCTGCAGCAGAGAATTAGTCTTTGTAGGACAACCTCACAGTGCTGCTGCCCGCCCTTCACTGAAGGGTACGACAGCTCAAAGCAGTGATTGTGTCACCTCTTCATCCAAGTTTGCCACCTACATCAAAGCTAGGTCCGCTTCTGAGGGCAGGCAAAGCAGGCAGCTGTCTAACCACAGCAAGGAACTAGAGGCAACAGCAGCACGTAATTTGCCACTGCTCATTTTTTATTATAATTGGTCAACTGGCATGAGTAATTAATCAGATTACCTGGTATTTTGTTGGGAGGTTAGGAAGCTAATGAGTAAGAGTTCCTGCAACACTCAGGCCCGGAGAGTAACCCCCTTCCAGGAGTTTTGGTGGCCGAGCTGAGGAGCTTTGCTGGCAGAGTACACGGTCTGTGCCTTCGCTGGCAGTTGCTGTTGTGAAGAAGTTTTCAGAGGTGAGGATCTGCCCATTTGGGGCAGGATCCTTTGGGAGCTGCTTTGAAACCAAGGCCATACCACTGGTCCCTGTGTGTGCTCCACCACGGTTGTGTCACAGCAGCTACTCCTGCACCCAGTGTTGCACCTCTGCCGTTTGGACTCTGAGCCGCAGCGGCTGGCTTGGCTTGCCTTCAGACCCCCCTCATCACTGTGGCCTTGCTGGGGGACCACCAGGCTGTATGTGAGTCTGATCACTGTCTCTGGACCTGATCCTGACCCAGACCTGCCATTTCCTCATCCTGGCTCCTTGCTGGTGCGGCGACTGCTCCCACCTGCCTTCTCACTGTGCTGGGCTCACTCGGGAAGCAACCGGCCCTTGCTAGTCCCTGGTACATCCAGTATGATTTTGGCTCTGCCTGCATCTCCTCTTCCTGTCAGGACCACATAGCAGAACACCAGTGATTTCATCCCCCTTACTAAAAGCAATCTATATTACAATACACGTTTTCTTTCAAAATACCACACAATTGTTTTTATTTGCGTATTCAGCAGTATTTCACTCAACAGGAAAAAAAAAAAAAAAAAGGAGTGGAACAAGAATTTTTTGTCCCTGAAAAACACAAGTACAATAGAAGAATGCTAGTAAGTGTTTCCACTATATGCACACGTACGCGGGCTGGACCCCACTCGCACACATGCACACCTGCATCAATGTGGGAATGACCTACTTTCAGCATAGCTGGGTTAGTGTGGTGGTGACGTAGCACTCCCAGCTTCATCTTTCAGGCATCTGAAACCCAGTCCCCAGTCGTTGCTTCTTCCTTTTTATCCGGGAGGATATATATGTGCCTTTCCTGGGGCCAGCAGTACATGAGGGTACCAGGATAAGCGTTTAGAAAGAGGCAAGACCACATGAAAGGATCGAATGCGTCTCCTCCCTGCGGAATCAGGCCAAGGTCACTGCATTTCAGTGGGAAAGACAACTAGAAGGTCAGCAAAAGAACCACAAAACCAAACCAAAACATGTCAAAAAGGGAAAACTACCCAAGAAAATATTGGGCCATGAAAAGAAAACCAGCTTTACAATGAAGAGCTCTTTTCCTCTTACCACCCCAAACACTAGCCCCTAGAGGCTTAGTGTTTCCCTCACCATAATACAAACCAGGCCTCCACGCCAGGAGCCCGCGCAGCTGCTGCTCGCAGAGAAGCTGGTGACTCAGTGATGTGCACGGATGCCTATGTCCTGATTATTTTGGAACAAATCAGATGCAAAATGTGAACAAAAAGCAAACAGTTATCTGACCACAGAAATGATGTTCACAGGAGTATCTTGGGAGCTGTACTGGGAAATGTGGGATACGTGCAGCACTGTCAAGGTCCTGCAGTGCTGGAGTAATGCATATGGTTACATCACATGTGCCCCAGATCGTAGGGTTGGTGGAGTCCCTGCCCTAGATGCTGGTTCACTTAAATGACTGCAAGCAGAATGATTTCAGGAGAGAGGATTCAGGATGCAAGTTTGGAGCTCTGGGCACAGGGAGGTCAAACTGGGCTAGATCAATAGCAATGCAGGTCCACCAGTCTGGTGCAAAGAAAGAGGGACCACTGCAATGTTTGCCCAGAACCATGTCAGAGCTATCTCCAGCTCCATCTGCAAGTAGCAAGGATGATGTTTTACAGAGGAAGACTAAGGAGAGCTGCACCGGCCTGGGGGGAGTAAAAGAGCTTCCTCTGAAACACACTAGAATTGTCTTTTGATTGAGATCTTCAAGACAGCAGTTTTAAGACAGCTCTTTTCCACTACACATTTCCTTGAAAATAAGTAAAAAGTGCATTAAAAAAGTGTTAAAAAACCCCAAAACAACAGTAAAAAAAAATGAAACTGGCTGACAGGAACAGTTAAAAGATTGTTTCACTTCCAGTTCCATGAGATCCAGTTCCACAAGGTGATGTTATTACCTTAGTGATGCAATAGTGTCATTTCCACGCTATGAAATGAGTATCTTTGCTTCCTTTGGTGCAGGAAAACCATAACTGGCAGATCAGCACAAAGTGGGGGCAGAAAAGGGTTGCCTGCTGACTCGGCAAGCCTCAGAGCTGCCCATCTGGTGCTTTGAAACCCCATCTGGGAATGCTCTCTTGTCACCAGGTCCAGCAGACAGGATCCAGCACAGGTCTAGGCGGGAGAATGATCTGTGCATAAGCTAATCTCACAAGTACCAGGAGCTGCTGATTCGATTTATGTGTGTCCTTACCTTGCAAAGCTACCGACTCATCTCCTGAAGCTCAGGTTTAGGTTGTTATTGGCAAAAGGGGAAAGACAAGAAGAGCAGACCAGGAGATTTTGGTGGCAGGACTTCTCTTGAGATCCCCAGAGTTTGCACTGACTTCTCCTTGGTCCCAGTAATGGGCAGACAGAGGGAAGATGGAGAAGCCAGGACTGGGCTGCAGTCACTTAATCCAAACCCACATTTATTTGCCTGATCACCAGAAGGCAATGAAGAACATAACATCATTTGAAGAACAGTTGTGGAATGTGTGTTACACTTTATACACACACAGTCTTTGCTGAGCTAAAAATTGCCTCAAAGGTCTATGTCCAACGGGACTAACTATGTGTTTTCAATGCTGTAATACAAAGGGTTGAACATCTCCTGGGGAGAACTGGGTTAGAACAACATTTTAATGTTTTATTAACAAGTGCAAGGGATAACATCATTAGAAGAAACTCGTTAAGAGTTATTTCACAGTGTCAGACTTTACAGGTAGCATGAGCTGTCAAAGGGCAGAGCTCTCAGTTTGTTTGTTTTTTAACTCTCCGAACTGGAAACAGACATTTTCTCTTGTTTTTTTTCCCCCAAAGGAGGAGATAAGCAAGCTGTGTTCCCATTCATGGAATCATAGAACGACAGAATGGTCAGAGTTGGAAGAGACCTTAAAGAACCTGTAGTTCCAACCCCCCTGCCATGGGCAGGGACACCTCCCACTAGACCAGGTTGCTCAAAGCCCCATCCAACCTGGCTTTGAAGACTTCCAGGGATGGCAGTGCACAGACCCAGGAGACGCGGTGCCACCTTCAGCCCACGGCAGACGGAGAGCGAGACAAACCCACGGCAGGAACTCGGGGGCAGTGAGAGACCCCCCATGCAGTTCCCTGGAGCCCCCCCACCCCGAGCCCGGGGCTGGGGGGGCTGCAGCAGGCAGG
>NW_009647838.1:833695-834033 GCF_000708025.1 Charadrius vociferus
TGCGGAGAGGAGGCTGCTGCCGCTTCCCTTCCCGAGAGCCAGTGAGCCGAATTTCCCGGGGTGTGTACGGTCAGCAATAAAAAGAGAAACGCACGATCCAAGTTAATTTTCCACCCCCGAAAGGAAATGCTGCTTCCTGTATTATGCAAGGCTGGTGCCAACACCACTGACACAGGAGTCTATTGTCCTTTTCACAAAGCCGTGGTGGGGAAGGACGCCTGAGAAAATAGCCCTTTTGCAACAGCAAGGAGCTTTTGATCTTTGGGGGTTAAAAAAAAAAAAAAAAAAAAAAAAAAAGAGAAGAAAAAAAAAAAACGGGGGGAAGGGGGGGGGCGCGG
>NW_009647838.1:834176-856484 GCF_000708025.1 Charadrius vociferus
ATCCCCATCCCTCACCCCCCGGTTTAATGAAGATGACTGACAAAGCCTCGGTCAACGGGAAGGAGATAAATGTCTCCCCCGTCGGTGCTGGGACTGCCCCAGCCCCCCCGCTCTGCCGCCCGCCCGGGCCTCGGGGACACGGTCCCTGTCCTCCCAGGTGGGCGCCGGGCGGTGGCCGTCGCCTCCCGTTACCGGCGCCTGTCCGGCCGGGGGTTCGGCAGAAACTGGGGGGGGCTGCCAGCCCACACGGCACCAAGGGGCCCGGGGTCCCCCCACCGGGCGGGTGGCTGCCCGGGGAGGTCCCTCTCCGCACCGGCCAGGGCGCAGGGCACAGCGTGCCCGGGACAGCTGTGAGCCCCAGCAGCTTCTTAGCAGGAAAAGATAAGTACCATCCGAAGGAGAGCCGCGGTGTTCCCAAAGGCAGTTTGGGAGACGTGCTTTCCTGTCAGAGGCTTTAAAAATATCATGGCTTTCTTTCCCTTAAATAACTCATAAAGGCGAAAACAGTTTATTTCTACTCTAGAAGGATCATGTCAGTCCAAAAGAGGGTATTTGGATCCTTGGATGTTTGGGTTCATCGCATTTTGCTGCTGCTGTCCCTTTGTTGCTGATGCTATCCTTTTGTTAAACGATTCTTAAAGAGTTAATCTTTCCTTAAAAGAGCTTTTAAAAGAACAATTCTTATTCTTGAAATAGTTCTTATAAACTTTCTTATTAGTTCTTATTAAAGGCGAGTTCCTGCCTTTCTTAATGGGATACAAAACCCATTTCCAAGGGAAGTCTGTCCAGCAAGAGCAGCAGGGTCAGGCTCTTGCTTTGACTGTTTTCTGGCAACTGTCAGTCTGCAGGATGGAATCACTTTGGCCGACTAATGACTGACAGTGGCTCATCATGAGAAAATGCAAAATATTTTCTTTAAATGTGCCTGCTTGCCATCAAAAAGAAAACCTAATGTTCCTCTTCACACATGTAGATAGGCTGATTTAAAGGCATGGTAGGGAAAGAGGATATAGGGACACTTCAAGAATGATTATGAATCTTTTCTGTATAAAAATACAACTGGATTTCCCATGTCCCAGAGCAGTTTTGGGTGTTTTTTTTTTTTTTTAAATGCTAAATCTTGCCCAATTTTTGTGTCTCTTTTGCTGTGAAAACAAAACAGAACAAAAATCCAAAAGTAAAACAGAACATCTGGGTTTCCAGTAGTTTGCAAGGTACTCACTGCTGAATACAGCTGTTTGTGAATGATGGTGAGTGTCACCGGCGGCCTTCCAACCCTACGGCTGTGTCCCACACACCTTTGCCTCCCTCCACAGAGACACAGGTTTGGCTCTGCAGTTTCTGACAGTGTGCCCAACTCTGGCCCGTGGCCCTTAGCTCCCATCTAAGTTTGTAACGCTGTCAGCATGCCAGCTCTCCAGGCTCTTTCCAGGCTTTCTACGGAGGCCAGGCATGCTGCAGGCAGGAAAAGCTTTGCTCTTTCTGCCTGGGGTACTGCCCACCCTTCCCCCAGCCCTTAGATGTGGGCAATTCAAGTTTATCTCCCACAGACTCTGCCATACACTTCTGTTATCTGGAATAAGCCCCAGAGGCACAAATCCTTAAAGGCATTGAAGTGCCTAACTCCCATCAGAATGAGGGATGTAGTTGCCTAAATGCCGCTGATAATCTACAAAGTTGCTCACGATTTGTGTAACAGAGATCACGTAAGTACCTACAGTCTGACACAGGCAAAGCGCTAAGTAAAATTCCCTTTATTTTTCCTGCTGCTGTTGCTACAGCTATTACCCAACATGCGTGCTGGGGTGGGTGTACTCACAAGTCCAAGTCGGGAGTTAGGAGTCCACTGGGAGAAGGAGCACACGGAGCAAAGGTTCTGCTTATGAGATTTCACAGCTGAAGTGTATGTGGAGAAACAGCCCGTGAGTCTGACACAGAAATGAGAACAACGGGAAGACTGTCATGAGGTGTCCGAGCACAAGAATGCATTCAGCACACCAGCCGCCTTCTGCTTTCAAGGGGTTTTCAGGGTCAACAACAGAAGGAAATTTGTAATGTTACAAGTAGGTTTCTCCTGCCCCTCTGATGATGGCTGATCGCTGGGTATCAGATGATGCCTACCGGAACATCTGTCACCAAGCCATGGAAAAACAAGTTAGCTCAGCTTCTTGGGCCTCTACTGAGAATGGGTTGGAAACAGGAGGGACCCCTTCCTTGCACCCATCTACCTCTGTACGTGTCTGACCTCCTCATGGCAAAATACGAAGAGCGCTTGTGAATTTAGAACCTTGGGAAATGGCTGGTCATCTGCTGGATTCAGCCAGCAATGAAGTTAAGATGTCCATCATTTTGGTGAGATGGATGAGGCTTATTAAGAGAGGAAATAGGCACAGCCCTAAGGGATAGAATATACCAAATGAGCACCTAAAAATAAACTCTTTGTTTTTCCTGTTCCATGAAAACTATTGTTGAAGTTGCCACAGAAATATTTCATAATTGTGAAACAAAAAACCACCCGAGAGGTAGTTTCTCTTCTACCTGTGACTTCTCAGTACAGTACAAACTTTTTAACAATTTCAGTGTGTTTGAAATAATCAATACATCCAGACTGGCAAAAATTTGTAACTGTTCATCATCAATACAACAACAACAACAAAAAAAAAGCCACTGTTGCTAACAGATCTAATTCAAATACTGTAAAATATGGTCCAGCTGAAGGTGTCAGTTTGTTTGCTTTGTGAGGGGTAAACCTGCACAAATGTTGTAATGCTAGAAGTCATGCAAGGATGAAATGATGTGTCCAATTTCACACAGCATGAGTGACGGGGTCAGAAAATGCATCCTCTCAGTCAAGTTGTCAAAACCAGTCCTTCTGCAGACAGAGACGCTGTTCACTCCCTTTCACTGTGCATCAGGCTCCAGTGTCAGAAATGTAGTGCTGTGACCACAGGAACTACTGAAACCTGGTTTCCTACATAGCTTGAGGTTTCTGTGTTTGGGAAAGTGCTCGATGCTTTTCCCGTGGGTGAGCATTCAGAAGGTATTTAAATGTCCTAGTGAGCCCAGGGACATGCTGGTGACTGAGAAAGTATGAGTTCACGCTAAAGCCTTTCCCTCAGTTGGTTCTCATATAGGTTCTCTCTACTCTACCTAGCTCCTATTTTCATGAAAACCGTAGGAATATAATTACCTTTAAAACCCATTTTTTTTATATCAGCTTTAATTAAAACTGGCCAACAGATGCCAAAGGGATTTTTGCTGAGGTAGGAACCAAGTAGGTACACAGAGGTTGCTCTCAATTTTTAGAAAAAATGCTAATCTGTAGGTACACAGAGGTTGCTCACATAACTCTCAATTTTTAGAAAAAATGCTAATCACTTAGATTTTTTGCTGTCCCAGTTCCTTCAAAAGAAAAGCTGCAGCAGAACCTTATTCCCCAACTTCACAGATTTTCTTTCACTTTCCAGCCTGAATAAATTCATGGCAACTTTACTTTTTTATGGTTTTATGCTTTATCTTTCTGGCTGAGATACCATCTATTTACAGGTATGTATTCCTTGATAAATACTTATGTCAGACATAGAATCAACTTTATTTTTACTGTAATTATTTCCTCTCTGCTCTAGCAGATATTCCTGACACCTATTCCAGTTTTAACTAATATTTCTTGAATATGCAAAGCCACCATGCCTTTTCATGGCAGTTTCAGACTGACGGGTCATGAATGAATACATCCATTTTCTTTTGGTCTGTCATTGCCAATGTATGATTGCCAAACTTGTAGCAGATATTTTTGAGGAATTTACTCAGAACAGAACTCATAACCATTCTGCTTCCTGGTCTCATGAAGTTGTGAGCACAGCTTGACTCAGAAATTTCGGTAAGTTATTTTAAGCATTATGTAGAAAAAATATTCCATTTTGAAAGCTGGTTTTATTGGGGATTTTCTGCTCTCTCATGCATATGTACACAGCAATTTGGAATGTGAGGCTGGCAACTATAGGGAATGAAAACTACTAGTTCTGGTTCACCTTGCCAAGGAAAGAGATGAGTGCTGTCTGCAGAAAAGAACAAGTATTGCAAGATAAACAAAAAAAAAATCACACCGTTATTCCAGGAGACAAACCTCTAAAAATGTAGCTGAAGGAGTTTTCAACCACCAAAATTGCATACTGTTTCAGAAGACAGCTGCATAACTGAAACAAAAAGCAAAGTGCCTGCAAAAATCCAGTCTATTAAAAAAAAGATGTGGACCTGAAAGTGAATGCTTAATTTTGTGCTTCACAGGAAATGTACCTGTTTGCATTTCTGTCTCTCCTCCAGCTTAAGGATCCTGAAACTCTTTCAGAAAATTAACAGATGAACATTTGCAACATTTTGGAAATGAGAAACATCCTCCTTTTTGAACCAGTCTGTTTCTCAGCGACCACATGCTGCTTGAGGGAATGAAAAGGTTTCACCAGCCTGTCTGTCCAGGATGGAGTGCTCCTTGAAGACCTGGGATGTGAAATATTTCCCCCTTGAGCCCTGTCGAGGAGAGGAATCTTTCAGTCAGATACTTCTTCAGGTTCCTTCAGCAGCCCTGCCATTTTGGCCCACACACAGGGCTCAGTTTGGTTGCCAAATGTAGGTGTCTAATCCCACCTGTAATAACCTGGGGCATGCGAGCTGTCCACCCACGGATGGCATGGGTCCAGCGCACCCAGGCCTCTCAGGAGCAATGGCCAGATCCCCGGAGGGATTCCCTAGGGCCTATATGATGACTGGATGCCAATATTTGGACAACTGAATTGTGCCTCAGGCTTCCTTCTTAACATGTCTCAGAAATGTCCATCTTCTCTTCTAGCTAGTTCTTTTGAAATGTGTTGTAATTTAATACCACTCAATACCTGGCATTTTCTAAGGAATTTCAAAGGCATTTAGGCCTAGATTTAGACTAAGTCCTTGTAATTGATGTTGCCTACTGTCTTTGAAGGCCTAGAGTGAGCCAACAGGAAACACACGGCACAGGGACCAATCACAGAATCACAGAATGGTCAGGGTTGGAAAGGACCTCTGGAGATCATCTAGTCCACCCCCCCTGCCAGAGCAGGGTCACCTACAGCAGGTGTGGGCTTTGGTCTGCCTGACTAAAGGAGATGACCACAGCAGTGGATGCAGATAGACCTCAACTCATACTGGCGGTATCATTAACTTTTGGACTGGAAATACTGAGGCGTTGAATTAATTGAGCTGACTGAATAGAGCCAGCCTGGATCTGGAAACAGTAGACTCATGTTTGGTTGAAACTATTTCTGAGCTAAGGCACCGTACTGCAATCTGCAGGGACTTGGCCTGGTTTCCACAAGGAAGATTTACCTTTTAGGCTCTTTTGTTTTGTGGAGACATACTTTTTGATTTTTTTTCTGTATTTTCTCCTAAGCAAAGGTGGAACAGCAATTAAGTTGGAAGGCCTTTAGGTTGCATATTTCAGTATCCAAGTCTTGTTGAAGATGGTGAATGCAGTTGCTTCATTGTCAACTGGTAACATGGTTCCTGGAAGGTATGAAAACTGAAACTCTTCCTGAACCTTTTTCCTTTCTGAGAGAATGAGCTTAAAAGCTCTGGTATTGGTTCTCCCATCTTTTTTTGCGGTGCTGAAAACCGTCTTGTGTCAGTTTACTATGCTGTGTTGCCAACACAATCAAGATTTTCCAGCAATGCTCATTCTGTACCCACCTATGCTTTTCCTCTCAGTGAAGTCAGCAACAATTCAAACCACAAGTGGTAAGTAACTTATAGTGATTTCTGCTCTTGCCGTAATTTAAATTGGACGCAACTTCTACTTCCTTACATAAAAGTTTACATAAACCCTTGATGAGGTTCCTTGTTACAATGGCATACCGTAACACCTAAGATATTCAAAAACGTATTGGGATGGTGGTTGCCTAAATGCTGTTTTTACACCTATAAACTGGATAAGAAACATCTTTTGTTTTCTTTTTTTCCATTTAACACTCTTTTTCAGGGTTTGTCAGTCTTTTGTTAATACAAAGAATACCCAGCCTTTCAAATGAAAAGAAAACCTAAAGACAGTCACTAGTAGGGTTGTTACAGAGCTTTTCACTTAATTCAGTGAAAAGTTGGCTAAATGGCTTTTGTGTTTATTTCCCCCTGATTCATTTGGGTTGCTTGCTTGAGTGGGGAAAGTGTGTGTGTTCTTCTGGCTGAGATACGGAAATCAAAATTATTCTGCGGTTTACTGTTACCAGGATCAAAATTAACCCACAGACAGTAGCTTAAGAAATTGCGGTTGAAGAATTGATCTTCCTTCTTGAAATGCAATCTGTGCTTCCCTTATTTGTCAGCAGTTGTTTCCTTTATTTTGCTTTGGATAATATTGTAGAAGGCTTGTCCGCCTCTGAACAGAGTCTAACACACACTCAGATGCCACAGTCACTTTGGTCACCTTTCTTTGTCATTGTGTTTACAACTTCCTTTTATTTTAGAGAACAGAGACTTAATGATATTTCCTCATTGCGACCATCAGGACCTTTAAGTATTTCCCCATAAGTTAATCCTCACCTGCACCTTTCTAGTTGATTTTTTTTTTTTTGGCATCTTTCACTTCTATTGTGCTGGGAAATGTGACAGTGTCTAGTACAATGTTTCATTTTCAGTTGGCACTCTTTAAGAGTTTTCTGCCTATAGTCTCTCTCTGTTGTTTTTTTTTTCCCCACTATTTCCAAGGTCTCTTCTTGTTCAGTGAGAATTTGCAAGTCAGAAGGCTGCTGATCTGAAAGACCATTTCATTTTTCTCTCCAGTGACTTATTTGGTTACATTTTCCATATATTTCTTCTTCTCTCTTCTTCTCTCTTCACTAACTTCTGTTAGTGCTTGTGTAGTTTTTATTTAACAGAGACTTTTACCTGCTTCTTTATCTAGAAGGGGTAATGCTTCCTTTCATTTGTTCTCCTTCCTTCACACTGTTCTTATTTATCTAGACTGAAGTTATACTTGCGGGGAACTCAGGAATAGCTATTGAAGGTTCAAAGCTATTAGCGTCAGCTGAATGGGACCTGACATCTCCCATCTTTTTTTTTTTTAAGAAATAGAAGAACAAGAAAATTAAATGACTTGTCCGTACAATTAAAAGATCTGTCATAGAACAGAAAATAGAGCCCATGCCGTCTGGCTAAAGTATCATAACCACACATTTATCTTTTCTTCAATCTCTTTCTGTAGTTGCTGCAATTACAGAAGAAAAATGTCCAGGTCATAAATCATTTCTCCCTTTTAAATGTTAATGTTTTAAATGTTAATGTTTTAAATGTTTAAGCTTTTAAAAATATTTTTAATAGTTTTAAAGAATAGTTCCTCAAAGCTATGCCATAGTCTCTGCCCCAGAACATAGCAATAAATCATTTTATGCTTTTCTACTAGGTGTTTCCAACTATTAATTAAAAAAGAAAACATGAAGTATGTTGACAGACAGCAGTGGCCCTGGGCACAAAGACATAAAAATAATAGTAACATGATTGCTATAGAAGTGGAAGTAGTCATTAACTAATCACAGTGAAAGAAAGATAAGACTAGCACCAGAATCAAAGAACAGGAGAGGAGCTTTCCTGTGGAAGCAGGAAAGATTTAAAAAATAGTCCCACAAAAATCAACAGTTTTGGTGATTTGATGGTTAATAGCAGGCAGATGAACCAATCCTTTGTCACTGTATTTTTTTTTCTAAGAAGAAATATGGAAAACACATCTTAAAATCTATCTCTTCCGCTCAGATAATTGGAAATTGCTAGAGACAACTAAACAAGAAGTCATATTTTCCTATTCCAAAACCCAGAACTTCATTTAGCCCACAGCAGTTAACAAGGTACCCCTGAGCACTGTGCGCAGAACTTGCAGAACATGTATTGCAGAGGACAAGAGAAGATTTAGAAAAATTATCAAAATGTGTACAAACACAGTTTATTTAAATATCTGCTTACCTGCATTCACTCATCTTATCTTTCTTCTTTTTTTTTAGGAAAAAGGCCAAGCACAAAAGCTATTTACCCCTTTGCAGCCAAGAAAGACCAGAAACACCCACAGGCCCGCGTTGCTGTTGAATCACCTTCCCCAACCTAGCCTGAATTTCTTATGCAACATGGTTTTATTCAACTGGCCAGATTTAAAGTCATTCTTGAAAGACAAAACACAACTCGTTCTTTATAACTAAAACAAGTTATGGCAAACCCAGATTTCAGTAAATACTGAAATTTATAACTAACAATTATGAACTCACTCACCACTCCTGTTTTGCTGGCAGCATAACGTCTCTTATTATATGCTCTTACCACCTAACTGACTTATGTTTGTATTAGTATGGGGGGGCTTTCTTCTTGGTTTGTGGGTTGTTTTTTTTTTAATCCAGGTTATTTCACCCCCCTCTATTCCAATGAATCAAAGGTTGACTAAAGTAATGGATCACAGGTGGATTTTCCTCTGGGTCCGTGGATTTTCCTCTGGGTCCACGGTTTTCAATGGAACAGCTGGGAGACTCTCCAGAGAGAGCAAGAGGAGCGGCTGTATAGAGAAGCAAACAGTCATTACACGATGGGCCTCTGTACCCCTGCAGGATCTTGGCAATGATCAAGCTGTTCTATGTCAAATGCTTATTCCGGAAAGAAATCAGTGCACTAAAACTTGCTGTCAAATGCAAATGTTAGAGCAATGGATCTGGAAACACCTTCTCAGGGAGATCAATGTCATTACTAAGCTTCATATAGTTCAAAGGTAGACAGGAAGCAGACGGAATTCAAATCATCACGGAGCGTCTCTTGAACAAGAGAGAGAAAACATAATGGTCAGTATCACGATCATACTTGGACCATGAGCAAAGTGAGATCCCAAACCCAAACTTCAGCCTGGACACTGTGAGAATACAGAGAAAAGTGTCACCTTCTCTACACAGTGTTAACGTGGTGAGGGAATGGATGCGCCCATCACAGCCAGAATTCCCACCAGTAAAGTAGTGGTGTTGGACACTTCTGAGCGCCCAACTGAGAAGTATATTAAGTGGATCTGATTTTCAGAAAGCACCAGGTTCTGAAATTCAAGACTTTCGGAGACTGTCATGTAAGCTCCCCACAAAATTAGGCAACAATATCATCTCTGACAATCGGTAAATGCTGTAGTTACTTCATCACTTCTCGATAAGCAGCGGCAGGGAAGCCAGAGATGACAGTAATGTCAGGAGGTAAGACTGCAATAGTGGGAAAGGGCAGTCTCTGACTGTAAACCAGAGCCATTGGTGACAGCAGGGAAACTGTTAAGCTAATGAGGAAGCAACTTGAGGAGAAGTGTAAAAACTCCTCCATGCCAGCCCACGCAGTAACTGCAGAATTGCCCTTACCATTCCTGCAACTAAAAGCAGTAATTTCTTCATCTTAGAGTTTCAGACCATTAACAAAATAAACCAAATCAAATCAAAAGAATGAAAATGGAGAGTGCAAGTTTAATCAGGGAACTGCAGAGCGTTTTGTTTCCCCAGCTAATGCTGTCAGGTACACTGTACGTAGCCTCACCACGCTCAATGACTGATCCCACAGCCTCCAGCCCTGCCCAGTGTCAGCATGAGATATGCTCCAGCTCACTCAGTGCAGAAGCTCCTTGGGCCCAGCTCCATCAGCAGCTGTCCCTCAGGACAGGTGAGATGTATTCTTCTCTCCTCTAACATGACTGCAAAAGCACAACACGTCTCTAACCCTCCCAAAACCCTTTTTTTTTTTCATTTTGATATTGTTTCTCCTGTACTGCTGATCTAAAGGGATAGCAGAAGCATTTCCATTAGATGTAAAGCATGCGTTTGTGAGAGGAAATTGGGAAGAATATTCTAAAAAGTCACAGCATATCCTGCTGACCATTTTTGCTGTCAGGTTGACTATATTATTTACTATTCCATACGACTTCACTCCCTGTTCCCCTTCACTCTCGATAATGTATGCTCTCTAATATATGTAAAATTGAGTGTCATCTCTGGAATCATTTTGGGAGACCTTTAGTGAGTCTCTCTTTGCATTCCTTTCCCAATGAAACCCATCCATTCAAAGCCTACCAGAGCAGCAGTGCAATAGGAAGGTAGCAATAGACCATTATCTGGAACACAAGTTTACCGTTTAAATGTTTTGGGTTTTTTTTTTTCTGATTGTGCAAAGGCACAATCTACTTTGTAGCCTGATCAAGGGATTAATATAGAGTATATATTACTTTTTCTGCTTGTTCACCCTGCAACTCTTGTGACAAAGACTTATAAGACTGACACAGGTTAAAAAGTTCGTACTGAGCTTCTTGTCTTAGCCTGAAAACACATTTCCTCAATTCTAAAGGTGCTGAGAATTGACATGGTTAAATTAAGTTAATGGAAGGTACAAATGTTCTGCCTTCTTTGTAATAACAGGACACAGTTACCCACTTGGTTGTCTGGTTTTAGATTATCTACAGTTGAAGCAATTTTAAGCAGTCTATCTTGCGGGGTCAGAACGCAAAGAAGGTAAGCCAAAAGGAAGTGGTGGCTGAAGTAAGAGGTAGGATATAGCTTCAGAATAAAAGGGATCGACACAGCATATTTTTAGATACTTGGGAATAGGGCCTAAAAAGAATAAAACTGTGCAATCAAGGACACTGCTTCCCCTTCCAATCACAGACGCACACACACTATATTGTATCTAATCACTCACAGTTATGGAGTCATTTCCTTAGGAGTTCTAAGGGAATCACCTTTGGATTCCAAAACGTGTAAGCAATTCATTAATTTAATACTATAGAAACTTGTGTCGGAAGTCCTTGATCAAAATATTCAGCACTACGAGTATGGTATCATTCTTCCAGTCCCTTCAGAGTTTTCCACCTGGTATGTTTTTCAAGGATGTATATTAGCTTAGAAAATGAAGAGAACAGATACTAAATTGGCGCTGAACTGATAATGAATCTTTGTGTGACTTCATCGTCACATTAAGGAATATATTTGAAAACAAATTAAAGGAATCTTGACTAATTTTATTGTTTCTGAGAAAAGGCCTGTAGAAGGAAGAGTGGGTGGCTGAATAAGATCCCACAAAACATTCAGCATTTATGACATAAAGGCAAATGCATTGACAAGCAAAGTGCAAACTCACTGTGTTGTCACTGAGTCACACATTGAGAAGCACATCTGCTGACACAGAACATAGAAAATATCAAAAGAATATAGTATAATGCCAAGCAAGCCCTCACAGAAGCAGCAGGATGTAAAAGGCTTTAAAATTATTACACGTAAAGAGTAAAATCATGTAACAGCCACACAATCTGGCATTCATGCTGTCACTAGGACACATAGAACAAAAAAAAAAGTAGAGCCATTCAAAAGCAACCACTCGCAGACTGGAGTGCAACAACCAGATATCTCTGCATTTTATATTAGTATTAATATCTGAAACTCCACCTGGTTTGAAAAATTAGTATCGTTTTGAATGGCTGCCCCCTGATAATGCCAACCAACCTGACATATGTTACAGCAATACAGGCACTGCAGTAATATATATATAAGGAGACATGATGATTGTTATTTCACTTTTAAAAGTCACTATGCCCTAGGGCACAATTAACAGGCAATAAATTCCTACGCGCTACTGAAGTTTAGAGATTAGTGTTTGCCAGTCAAAGCATGGAAACACATTTACACCTAATAAAATAAGGCTGATTAGCTGTTTAAATAATAGGAAATGTCAGTCAGGGGCCACAGAAGGCTATGAACAATAACTAAACCCATCACCAAAAAATTAACATGTGTGTTTAAAGAAAAGTCAAATATTAAGCATCTAAAAGATCCTTAAATGTTTGCCAAATCATCCAAAAGAGAAGGAACTTCACTTAAGTGATGAAAACAAGAGCTAGTGGTAGAAACTCACTGGAGTACAGTATGGCATGTGTCACTCCAGTCTGTGTACTTCTTTGCAGATTGATTTAGGAAAAGCTTTTACATACTGGACGGGAATTCAGGGAGAGTTTGAAGCATAGTACAGCTTATTAGGACATGCTTTGGCCTTGTCCAGTTGTAGGATTGCAGGTGATACCAAAGGGTATGTCTGAACCACATGGCAGATGTGCCTGGCAGCGTGCCCTGCGCTTCCCATCTCCCAGCTATCCACGGCTGTTGGAAGACGCGCGTCTCC
The DNA here is from genome assembly GCF_000708025.1 of Charadrius vociferus. Lineage (NCBI taxonomy): Eukaryota > Metazoa > Chordata > Aves > Charadriiformes > Charadriidae > Charadrius > Charadrius vociferus. The sequence continues at coordinate 846,357 of NW_009647838.1, forward strand.
CCACTGCCCATAGCCCTGGCTGTCCTTCCAAGGGAATTCAGGGCACAGCAGGAGGATGTGAGGATGTGAGGGCTGTGAGTTCTTGCTCTAACATGAAGTCAGGATGCAACTAGTATGAACTCCCAGACCCCAAAACCGGAAAAGCCCAAGACCATCATTGAAATATACCGATAGAAAAAAATGCTTTGGATTTAGGACTATATATCCTTGCATGAAAGTTAAGTAATGCAAGGAGGGAGGAGGTGGACAACAGTGCTGGTGTGATATGTCACTCAAATGGACAAGTGGCTTCTCTGTATCTGTGACTTAAGCCACTGCCTCTTCCTGAGAAGACAAGGACAGGAACAGAGGCAGGTCTTCTCTACATTGATACAGACCAGGCAGCTTTATTTGGTAGTGGTCAAAACTGGATCGCAGCTACTGCTGATGTTTTCTCCTTTTTTTTTTCCCTCTAGCTTTGATTTTAAGAGAGGTTGAAGCAATCAATTTAAGACAGGTTGAAGCACCTATGTAAAGAGACTAATAGCATACTTTCTGATTAATTTCATGGTTTATTTTTGTACTCAGCACCTTTAATCTGACAAACTTAAGCTGTATCACTCAAAATAGAAAGTACATCATGAAGACGTGCTTTTTTCCTGGTGTGAACCCCCAAATGCAAAATAAGGTACAACAAATATTTTTTTGCCTGGACTACTTGAGTTTGCCAAAATTCCACTGAGCAAAACCCTCTCCAGAAAGCATTCACCACCTTTCCTGAATGTTAACGACCTTACGAAGGTAAGACAGTTTTGCACGAAGAACAATTTGTTTCTCAGTGGAGACACTTGGAAAACATACACTAAATTAATATGTTACATTAAGCAGTGACAAACTAAAGAAAAAGTCATCAAATACAATTTTGAAACCAAAAAGATTTTGGAACCAAGGTTCAAAGGCAGTTAGTGTTTATAGAATTTGTGGAATTTTCCCACTCTGGATTTCTTCTTGCCCGTGGCAGAGAGACAGCCCTTAGGCAACGAACAGAAATGATCTTGCATGGTTATGAATAGAAGCAGGACCTGTATAGTACTTCTGATATATGCTCACTCTTCTATATTGTCTGCTTTGCCGCAGTATTCCCTTGCAGCACTGAATGATAACCATGCGCTGTATTAATAAGAGCATATCCAGCAGACTGAGGAAAGCAGTTTTTCCTCTACGTTCAGCATTTATAAGATAAATCTGAACTACTGTGTCCAGTTTGGGGATCTTCAGTACAAAGAGACAGACAAACTAGAGCAAGACCAGTAGAAAGGCTACCAAAACTTTTAAGGGGATGTACTACATGACATAGGAGGTGAGGGTGAGAGAACTGGGTTCATTCATCTCGGAGAACAGAAGCCTAAGGAAGGATCTGATTGTTGTCTTCAACTAATTAATGGGTGGTTATAGAAAACAGATTCTTCTTGGAGATGCAAGTTGCAGCTGGGGAGCTCTTACTAGATATAAGGAGAAAAGCCTTCTCAATGAGGTGCTCAGGTGGGAGAAGAGGCTGCTGCAGAATCCTCATCCTCAGAGATGGCCCTGAGCAACATGGTGTAATATCACAGCTGACCCCATTTTGAGTGGGGGAGTGAGTTTAGACCAGATGAGGTCCCAAGATCCCCTCCAAGCTAAATTATTATAAGATTTACAAGATCAGGACAGGAACACAATGTGGGGAAACACCTAAACCACATGATGAAATCCAGTTTAGTTTCAGTGGCATTTAAGCCTGTGTTTGAATTATTCCTGAAACAGAATCAAGAAATAAATATAGCTGCATGACGTAGAGAGATAAAGTGACTATATATAGCTTCAGAAATTCTTGAAGAGGGGAAGGATGTTCTGTCTGGCCTGCCAGATTGGAACCAAAGAGACTGTTTGTCATTTCCAACATTTTTTTATAGGCTCTTTTGTGATTTGGGGCAAATAACTTAATCTCACTATAAATCAGCTGCTGACATTAAGTAACAGGATAAATCTGTTAATACTTAGATATTTGTGAGTCCTTCAAATAATGCTAAAATAAAGTTCACAAGTGGATTCCAACAGGGCAAAGGAGAGGATGCATCTCCTTAAGTTCTGAGTCATCTTAGTGTACGACAAACTGTGCCATAAGAGCATCATTGACAGCAAAGTTAGGAGGTTTAGCTCCAGGGTAGACATCTATCATGTAGACATCTGCATTTGGTTAGAAGAATCTCACCCAGGAAGCTATGACGCAAAACTGCTTCTTCACGCCTGAAGCCTTCAGATGTAGCGTTAATTAGAACGGAATAAGGAGTAGGATGGATATTTGTTTTCTTCAGTCTCTCAATAATTGCACTTAGTGGGGGTGTGGGGGGGTGTTTGCACTATTGCCAATAATACATTGAAAAAATCACGTTGTAATCTCTGTATTAAGAAAACCTAGATTATTACGATCAGAAAGCTGCCCTGATGACTTCCAAGAAATAAACTTCTGGGTGAAAAACAAATGGTTCAAATTAAACTTGGGTTAAATATGAATGACAGTTGGGAAAAATATCTTTGGAATTGTCCTAGGACAAGTACATTGGCTGCTTACATACACATAGATCTTTGCTAGTTCTTTAAACAGCACAAATCCCTTGTACTCTTCAATTTGCACTGCACTCTTTGAATGCCAAGATCACCACAAAAATGAGATATGACTTCTTCCATATGATGTTTAGTAGATACTATGTCCTGTGTTTAAAACCGGTGGTCTGTCTGCCTGTACTTTCCACACATCCCAATGTGATTATTACTTCTCCAGGTGTGAGGCAGTAGGTGAAGCAATGCACAACTGAAGCAAAAGTGAACCTCTACCACAAGCCTGTGTTCAGCAAAAGAAAAAAAAACATCTGAGAGAAAAAAAAAAACCCTTTTCCAACTATTTTATCATTGATATAAAGGTATGGAGTTCTCCCAAAAGCAAATGAATTTACCAACTTATTATCTGCTGCCATGTCTATTTTCCTAACCATGCTTCTAGAAAGTCCCATCTCAGCTTTCCCTTCTGATGTCTTCCACTTAGACATTCTTCCTGGAATTCGTTAGCCTGACTTAATTTAATTAGCGTAAAGATGATGTACACATGTTCTACTACAGTATTACAGTCTTATAAGCATGCGTCTATATCCCCAAGGACATCTTAGTCCTTAGCATTTTAAATCCACATCACTCAGCTATGACACAAAAAGATTAAATGCCGTAGGACTGGTCTACAAACTTCACCTCTTGACTTTTCTTATGCTTCAACTGTAAACATGTTACAGTAGAAATTATATTTTCATTCTCTCTACGTACATTGCCTAGCACAATGTGACCCTTGTCCAGTATTGAGATGTCCGCCTATTTTACACTAATACAAATATCAATGAACAAAATCTTTTTGGTGCATAACAGAGAAAACCTGCACGGGAAGGAAATGACTTAGAGTTTAAGGAGCCAGCAAAATCTATGCATTCAAGGATAAGTAAAGTCCAGGAGAAAAAATGGTCTTGGGAAAATCGTAAGGTAGATTCAAGCAAATAAGAATAGCAAATATATGACTCTAGTTTTTCATCAGATTCTGGGCTGCTACCAGGTCTTGGGCAATCCCACTGAACCAGTGTGTGTGAAGCGTGTGGGCTTCCTTACGCTGCTGCCTGGTTTCCTCCTCCCTGAGAACAATGCAATGAATGGGACTGGGAAGGCAGGAGAGCATCCAGCCCTGGAGGACAGCTATTCACGCTGCTCCAGTCAGAGGCCTGTCAGCATTTCCACTCTTTCACACGCATCCCAGCTTCAGACAGGGATTACATCACTTCAACCACTTTTCTCACATTTAAAAAAGTCAAAATTAGTCAAAACAAAAACAGCAACCATGTGTGCTCAGGGATGTGAGCGGAGAAATAAGCATAAACAAATCTGCTGTCTTGCATATCCTACCAGCAGTTCGTCTCAGCATGATCCTTAAAAAACAGCAGGGTGCCTAGCCTCAGCTTTTATCAAATAACATTTATAGGACACCCCACATTCCCTACCAGTGGACCACAAAGAATCAACAGGGAACTAATAGGCTGTCCTTTATTTTTGAAATGTTAGGGTCCAGCTTACTCAAAAAATACCATGATGTATTTTGTTTTGTTTTGTTTTATAGCATGGGAAAGAACGAATGAGAAGTGACCCATACAGGCTTACTTATGAAAAATTACTGTTTGTATTGCAGGCGTGTTTATGAAAACAACTGTGTGTAAGGACAAATACCCTTTAAAATGACAGTTCTGCATCTGCATGCACACATGAAGTTTGCTGTAAAGTCTGTTTTAAGGGAATGTCAGTTTTTCAGTATAGGGAGGCAGAAGGTAGGCTCTAGTATGTCTAGACAGATGTGTTCAGGGGTGTTGTCCCTAGACAGCAGAGGATATACGGCCTTTAAAGAGGACAAAGATTGGCTTTGCTATAAAAGAACAAGCCACTTCCTGGAGAGGAAGATGCACTGATTTTTTAGGAACATGCAGACACATTGTGAGCTCCAAGGAACAGATCTAGAGAGGAAGGAAGAGGCTGTGATGTGAGGACTAAACATTACCTACCTATAAACTTTGTAATTAAGGCTCATAGCCTGTTATAAATGAGTCTTTGTACAATCTTCACCTAGATGACAAGAAGCAAATGCTTTATTTTATGTCTTTATTGTTTTCCCCTTCTGCTTCTCTCCTGCTTGAAGAAAAAAAACCCACCTTGTAAAATACACCTGTAATATGGATTTCAGTCCTAGAAAGGAAGAAAACCAAGGTGGAATATACGTTTGAACAGAAGCAAAAGGCTCTTCGCTCAGGAAAAGACAAAGAAAGTAAGAGGCTATAGAGATAACCGGATAATGAAGGGGGATTTCCCAATGAGGTGCTGTGACTCTATGCTTAGACACTGACTCTCTGGACTTTCAAAGTTTCAAAGAAAAGTTGGCACTGTTATGTTCACAGCATGCATATAGAAAATAGGAAAGGCTTTCCAAAATTTTACAAACATATTTTGCAAAGTCAGCAAGTTACATTTTGCTACAGGAAAACTCTCAGAAGAGCAAGAAAAGTATGTAAGAGGCAGACAACAGAAAACTGTTTTTTAGCTTTCATATTCCAGTAAGTAAGCACCTAACATCCTCCCTTTGGCTAAAAGACAGCAATATTCTCTAACTTGTGAATAAGCACAGATATTCAAGGAATTCTCTTCCATGATTTCCACTGTGGCTTTTAACTTCTCAATAAATTTATTGAGTTTCTTTCCCCATCATTTTCCAAATGATGGAATTATTTTAGCAATATTATGAAGACTAATGTATTATCATAACTCAGTAGCTTGTGATCTTAAAATGCTAGGAAAGCAAGTAGGGAGTAGGACAGATGTAAAATCCTTTGAACAGGAAAATAATTCTGAAATCTACTCTTCTCTTTCTTATCACCTAACATTCACCTCTTATTATGTTCAAGTATGCCAGACAGTGGTTAATAATAGATAAGTGTATCCAGAATGAAGGCCAAACACATCATTTCATGCTCCTTATCTCTGTAATCTTTACTCAGAGGAATTCTCTTCTTCATCTGGAATCTGGGGCGACTTTTCTGGAAACCACAGCGATAGCAAATTCAGTAAGTTATCAGTTCCCACAACATGTGTGAGTTGTGGCTGGAAGCAGGGCAGTTGAAGATATCAACTAACAGCAGTTTTTTTCCACAATATCTGTCATTAGACTAAAGAAAGCATGAGCTCACAGCACACTGGGTATGAAACGGAGGATGAATAACCTCACAAGGCTTTAAGGAAAGTTGCCAGAAAAAGTGTGGGGAAATGTGGCATTGAAACAGAATAGTAGATTAATGCATTAGCCTCTCATTGTCAGACTAGTAAGAAGCTCTGAGATTATTAATGAATGAATTGGTGGTCCCCATTTAGTCGACTTTTGGGCACATATTTCAAAGACAGTGCAATTTTTAGTCTGTCTGTGAAAATCGTGCAGAAACACGTTTCAAGCTGGATCTGAGGACTGCGTCAAGGAATAAACAAAACATTTGACAGGCAGAGCTAAATACGGGTAATGTAAAATGCTAAAGTGCACCTGATGTCCGTAACCTTTTCTCTAGTTAAACAGTGGGAATATGCTGATATGTAGAGCTTTGGAAACACACTGGATATGTTTTGTTTCAAGAACTTGGTGACCAACACCAGCACAGAGTAATTATTGCCTCTGCACGGTAGCTGCATGTGAGTCCTGCTGCTTTAGTCTTGTGTTCATAAAAGTGGTTGTGAAATAAGAAAGAATATAAGCATATTCAGAAATATCTCCCATTCTGAGGGAGAGAATAGTTGAAACATCTTACCACCCAATCCCAATGCTTCTTCTCAGCATGTAATGAAAATTAAGTTGTTTCTCTTGAACACACTGCAGATCCACGTGTCACCTCACAACTACAAAAATTCTGATCTCCTTTAGTCAAATCTCATGCACTGAGAAGCTACAATACAGCACACCTTTTAGGGCACGATCCTTATTTATGCTCTTTAGACAGAAATATCCCAGAGGAGAAGGCTCCAGACACTCTTCCTTCCTCTCTTTTTCAAAGGAATTTTTTCATCTTTTTAGGACAGTCAGCATGCTATTCTCAAACAGAAGCCAAAAGCTGTATCTTTTACTACAATCAGATTTAGTAGGAATCTAGAGGGAAAATCAGACTTGGAAAAAATAATAATAATCATAGTTTTAATGTAGATATAGTTGTTCATGAGATCTGGTGTAGATCCAATTTCTATTTAAAGCCCCCCAGAATGAGTATTCTGCCTCAGTTTTCAAGCAGCCTGAGAAGGTACAACATGGTAGCAAGGTTGAATGGTAATTTTGAAGAAACCTGTAGAATTGGAAATGTCCAAGATGGTGGAAAAATTTTAAAAGCTGAAAGGCTTAAATTTAATAATCTAGGTAATCTTCATCCTCCAGCACTCAAAGAACCAGCACAGCAATCACAAATCTTACAATAAGGATTTTCAATAAATCTTACAAATTTGTATTGGTTCTATCTATTGGCTAGTGGTAGACCTAGTTACTATATTTAAGAAAGAGAGGGAAACGGTATTCTAGATAACAGTGAAGTCAATAATTTGACAATAACAATATGTATCGTTTTAGACTAAACTTTGAAGGAGAGAATAATTAGGCATTGGGTAATTGGAAAACAACATAGACTGAAAAATGGATTCTCTAAGAGGAGGCTGCATCAAAGCAATAGAGTATCCTTCTTTGATTGCGTAAAGGAGGTTTTGAAAATAGTAAAGTACGGCTCTCATCTAGCATAACTTTAGTTTCATATTTGATACAATGTCACAAGGAAAATTATTGCTTAAGATGGAGAAGAAGGGTTTTAATGGTAGAATGGAAATTTGAATAAAATGTTACTCAGAGAAAAGGTTATAATGAAGTGCCTTGGACTTCCTCAGGGACTGTTTTTAGGATTAGTCTTATTTAATATTTCCATAACTGATGGTCCCACAAGAAGTACGAATACACTTATTAAAGTTAATGGTAACCCAGAAATTAAGGAGATCTCAAACCAGAGGAATATCAGACTAATCACACATGGATTACATTAGAATAATAGAAATGTAACAGAATAAAGCAAGGTCACCGAGTAGAGATTAAGAACAAGACTTTCCACAGCAAACTAGGAGCTTGCCAGTTAAAGAGCTCTGATGAAGAGAAAGCCTGACAGTAGCCTATGAAGCACCAGTGTGATGCAATTATGAAAAAAAGCAAATGTGATCCTGTATGAGAAGAATTGTATTACTTTGGCTGTGTAGGCACTGATGTGACCTCATCTGAAGCACTCTACAGAATTCTGACCGCTCACTTTCAAGAAAAGTAAAATTGAAGCATGTTCTGGGAACGGTTACTGGGATTATCATGGATGGTCTGGAGGCTTCATGTCCTCTTCATGGAATAAGAACCATGTCAGCTAAAAGCCAGCACAGCCATCAGAACAAACAGGCATAAACTGGTGGTAAATTATTTCTGCCTAGACATGAAGTTGCATCGCGACCAGAGCAATGAGGTTCCAGCACAACCACCCAGAATAACAGTCAAGGGAGAAGGAAGAGGAATGGGATCAAGTTAACTTAATATGCAAGTTCATTAAGATGTTATGAAAATAATTATATAGCATGGCTCTTTGTAACAGCAGTGGACAGGACTCAGTAAGCCAAGAGGAGCCCTTGAATCCAAATGTGTTCCTATGTCAACCTCCCTTCCCCCTCCTCGTCTCCCTTGAGCCTGTATATTACTTTGATCTGCCCACTCTGATCCTCCACCACAAAGGTATTCACACAAATTTACTCTGAGAGGAGGATATGACAGTCTCTCTTGAAATGTCCACTGTATATATTTCCCAAACCCTTTCAGGACTGTTTGCTCCTTTGAATAAACGGCTTGGGGTTTGTTTTTCCGGTAATCTTTTACAACTTAAAAAAGTCCTTCTGAAGAAGAAACCACACAAGTTTTCACAGTTCATTTGCATCTTCTTTGTTCCAGCCTAAATCTTATTCTTTAAAACATTTGCTTTTTTTTTTTTTTTCCCTTTTCTCTCTTTTTTTTTTTTTTTTTTTTTAACCTGGACTGTCACTCTGAATCCAATTCACAATCTTCCTTTACAGAAACGGAGTTTGTAATTTCTTCTGAAACTCAAAATAGAGAATTTGCCTGATGGTATTAACTGAATTTGTTTCCTTTCTCTTTAGTTTTAGTTCAATATGTTAAACAACCTCCACAACACTGTCATGGTATGTGCTTCAACAACTTTGTGCCAATAAACTTGTATGGGCTATCTTCTCTAACATTATTTACTTATTAAATATAGGGCTGCCACTGTTTGAATTCATTGCCAGTCTCTGTCACAAGCATTTCCTAATGGTGCTATATAAACTGAATAGGAGACCTCATTGCAAAACAAAGTTCCAGCAGCATTTTTCAACAATTCAGCATTTTTCAACACTAAACCTGAGCATAGGAACATTATTTAAGCTGTTAGTATAACACATAAAAGAAAAAAAGTACTTCATGTCATAAAACAGGTAGCTGTAGAGACTCAGAATTAAGAGATACAATACAAAGAACAAACAAAAGTTAAGCCCGTTGTGAGGAAAACCTACAGTAAGGAAGTATGAATAAAATCATCCATGGAAAAGGTATAATCACAGTTTCCAGAAAAATGAACAAGAATAAAATTCATAATACATCAGTTTCTCCATAGCAACAATTAATTAACTGCCAACACCCTTTACAATATAATAGTATTGAATTTCATAAAAGCTTTTCCTGAAGAAACACTGTAATAGTTCTTCTGTACAAAAACAATGTTACTGTTTTGTTCCAGCCTTGAGTGAAGTCCATTCCAAGGGTTCATTGCATCCATGAGGAACCCTCTGAAATTCAAGCAAGCTCTCTACAAGTGTCACGGTCTGCATACAAGTACTTACTGTAAGCTACAACTTCGTTTACCCACATGCGAGCAAACTTTTCTATCAGAATTGAATCATCAGATTCAAACCTAAGCCCAAACTTGGCCAAAATTCAGGAGGCTCTAGACCCACTTCTGATTTTGCTGGCTAAACCTAGGCACGATGGCTCACATCCTGAGTTAAAAGCATAATTGCCTTTGAAGATTTGAGCCTTAACTATTTCTAAGCCAGCCATGGCCATCTATGTGACTAATGACAGCATTCTTAAGCAGCACATTGTGGTTGGATCAGAAACTTTGTCACGGTTTTGTTTTTAAACTGACAGAAAAAGCACACAGAGAAAATTCTCATTTGACAGTTTCTTCATAGGGAAAAGAAACACTATTTTTAGTGACGCATATATTTTTGCTGAAAACGTCTGTTTTCTGTGCTAAATGCCAACTTTTCAGTTTGGTGATTACTGGTTCATTTATTGTCTTCAGTTGTAAAAGGAAATTAAGGTGACTTCTGATTATCTTGCTGCTTAATGGATATGGTTATGAGTCAGAGCAGTCTCAGACTCCCCTTTTGCTGCTAGGCATTTTGGCAAACTCTTGGGTGATTTTTTTTTTCCTGCAC
>NW_009647838.1:856522-860967 GCF_000708025.1 Charadrius vociferus
GACTACTATTAATTATTTTCAAGGTTTCCCTTAGGAAGACACTCTCACAGGAAACATGCTCTTAGTCTCACCTATATGTGCAGGGTGGTTATGCTTCTGGGAGGCAAATCACTCCAGGCTGAGGAAGATAAAAATTTTTTTTTCTTTTTTTTTCTGTGAATTCTCATGAAGGACTTGGTTTCAGTGCCAAAAAAAAAGTTTATGGAGCAGTGAGATCCTGACTACACGAACACTGGATCGGTTAAACATTGGACTCAGGCTGAAGGATTAGTTTAAGAATTATGTGGTCACAAGGAGGTAACAGATTTTACTGGAAATAGCTATTCAGTCATTAATAGGGAAATACTCCTACCGGCATTCCCTCAGGTACTGCCCACGTAGCTTCAGCTGTTGCACATACATTGCTTTTTATCTTTCAACCCTGTTGGTTGGTTGGGGGTTGTTTTTTTTTTGGTTTTTTTTTTTTTTCCTAATTCTCATAGCATTGCGAGTGACGAGAAAAAGTACTGAAAATCAGCCACAAGCACCGAACTCCCAGCTCCAGCCAACAGAGGCAGCCGGCAAGCGCTGAGGAGGAAAGGGGGGTTCGGGGTGTTCGGCTACTGAGCAGCCCCTAGCGACTGGCTCTCCCCATTACAGCCTCCTGCGTTCCTGACTCCACGAAAGGAGCGCGCAAGAAGAGAAGCCCAGTTTCCCGGGGTCCTAACACCGGCTTACTCCAAATAAAGAAAGAGTACAGATACCAACCCGTGACTTACAAAAGCCCTGACAAGCTACAAAATAAGGCATCACTTCAAGACAACGCAGACCTCTTTTTAATCCAAGAATGTAAATTGGATTAAAAAACAACTGGCATCCCTTGTGTGACCAACCAAAATAGGAACTGAAGACACATCTACAGATATACCATCTTTTCACTTAAAATTAACTGATGACTTCTAAATCAAATAATGAAACAAGGGATGGTTGGTATTATTTCCCCGCTGGATGCTACAGCGTGTTAAAAAAGTTTACATTTCACGGAGAGACAACAATGGACTTTTTTTTTGTCATCTATTGGACAGCTTGCTGCATTTGAATGATGAGGATGGGCAAGTTTTTACCCAAGAAAATCCTGCAAGCTGTAGAATTTGCTGGTAAACAAACAGGAAAAAATCATCTGCTTTGGCAATATGTGGGATTCTTTTTTTTTTTTTTCTCTCCCTGCAACAGTAACTTTTTTTCTAAATACTTTCACCAGCTTCAGGAAAGGGTGGGTTAGAGTCAGGGGTTTCCTGAGCCTTTTCAGAACATGGTTTTAACGTAGCCGTGTGTTCAGAAGAGCCCCCAGAGAGTCTTGTTTTGGAACACTCTGACGCCTACACATTATTATCTTTGCTACGTTTTGCAGTTTTGTGTGAAATTTATTTTTAATCTTTAACAAAACATGCCCCTGTTTATCTTAAATTCAGAAAAGGTTTAATAATTTAAAACAAAATAACTTTTTAAATAATTAAATTTACAATGAATGCCAAAACATAAAAGTATAAAGCAAGTTAACAAGAAAGGGCTTCTTAAAGATCAAAGAAAATGTGTTTATTTGATTCGATTAAAAACAAATAAAAAGTACTTTCACTTTAACAGGTTATAACTGGCTGTTGACAGAAACCAGTGAAAGAGTTTCCCAGTCCCACAGGATAAAGGTTTTCTTCTGATAGAGGTTCACGTACTCAGAACAGATTGCCCACTGATACGTCAAAGGAATTGTATTTTGAAAAGTGAAAAAGCTGCATCAATATTAAAAATGGTGGATACAAAGGCAAGTTGCCTTGGACAAAATACTCCTTTTGCTATTATTAAGTAGGACTGATGGTGTAAATCAGTGGGTATTTCTATCTTCCACCCCTCTATAAACAAAAAAGCTCTGGGAATGGGAGGGGTAAAAAGTACCATTAAATTTAGTGGAAAGGCAGAATATATTAGCTCAAAAACTGCTTTAATATAGCAGTAGAGTTCCCAGAAGAGAGCTGGCTTCCGTAGATCTCCTCCTCCATGGGCAGAGGAGGTCGGTATGTGGCAGCCTTTGCGCCGCCAGCCATATTGTGCCTCTGTCCTGACAAGTTTTGAGTCCACTGGGGAAGTCTCTCCCTGAGGCTTCAGTGGGAAACGTACAGACCTCTCATGAAATGATGCCATGCTGGGATCCAGGCAAGAAAAAGCTAAGTAATTGAAACAGGAATTTGCTTTAAGTCAGGCTGTCTAAAACTTTGTTTAATGAGGTTTTATGTTTGTTAATACCAATTTAACTGCTAAAAGAACATTTGAAGCAGTATAGGTTTTTTTTAAAGAGTAAACAATTTCCTCATTTTTAAATGATAAAAGAATCCATGGTCTGAAGATTGCTTGAAACCTCAGTGGAGTCCCCCGGCTAAACCAAAAAGACCAGATTTGACATTCCAAAAATGCTGAGGTAAAAAACATCCGGAAAATATTTAAAACATTCATACATTTCAGACCGCCTCTACACAAAATGATGAAAAAAACATTCTTAAAAAAATAATAATTTGCAGGTTATCTTTAAAAGCAACATGTGAAAATCATCACTGTAACTTTACAGAAGTAACCATTTTAGAGGAGCGGTAGTTATTTTCACACTAATTTTAGAGTGTCCACACACTCTAAAGAGTATGTCCACATACTCTTTTAAGAGTGTTCACATACAAGAATGGCCTCTTTAGCAACCACAGTCACTGCAACTCACTTCCCACCCTGTTACCATCGGCTTGGAAGATGCCTTCAGACAGACTATCCAGACCTGAACACCAGCAACATTCCTGGACAGGGCTCTGCATGCTGGGGCTGCTGCGCCTGGTGCAGTGCCCGTGGGCTGCTCTCTGCACTCTGCTGAGCCCGGTGCTGGGGGAAGCCTTGAAATAATCTGCAATGCAGAGGGCAGCCATACCTACTGCTTCTGAGCAGTCGAAGCACTCATGGCTCACCACATGCTCTCATTTCCAATCAAAGGTTTGGTCAGCCCAACAGCTGCTCATGTAACTCCTACCAACTTGCAGTAGGGCAGCAGAGAGGAATGAGATACTACTCCAATCATCTGCCGTTGAGATGCTCACTGTAAAATCATTAGAACAAAGCCAGTTGTAAAAGAAATCAGCTTTGCTCCAATTTAAAATACTTGGTAATTTGATGAGAAAATATGTGTGTGATTTGTGTTTATGTCTGGAAGTTTTCCCTAGCGTGAAAGCCTTTAAAGGAAAACCAGATCTTTCTTGCAATGTATGTTCTTTCATGTTATGCAGCCTAGACTGTGGATTGCAGTGATGTCAAAAATGTACATGGAGTGATTGCATCCTGTCTGTGTCCTACAAAAATGACTTTGAAAGTTAGATGTTTCATCTCTACAGTCATATCCTGACCAACAAACTCAGTCAATAAATAAATACATTTAATGACAAACCTAGCTTTTTCTGTAAGCTGCAGTTAAACAGGAACTTGGGTTTTGTATTCACATCTATTCTATAATAATGAATTCAGCACCACAATATCCGAGTACCCATTATAATTATAAGATCAGAGAAACCTTTGTGGTACCCGTTTTCCTAAAAGTGATTTAAAAACCCCAGTCCTCCATTCTCATTCTTTTGAAGTCTTTGCTCCAAGCCAAAGACCTGAATACAAAGGGCCAGAATTTTGCTTGAGAATGTTTTTTTTTCAAGTGGTGAACTAATTTTGCCCAAGAAAGAGGAAAACAGAATATAAAGCATATAAATTTTTCATTCATTTTTTCCAAAGGTGAGTGTGCCATTAAAACATACACAAAACTTCCATTTTAATATTGCTTTTTATGCAAGATTTGGTGTTTAATTGTCATGCACAAAATTTGTAGCACCAGGGTGATTTGGGCCAAAATCCGAAGGGGCTGAGTGAGCAATATGTCTCACAAGAAATATGTAAAATAGCTACACCGGGCACACATCTGGAGCTATGCATCAAAATCTGTGGAAAATTTTCTCATGATTGTTGGAAAGTCTTTCAACATTCTTTAAGTGCAAGCTCATATTAACCCCGTTACCATACTGTTACTGTTGCTATTAATATCTGCCTATTAATAGAGTATTTACCCACCGTTCTCAAAATTTCCCAACCTGCTGCAGGCCTGTCCCTGTGGTCACTGACGGATCAAGGTTTTGAGGGCTGCCCGTTGTCCCTGGTGCACCCTGATAACCTCTCGTTCGCACAGTGCTGCCCGGGCAGGCTCCATGGCTGGCCCACCTCCCGAGGCCATCTTTACCTCAGGAATCACCGCTGCCTCAGGCTGTCAGCGCTGTGACGCTGTTGGGGTCACCCAAGCTCTCTGCTTCTGCAGCCCACTGGCAGAGGATGGGTTTGACCTACCCTCTCCCCCACCCCACCCCACAACATGGCCGCCCCGGCCTACCGTGGGAAGCCAC
>NW_009647838.1:861497-886567 GCF_000708025.1 Charadrius vociferus
CTCGTGCTGCCCGGGGGGGGGCCCCCACCGGGGGAGAGGCGTCCCTCGTCGTCTGTCTGTCCGTCCGTCCCCCTCCCTCTCCTCTCCGCGGGGGTCTGTCTCCGCTGGGCATCCTCACGGGTGCTCGGGGCCGGGCAGGCGCGGTGGGTGCGCGGCTGCGGTTGAAGCCCTTCTCGCGGGAGCGGGGGGAAGGACGGGGAGGCCGAGAGCCCCGGTCATCCCCAGCCTCCCGCCGCCGGGGGCCTTTGTGCGCCGCGGCTTCCGCGGAGGAAGGTTGTGCCTCCGTCCTCCGGGGGGTGTAGCAGTGGTGTGACCGGCTGAGACAGACCGGGCACTGGCGTGACTTCTGGGCGTTACTTTAGGGGAGTATTTCGTGCTTTTCTCCTTACGTTTGACTTTCACTTTGATCTTCTCTCTTGTCACATCTTCCAGGTGATGTATCTCTTTAATGCTTTCACTTGCAGCAATCCCAGAAAGGTTTGGTCAGTGTTGAGTGGTCGATGCATTATATGCATGTAATAACATGTATTTTAGAGTTTTTTAATAGCTGTTAGGTTATTTACAGTTAACTCATTAGTACAAAAGAGCATAACTGTAAGCAAGAACTTTATGTTGGATCCAACAGTGCTGCTGGAAGAAACTCCTGCACCGAACAGCTCATCGCTGTCACCTTCCAGAGTTTATTATACATTGGCCTATTGGTGGAGCAATTTGTATGAACAATCCTAGAATCGCTTCAATAAAGTTGGGCAGATTAGCGTGAAATTAGTGGTCTGGGTTAAGATGGCTTTACTTAGTAAGCCTGTGGAGTTGTGTTTTTATGGTCTTCTGTTACAAGTTACTGTTTTTTCTTTGCTCTTTCAGTTGACTGGCATACCAGACCACTTGAATACACCTTGTCCTCTTTATGGCAGCCTTAAACCATGGATAAAATCAATTTGATCTTACTTGATTGTGTCTGTATTGAAGTAAATGAAGGAATGCTTAGACATGTTCCTTTCCTTCTTGTCTGCTGAGCATGATCTGCCTTGTTCCTTTCCATCCCTGCAGCCCAGGGTGGGAATGAACAAGGGTAATTGTGAGCTTAACTGTTGCAGTCAGATCAAAAAAATGTGTTATCATTACCTATACTGTTATCAGATTCTCTGAAAGAATTCTAATTTAGTGTGGGGTTTGTGGTTTGGTATTTGTTTTTGGTTTGGGTTGGGGTTGTTTTTTTTTTTTTTTTAAGAGACTGTAAAGCCTAGGTCCAGGAGTTTAAAGAGTCTTTGAGCACTTTGTTTCATTTGCCTGACCTAATGGCCCATATGAAAGGGGTCTTGTTCTTTTAAAGTAATCCTCACTTTTTTTGTTCCAGAATTCCAGAGGCGCTTCTTCTCTGTTGAAGGATAGTATCCCAATTACTGAATTTTCAGCTTCAGGACCATTTGAAGGTCATGATCTTCTGCGTAGAGGGTATGCTTTGCTTTTTCTTGTTGAATTGTGCCCTAGCCAATGTTGAACTTAAGATATAGGAAGGAAGTATGTGTTAAATGTTGGTTTTTTAAAGGAGCTTCTTGGAAGGTGTATCGCAAAAGCTGTAGCCTAAAGTGTACATATTTAGTCAGATTGTCTTTCAAACGTGAAGTTTCTGTGAAACATCACTTCAAGAAGTAAATAACATTAATGGAATTTTACCTGTGTGATACTGCTCTTTAGATAAGAGATGGCAAAGTATTAATAATTATGAAATATATGCTATGTATGTTAAATATTTGAGTGTGCCATAGCACTGTGAGAAATGGTTAATTACAGCATTAGTAAAAAAAGCAAAGTTAATATAGCGAAAATAGTGGGTTCGGGTTTTGCCATTTTATGTGATTGCAAAACTATGTACATGTCTGGGTAATGAATCTAAAATGAGTTTGTGGAGTTTAAAATGTGGGTAGTACAACTTGGGGGGGAAGGCCTGCACAATATTCAGTTCCAAAAGCTTGGAGACGTAAAAGCAGATACCATGTAGCTTGGCCATAATTAAATCTATGACATTTTAATTTATTAGTATCTTTCTCTATTTCTGAAGGGGATTAAGGAAGAAAAACTGTCATTCTATTTTGTCAAACATAAAGAAAAAAGGATACCTGAAATTTAAATTCTTTTTCTTCTAGTAGTGCTGTAGTTCGAGGTCTTATTTGCTGCTTCACTGTTAAGCTTTTTCTGTAGCTCAGACTGTGCTAATTGTGTGTCTCTGGGTTGATGTTTGTATCTGAGATTTTTGGAATGCAACCTAAAAAATGATGTCCTGCTTGATTTGAAGTTCCATTTTTTTACTTGTATTTATAGCTTTACAAGTGTGAAAAATGAATTGATGCCCAGTCACCCATTGGAGTTATCAGAAAAAAATGTAAGTGTAACATCAAATGTAGTCATCTTCACTCTTAGCAAATCGTGAAGTATAAATTAACAATGTGCTTAGCTGGACTGCTTTGTGCGGTAACAGCAGCAAGCAGGGTCTTGCCTTTAACAGAATAAAGATGTTCAAAAACAGTAACATTTTGTTTGTACAAATAACACTGTTGGCAAACTTATTTAATATTAACCTCCCACTTACGACTCTCTCCACTTCAAGTATGTAAGCAGTCTTCCAAGTAGGCATTTCCTTAGTAAGGTTTAGTTGTCTAAAAGTTAAGCTGGTTGTGTATGCAGCCTCTATAGTTAGGTGGGGAGCACGCCTGTCACTTCAGGAAGGCTGATCCTCCCTTTTGTCTATTGGTTTACTTTATATCTTCATTTTCAGACTTTCAGTCTGTGAACACATAAATATTTTTCACTAAATTACTTGATCCCATCTAGAAATTTTACACATAGGGTTTGTCGTAAGTGTATGCAATCTGCTCCAGCTTGGTCATCACTCATGGACCACTTAAAGAGTGGTCTGTGGACCATAGGTTGAAGATAAAGGGACACTAGACTGACAGACTTGGCTAAATAGCTGAGTGAACTGAATCTTGTTTCTGGTGCCTGTTTTGTTAGCACAGAAGATTTGATGTAATAAAATGTCCTGAAGCAAAGGCAGTATTCAGGTAGTATGTTCCAAATTGCTATTCTAATCAGCATGATGAGGTCTGAATGTAATATCTAATATGTTCTAATTCTAACCAGTGCTAGTCTTGAGCTAGTGCTGTCTTGAGTTAAAAGGATGATGTTAATGTGACACCAACGTCATGAGCTTATTTATAAATACTATAAATGTTTCAGTGCTATTTGTCAATTTTTTTTTTTTTGCAACTGACTGCTATAACAGTTTTTAACTCTATTCTTGCTGTATAAAACCTGCATTATTACAAGATCGCATGCTGGAGAGAAAAAAAAAAGCACAGAAATAATTAAAATGGACAGTGTGATTCCCTAACAAATATGTGAAACTTATAAATTGTTTTTCCCACATATCATTGGGTTAGTTTCCTGTACATTTGAATGGGAAAAGACTTACTTTAGCCTGAGATAGTTGTGGATGTTTTTACTGCCATAAACGGTAGCACTAGTTACTGCCGTTCAGGTAGCACTAGTAGAAACCAAATCTTTCTGCTACCCAGATAAGGACCCCTACCTCTTAAAATAAAAGAACTGGAAAAATAACATGACCAGAATTGTAAGTTTGGGATGAAGCATATAAATAATACTTTCTGCTAACTTTTCCTGTGAGCATTCAGTGTAGGTTGTTATGAGAAAACGCATGTTATGCCTTTGAGTTGTAATTTCCCGTTGGTCTTTGAGGTCCCTTCGCATAAATGGGATGATATTCTGGTACTAGTAGCTTTTGTCGTGGTGATTGAGTACAGGTTTTAAAGTAAACGACTTGTGGTTTTTTGGTGGTTGTTTTTTTTTTTTTTACTTTACAATGTTGTATTGTGTCAACATTACAGGCATGTAGTTGGTACTATAAAAGCCAAATTTGAGACTGGATTACTCGAGCTCAAGTTTAACATTAAGCATAGGTTACTTCTGTGTACCTCAGTATTTGTGAGCCAGCACTTTCTCATTAGAAGAACATTCTACTAAATAGATTTTTCTTTATCTTCCTGATCAATTTTGCAGCCGTTGGTAAAATTATGGGCTTTCTTTTGCTTTTCAGAGTCATACACAGTATATGTGGTGCTCTGTCTTCCTACTTGATCAGAAAATAAATATTTCGAGTGTTTTCAAGTAGAATTTTTGATGGTTAACAATAACATCAATTGTAGCTTTTAAGTTTGTGTTCTTACGTTAAACCAGACTTAGCTTCTGATTCATGTTGACAATATTGTAGTAACGTAAAGTAGTGCAAAACTACACCACTTGGTGGTGTTACATGTCCTGATTGTCAAAAATAACAAAATAAAATTGCTACTGTTGATTTGTAATAAAATCTAGCAAAAAGCAATTTGTTTCATAAAACAAATACTACTGCATCGCTCTTTCATGTACATTTGAGACACATGATGAAATCACTGAATTTTTACATATAAGTTTACTAAGCATGTTAATTACAGTAGGATGTCACAAATCGTTTCTATGACTATACTTGAAAGTAACTTTTTCTAAAATAAAAATCAATGTTGTTACAGTTCCAGTTAAATCAAGATAAAACAAACTTTGCCACACTGAGAAATATTCAAGGGCTCTATGCACCTTTAAAGCTGCAGATGGAATTCAGAGCGGTGAAACAGGTAGGCATTTTTAACCAACTGGTATAACTTAAACTGCTTGAAAAAATGTTTATCTCGAATCATGCTTTCAGAGAGACCTCTTCCTATGTTGAAATACCTTATGTTTCCAAAAGAAGTTCTTTCACAGGACTGCTTTTATTAAAACCAACCAACCAAACACTGCAATTAATAGTTTCCAGAACAGTCAGTATGTTTATGGCTTTCAGCTGCTCTTCTTTTATTAGTTACTTGGTTAGGTGATAACTGCTCTAGGCTTTCTGTGGACTAGCTTCCTGTAAGCCTTCAGAGAAAAGCAGGAGGAATTGAGTATTAATTCCTAAAATTAATATGCTCCTCTGTAGAACGGATGACCTTCATGGGAAGGAATCTCTGCATCTGTAGGGCAAAGACTTAGGGGTCTGAGGCAGGTAGTGATTTGGGAGCATATAAAGATGTAACGTGAAACCTGAAGCAGAGAATTTGCTATATGCTTATTATTATTGTTCTGCATCCTTGTAAGATCAGGCAGGGGAGGTCTACATAGAGCTAAGTTCAAAGGTTTTAACTCTTAATTGGGAAGCTGTGTCTGCATCTCTTGCTTTTCCTTCGTATCTCTGAGGATGGAGAGTAACTGGAGGGGGTTTGTTTGACTTTGTCCCTTAGGAAGCATGGAAAACTCATTGGTCCTAGTAAACTTTTTTTTTTTTGGCTTGTTGAAGGTTGTCAAGCTATTAAGAGTTGTTTTTCCAAGTGAATTGCAGCAATTTTATATTCCCTTCCAGTGAATCAGGTGCTACTGAACCACAGTGAGCTGCATTAAATTTGGCAGAAATTAATGATCCTGAAGATATGGAAGTCAGACAGGATGTATGAAAACGTCTCTTGATCTCAGCTGTGCTGTTTTGTGATGGGAAGTCTTTTTCCTAACTGCTGTTAGCATATTGCAGAAAACGGGGCAAGTTAGGATATCCTGCTAGTGTGTCTCCCTGGGTATTTCTGGGGGGGTCCTGGGAAAATACAGTGGTAAGACAATTTTTCACTCCCAGCTTCATGTTAGATGGACAGGTTCTCTTGTGGTTTAATTTCACTTTTGTAAAATATTTACTGGAATAGTGTATGTACTGGTACACAATTACACCAGTAGTGATTATGGAAATCTTTGACATGTTTTTTGTGTAAAGAGATAGCTATGTGATAATTTTGTGGTTGTAAAATTTGTAGAATTTTCAATTTTATAGAATTGTAGAAATTTCAATTTCAGCTAAACTGAAGTATCGCTACTCGTAGTGAATGCAATTGGAAGTACAGATATGCCATTCTTGGAATACTTAAGATCTGAATGCTCTGTGTGAACTTGAGATTTTTTTTTGTAATATTGTGGGTGAAGGGTACAGAAGAGTGTTGAAAGTACCTGGTGGTGGACTTGAAGCTTAAGAATTGGTGGGAATCAGAGAAATAATTATGATTTAGACTTATTGCAAGGAGGATTATGTTTAAATGTGAAAATCAATATAGCTCTTTCACTTACAGTCCTGATTTGTGTCAGATGTAGGAAACTTAGAATGTGGTTTCAAAACACTGCAGTATATGTCAATCACCCCATACTACCTCAGGGTGTCGATGTGTTTGTTGCAGTGAGCCTCCACAGCTTTATGTGATGACAGAGGAGAAAAAAAAAACCCCCTTTTTTTTTTTAACTAGTCTTAATTGCTGTAGTAGCTGCACTGTAGTGAAAGCTACAAATCTAGTGAAAGGCGGTTCTTTTAAAACAGAGATAAACAATAGAAGATGGTGGTGTTAGGTAGGTTTTGCTATCTGCCAGAAGTTCTCTTATTTCATCATTGTTTTTGACGGAAGAAGTGACTCTGCTTGTTGCTTTTCTCAGTCACTTCTGACTGTGAAATCCAAATACAAAACTACTCAATATCAGACTTGCAGAAACTTGGAAGTCCTGTTGTCTTTTTACAGGTCCAGCGTCTCCCATTTCTTCACAGCTCAAACATAGCACTGGATACTCTGAGGGGAAATGATGAATGCATCGGTTTTGAGGATATCCTTAATGGTAAATACATTCTGTTTTGAGTGTTGTGAAAACATTTAAAGGTAAAATTTGGGAACTGTGAAGTTCTTTGCCTCTGCGGAATAAGAGAATTAAATGCACAAAATACAAAGAAAGAATTGAATTCCTAAAGGCAAAGAAGCACTGGGGGAAGGAAAAATAAATGTGGTTCAGCTGCCAGTTGTGTGGAAATTAGTCTGAAATATTGAGTAAGCCATTATTTTGCTTGTAGGTTGGGTTTCTAAAGGAATAGAAGATTATGCACTTATGTTGTATGCCTGTTTCCCCAGGACCTTTTGGATTACTTGTGCAGATTTTGACAGGTGGAGGTTACAAAGACACAAACTTTTTATAAGTTCTATAATTAAAAAGAAAGAAAGACAATAGGAGAGATAGTGAACTAACAAACCAGAGACGTGGCAGGGGGAAGGAAGGCTCACTCAATTTAACTCAACAGTTTGCGTTCGTGTGGTGGGCTACTGACCAATGGTTAGTAAGTGTGGCATAGAGTAAACCTGGAAAAATAGTATAAAATAATTATTTCTTTCAAGCTGGTGCTTAGGGACGTGCAAGGAGGCAGAGGGTATTTTGAGGTGAGATTGGAGAATGGAAAGAGGAGATGGGGAACTGGAAATAATGGAGGGGTAGGTGGGGAATCTAGAGGCATGAGGTAAATCTGGCACTATTTTCTGATATGGATTTACAGGGAGCAAGGGAAGGAATCTTAGCTTACTGTGGTTCAGGGGGTAGAGCAATGTCAAACATAATTTGTAGGGATTTGATTATTTACCATTGCTCAGAACAAACTGTTGCGTATTTGTACAGTGCTAAAGAGTGAGTGGGTTAAAAGTGTTTTGATAAGGTTCTAGCTAATTGCTGGGGCTGGATTAGATAATTTTGGGGTCTCTGGAGGAATCAAAGGCATTAATATGCCTTATTTATAGAAGGAAAACACTCCGATACACCCATGAAGAAGGGTGTATTTCTTCCAAAGTGCAGTCACAATTTTTTTCTGGCCTTGGTTTTTCTTAGTTTTTGTTTTGTTTTATGGAAATGAAGTTCATACTGTCAGTGTTGGTACTTCCCGTGCTCTCTGCACGTTCCTTGATAAGCTTGGAGTACAGTGGCTAATGTCAACTGTACTTTATAGAATGGAAGAAATCTCAGAGATATTTAAGGGCATAGAATTCCTGTGAAACTAGGTGGTTAGGTGGAGAAGAGAAACCATGAGCGTGTCCCAACTAACAGAAGGGCTGGAGAGTTAGCTCCTGTTGTACAGAGAAGTGGCAATGGAAACCTGTGGGGCACCTATGGGAAAAAGCTTCAGTCAGACTTGTTCTCTTAAACACAAAACTCAATCAGCCTTGAGATTCAGGCTGTAGGAGACCATGCTTATGTAGAACTGGTTGTTTTTACTTCAGGAGTGTGTGTGTGAAACCATAGATGTATTTGTTATCTGATAATTGATTTTGATGGAGACTTATGAGTTACAGA
The DNA here is from genome assembly GCF_000708025.1 of Charadrius vociferus. Taxonomy (NCBI): domain Eukaryota; kingdom Metazoa; phylum Chordata; class Aves; order Charadriiformes; family Charadriidae; genus Charadrius; species Charadrius vociferus. Next base: position 869,718 of record NW_009647838.1, read on the forward strand.
CCTGCATTGTGCAACACTATCAAAAATCAGCCAAGTAACTGTTGCACTAAGCATTAGAATGAGGCGGGGGGTGGGTGGGGAGAAGATCATGTTCACAGCTACTGTTGGGCTTTGTAGCTTGGTAAAAGCCTCATGCTGTTGACCTTTTTTTGATTGTTTTTCCAGATCCTTCACAGAGTGAGGTTATGGGAGAGCCACACATGATGATGGAATACAAGCTTGGTTTATTGTAACAAAATGTACTTCACAAAAATGTTTTGTGCGTGTCTTTATACTGCAGATTCAAATACACGATACTAAATTGACACTGTGTTAAGCAGTCCTACAGTTATCATTTGCCTTCCTTGATGAAAAGGCACATTAAATGTTTAAAGTCTATAAGTTGTTCTGTGCTTGTTGTCAATTATATAAATGTCCTGTAACTAGGTAGTTTAAATAATGTCTCTTCATACACTGCTCAGGATAATAGCTTCTTAACTATGGAAATACTATATATGTATACAAGAAATCCAAAAATACTCATGCATTTTAAAACTGATTACTGTAGGTAAATGCATTTAATAGATGTTCTTGCAGAAGAACTTTTTAAGGGGGAAAAGAAGGTCTTTTCCATTGAGTAACTCTGTTCATGAAAATTTCCATACACTTTTTAAACTATTGAATAAAAGTTTGCTATAAATGCTGTTGCGTTCCAAAATATATTTCATCATAAATGAAGACTCTTATCCACAACAGAAACAGTGTTGTTTCTTTTTCTTGTAATATTTTTAAAGATCTTTAACTTCTGCACTGCCAGTGGAATCCTGCTGTGTATATTTTATCCTTCCCCCATCAACAGTTGTGTATGAGTGAGCGATTAAGCTTTTGTGTAGGATTGGAAGTAACGCTGTAAGAAGGGAGTTAAAGGTCTGGATTTTTTCATCTTTGTCCCTGAGGATATTCTGGTCTCTGAAAGTAGAAGCAAGCACCACTTGGAGTTTAAAGAGGTGTTTTAAAATCCATTTGAGAACATAATCCAAAAGAGCACTCCTAGATCTAGGTATTTTAGTATTCAGAGATTAAGAAAAGTGCAGTGCCTAATTACAACAGTACCTAATAAAGCTGCTGCAGTGAGACAATGAAGAGACAGTGGTACTAGATGACAAACAGAAATAATTCTTTGTGGGTTTACCAAAATCAGATGTTAACTAAGGGAGAATAAGAGATCTACACTTAAATAAGCCTTTTTAAGGAGCAGGCCACTGTAGGATTTTCTGTGTGCTTAAGTTGGGGGCATGTTATTAATTTCAAGGTTGTAACAACTGTTTTCTGATTTCTTACATGTGTATGTGTCATATATAAATCCTGCAAGGCAGCTAATATGATGTGGCAGCTAATAAGTGTGGGGTTCAAAAGATGTCATCTTTTGTCATATGTGGGGAGCTTGAAACAGTATTTCGAAGACAGGAATGTCTTTATTCAGCAGGTTTTAATGACTTGGTTAAACTGCTAAGTGCACTCAGTGTTCTTTTGTAGATAATTTTAGCAGAAATGTTGCTATAAACCTCTTTTCACAATCCAAGGCATCTCCAGTGGGCTTAAATCTGCCACAAATTCCCTACCCACGTGTGGCGAAAGCCTCTAGCTTCTGTCCTGTCAACTTTACAGTGCTTTTATGTGCATCTATTGCAAAACATTGCAGCAAATTAAAAACATTGACATGACACAGTATGAGACACTCTACTGGCAGTTTTATTTTGTTTTATATTTAAACTTGTTACATTTAAGAAGTGAAGCTTGAGAGTTGCAGAGATTAGAGGCTTGTGCTATGAAATACAAGCTATTTCATTTGTATTTTTTGCCTTAGTGAGGTTAAACATAGGACCAATAAATTCAACATGCAAGCGTAGACCTACTCACTGTTTTCCATACCTGTCCGTGTCCTGTGAGCTGACACTTTATTAAATATCAGCATTGGCAGCTATTTTAGAATTTACAAGTTTCTTGGCAGTTTTGTATAAAGCAAAAGTAAACTGCTATAAAGCAAGCTTGGGGTTCAGTAGGCTTTGTGTTGCTCTAGGCTCAGGCCAGAAAGGCTGAGGGATTACCTTGCCCAGTCTGGGACAAATTAGGGTGCGGGCATGGATTTTTAGGAGGATTTTCAGGTCTGCCTTCCTAGCAGCACTGTTCAGGAAACAGGGCGCTATCCTGTAATTGTACGCAGTTACTGGTACCTAATAGTACCTTACTGGTACCGCCACAGTATATCTAGCTAGTTGGCCTTTCCTGGTGTTGGTTGAAAGATGTATTTGAGCAAAACTACATTAAGACAAGTAATTTAGTAGCATTTCTCAGTGCAGTGAAGAGTGGACACAGATTAGGAGGCTGGACATAATTTCAAGGTGGTTCTGTTCAATGATTAGTGTACTTTATTGTAATCTTGGGTGAGATCAAGCCATATTCAGAGCAAGGAAGTTGCATTGTTCATTATGTCTGCAAGGAGCTAATTTTAGGGGTTAGCCAGGCTCGAAAGCAAATGTAAGTGTAAGAGGCAAGCGTAAGAAGCCTGTGCAAGGAATTTATGCTGTTAATAAAGTAACAGGAGTCAGACAGGACTGAGGCAAAGAGCTTCTGGGATAAAAAAGAAGGGTTACACTTGTGCAGTGTTGCAGTGTGCTGAGCTGGGGACTGACCCAGCCCCTTCTCCCTATTTCTACAAGCCTCATTCTGTTAAGCAGTGCTGCAACTAGCGACCCGCAGAGGGGTGCCAAGCAAGGCGTGCTGATGTTGGAGCTGGGGCAGACCCAGCCGTGGTCTCGCATCGGACTCAACCTGGGCCAGGGGAGGAAGGTGCCTGCAGATCCACTGGTCTGACAGGTGCAACACCAGCCCCCACGCTGACTTCTTGCAGGCAGCAGTGCTGTCCCTGTGCTGCAATTCCCCACCTCTTCTTGGTGCTGATGTTCTGGGCAGCATCCTTCCCTCTTCCCCAAGTGCAGGAGAGAGGCAAAAGCACATCCTCCACACTGCTGTTTGTTTGTGATGACCACAAAAAATAGCTGCTTCTGTTTACATGATTTCTCCACCAGTCATCCCATTGGCCATTTGTAGAAAAAAAAAAAAAAGCAAGGAATACAAATACAACATAGAGTTTAAAAACATAAACTTCATTATTAATTTCTGTCAAAATAATTTGCAAATATACAAATAGAGCAATTATTATAAACTTGGAAGATTTTGATTTAATAGTCTGAAGCACATTAGTACCTGGTTTCAACTTGCACCGTGCTAGGCACTTTCACAGAATAAAACACAGTTCATATCCTTCATGTGTTTTGACCTAAACTTACAGCCAGTTCTCAGTGTTGCTACCTTCCGAGTGCTAATAGAGGTATCCACTGAAAAGGCAGTGAAGGCATGCACCCCTTCTTAATTTGCTTTACTTTTTCCAGGCAGTTTTGTGTGAAACAGTTAATTTCATAAAGCCTTACATAACTGCATAATGAAGAAGCAAGGGAAGACAATGTAATCTTTGTGCTGAAATCCTTTACATCAGTTTTGTTAATCTCTCTAAAAGTAGTCATTATGTTTTGGACCCACTGATTATTGTAAAACTCGGCTTGCTTCTTGAACAAGTTGGCAGCAACTTGACCACCTCAAGGGAGGAGAGTTAAACAGTTTTATTTACTGGCCAGTGTCTAAACTAGCTAGGAAAAGCTAATGAACTTTAATTGCCAACATCAGCCTTGGTAGTTCAGGACAGGAGTGTAAGAGCTGGCTATAGTTATTAGCTGTGTAAATATGCATTCCCTCTCTTCTGGATAAACTGCACTACTTTCACCAGTGACGGTCTCCTGGATAGTGTATTTGAACCCTCTTCCAAACTTTCCAAGCTACGTGTCGTGATCACTGGGAACAATGCTGCCGTTCAAACAAAAAGGATCTACAATGGTATCATGATGTGTTTGTTTGGTGGAGTACCACTGAGAAGCTCTGAGGACTACTCTGTTCTTGTGATGGATATTAATGGCTGTAAGCAGATCATCGATTATAAAGCATATGCTCTGTCTGTCTTCATTTTTATCGTATTCTGGCTGCATGTGAAATCACTTCCCACATTGTAATTGCTTTCCTAGAGTTCTCCTTCTGTGAACGTCAACCACTTTATGTTATTTTAATTCCTCTACCTAATCTTTTTTTGCGGAAGAGAATCCCATACAACCTACCTGTACCTTCAGGGATCAGAACAGTATTAGCTGTACAACTGTCTCTGAAAAGCACACACGGGAGTGGTCCTTGACACGGTGTTATATTTACACTTCTGCTGTGCGGTGCATTCCAGAAGCTAATACTCTGGACAATTTCTACTTAAAGATCTCAAGGAAGAAGGTGAAGAGTCAATGCAGAAACTGATTTTTAGGTTTGGCAGTCTCACCTGTTTGCACTGTGGCCCTGGGCAAGTCACTTGTACTGTTAATTTCTCTCTCTCTGCAACAGGGATGATAATATCTATTATGGAACGAAGTTCTTAATAGCATTTGTAAAGTGCTTTGAAAATGAGAAATGCTGTTCAAGTACTCACAAATTATGCTGCATTCATTGCACAATGATTAGATGCATGATTCAGATTTGGTCACCTCATTTCAGGGTTGTTAAAAAAAGATCCACTGAAAAGAAATGCTATTACAGCCTTTCACTAGAAGAAACATTCAAGCTAAGTACAGCCAACTTAACTAGAAAACAAGAAATATCTACGGGACAAAAAAAAGAGGTGTCTGTATGCAGTCCCTAATATATGGAAAATGATAAAAATAAATGTGCAATATGGCCTCTGCAAAACATAGGCATAGGCCTAACTTCACACTCTGCAAGCTGGAAATTTTTTAAGTATGACAGTTCTGTGTGAAAATCCATTTTAAGAACTAAGTCACAGGCAAGGTCTACACATCATACATTAAACTTGCACAAACACTGCTAACTGCAGAGCAGTAACTCTGCTCACAGCAGGTGCAAATACTGCCTCCAGTTTGGTTGCTTTCTGAACAAAAGTACCTTTTAGTTTAGTAATTTTAGATAGGTTTGGGGGCTTCACCATTAAGACAGACCTTTTAAGATGCACACAGTGGACTGCATCCTCAGCTGGCATGAGCTTCGCTGGCTTCAGCAGAATTGCCAGCACCCTCCGAGTTGACAAGCATTATCTCTGTCGCCCCACTTCGCATGATACAGGCTGTATCACAATCCACAGCTGACATTCTCAAACTTGAGAAAGGATAAGTGGAAAGAGAGTATCATCCTACCTCATTTTTTTCTTCATGCTGAAAGCAGCATTAATATCTCCATTGCCAGCCTATTTGCATAGTTAAGTATAAGAGCTAGCTTTATTCAAGTGCTAAGGGACTGGATAAAGAGCGCTACCAATTTAGTGCTTATTGCTGCAGGGCCACTTTGAGATTGCATCTGCAACTGTTGTGTTACCGCTGGTCTCTGTATGACATAATGGTCTCTGCCACTGCATGTCAGATTAGAAAACAGGTAGATGAATCCTTTGTTCAACTATCAACGCTCTCTATGCTGGATACTTCTTCAGGTACAAGCAGAGCCAAGTCCTCCCCATTCCAGCTTGTGCACAGAAGCCAGCTGTAAGACACAGATAAGACAGATGAGGTGAGACAGTTTAAGTATAGCACGTTGATTCAGCGCCAACAAACACATGGGATAGCTCTGTTACAGCCACCTTCTGTGGCACAAAGCTGTTGACGTTTCTTAGTAAACAAAAGCAATGGCGGTACTTGCCCTTATTACACAAGTTAGTATCATTACTGCTGTCTTTGATAAGTCTGCTTTATCACAGACTGGAACAACTATCCTTTCTGCTCTCAAATAGTAATATTGCATGACACTCTCGAAAGGTTTGAGAGAAAGGTTATTCAAAGGGTGGGATATCTGAGACACTAATGACAGAAGGAAAAGAAAAACAACTTTCAAAAATGTATGGTGATGATGGACTACAGTCCTGATTGCAGGATGGACCAATTGATGGCAAATATCTGTCACCTTTTGCACTGAAGAGAGTGCTTTCTTAACAGAAACCTTCTCTACCATACAGAACTGAAATAAACTAAAACTGGTATTTAATTAAACAAGTATTTACTGGGCCTTTGTTAATACAACTGAATTCCTCAATTTTTTATTACTTTACTGAAAAGTATTCTGTACACACACACAAGACCTCTCTGCTTCAATTCCCTCAGGTCTGTGACGACCTTAGACTTAAGTTACCATTAGTACAGCTTCTCTGAATAGACTGTGTAAAACACTGTAGTCAGGCATGCAAAGACTTGAAATTATGCAAAATGTTATAAATCTATAGCATTATCACTGCCTATTTAAAACTTAAAATGGAGCTGATGTAGAGATAAAAGGGGACTGAGGTAAAGTCTAAGCATTAGGAAAAAAGATAGAAGTCTCCAGCGAGAGTACCACTCTCGTTAAGAAAAACAGCTTTTTTCCCCCTGCATATAAATCTATCTAATGAAAAGTGACATTTCTGTCATTGTCATATTGTCATTCTGTCGTATGTTCCAGCATCCTAAAAAGACATAATTTATATTGGAAATACTGTAAAGTGAACTTCACTTTTGTGAATACTCATGAATAGTGACCTTTCACTTGTATTACTAGATGGTCACTAGATATGATTAGATGCAAATGCTATAGAGGCATATTTTTAAAATATGTCTAGAGATTTATTCATGTGGGGCTTAAAGTTAGTGCAGATCTTTTACAGATTTTAATGGCACTGGTTCACAAGGTAACCACAACCAAGGACCAGGACAAATAGCTTTCCATTAAATTCACTGGGTGATTAGTCACGTTTATAACCCTCATTAGCATCTAGAAGAGCTCAGACTGCAAAATTCAGCTCGCCTTTCAAGCAATCTGTTACTTTTGTTCCTTGTGAAAGACTTTCCTGTAAGAAAGACCATGTGAAGGTCTGAAACCGAGGGAAAGCACACACATTCAGTCAAGGGTCCAGTGTATCCCACTACATTCAGGGTAGATTTCAGTTTGGGTGAAATAGGTGACAGGTTCACAGCGTGGAGCTGAGGGGAGGTAGGTGGATCAGGGCCAGGCTGGGCTGGTGATGGAAAAAATGGTGATGGGTGTCGAAGAGAGAATAAACAGGAAACTACAGCTACCGGCAGCTGCAGAGCCACTCCTCTAAGAGCCTGGTCACAAGCCTCACTGAGAGAAAACAGCCCTCCCATAGCCTGGGCTCCCTCTCTCCTATACAATCTCCCCAGGGAAGATACTGCCATGTCCCCTCGTTTCAGCTCTGCCCCACTCCTAGCAGCCCCTGTACCTTCCATAGGCTTGTTCTTAGATAAAACCAGTTCTTGAACTGGGGGGGAAGGTGGAGGGAAGGCTACATATGAAATAAGCCCAGCACACTAGAAAATACTGAAGTTTGAGAACTACACTGCTAAACCATTCCACTTCAACTCATGTCAAAACAGAAATTACCAGTAAAAGCAGTCAGAACCACCCTCCTGATCCATACTTACCACAGGACAGCCAGGGGGATTAGACAAAGGCCTGCTGATAAGAGGAAGCTAAAACCTGAGAACCACGCAACAGTAGTTGCATAGAGAATATTAAAAACTGAAAGTGAAATAGTGCCGGTCACAACTTCTAAACAGGCAATACAAGCAAACACAGCACCTGCCAAAAACAAATGGATGGATTACAAACAAAACAAAATAAACCCAGAACTCCTTCAAAGTACTAAAGTTTTTAAACTTGTTTTGAAATATCTATCTATCTACAGTATTTGAGCAAGTATGCAAGCAATAAGCACCAGAGTATCATATGACTTTTCTATATAAGTGTATTCCATGGGGACTCCTACAAAATATGTCGGTTTTAAATTAAAAAAAAAAATCCACAACATTTTGCTTATGGAAACTATTTTTCTGTGCTACTATTGTATCATCATACCTACTTTCTCGAATCTGCTTATCACATGAAGTTCAAACTGTTCATCCTCACTAATCACGTTCAGCACATCCCCATCCTTTACCCCTTCCAATTCTCCTCTTGATTCTCACTCTTCCCTTTCATTTTTCTTCCTTCTCTAGTCTTCACCCTTATATGCAGAAAAGGCTCTGATCCAACAAAGACTGCTTGTTCAGTACCATTTTTGAAAGGAAAGAAGCAACTTTTTTTTGCCCCGTTGGGGTGGCAGTCTACCCCATCAGTGTCTTGTTGAACACATTTTCCCAAGCTGCATTCATATTCAGAGAACCATAAGCAAAATCACAATAAGTAAGCAGAAAAGGATGACAGGAGGCAACCTGATTCCTGCATCAAGCTACTCAAGTAGCCAAAACCCTGAAGAATGCCAAGAAACTGCAAAAACAGCGCTGTATGTTAGCATAGTTAAGTACAAAGAGATCTTTGTTTTAGCGTATAAAGATAGGAATTTTAAAAAATAAACCCAAACAACTCAGGACAGTGCTTCTAGAAAGTATATGCTCACCAAAATCTAGAAAGTATATGCTCCCCAAAAGGAAAATATGGGATACTAGAGCCACATTTTTGAGGCCTGACAGGCTTTTTTTCTGTGTTCTATATGGAAAGGACTTTTGGGACATGTTTAAGCAGCCACAGGCACCCATGAAGCTGGGTACACAGCTCAGGATCCAAGTCTAACGGTTTTCAAGTGCTTTGAAGGTTGACCATCTATTGCTTACCTTTCTAAATTATTAAGTGTCTCATTGACTAAATAATAATATATAAGAAATATATCTTTCTCTGCATGTCAAAATCTTGTGAATGTAGAAGCACTTGTGAAATCACAGCTGTACAAATCTTGAGCACTCCTCTGCTTCAAGTTCCCCATGGTTTTTAGAGCAATATCTCCTCTGAAAGGCTGAAACTTGCAGTAGTTTTTAAACACAATGTTGTTTATATTAAATTCAGAATCAAAAGCCATTAATATCATGACATAGGGTCATAATATATGGAACGTGAAAGACAAGGAGTCTTAAAATACCAATAGATATCTGCTTGTTTAAAGGCAATTTTGCTGCATTATGGTATGATAGCACCATATTATTGTACTGTCCAAAACCAAATTCTACTCACCCTGTTCACCAGTGAGAACCACTTTTGACAGCATGGATCGGAGAACAGGAATAGGCATAAAGCAGAGCAAAGATGGCACTCTTACTGTAAAGCAATGAATCAGTCATGAGACACTGAAGTAATAAAAAGCCAGGGGTTTACAAATACATTGCAAATTAATTAGTCATATACTTTTGAATGCTTAGTTCCACAAATAGTAAAAGGCAATAGAAAAATCAAAATGGGAGTGCACTGAGACACAATTATCCAAGCACAGAGAAATCAATAAGTCAAACATATCTGTATGATGCTAAAACCAAGGCAAGCAATTCCATTCTCTCTCCACACTCTTAATCTTTTAATTAAATCCTAGATCAGTCAGACCCAACCTTGTATATTTTACCTCTCAATGACCCTTTCAAGGCAGTAGGTACAATATCTACCAACTGCACTCACTACAGATAACATAGCAGTATTTTCATATATATTGTTGACTGTGGAACAACTGATTGTGAACTCACCTAAAAACATGAGCAGGGTAGTTTTGGCAAAGGCAGCCATGACCATTCCTCCAATGTAAGAAAATATCCCAATAAAGACAATATAAATGTCTTTGAGACATTTAGAAAATAAGTAAACTCCTAAAAAACTCGTCAGAGAGACAGAAGTGAACGCTGCTGCTCCATATCCAATGTATACTTCATTCCAGCAGAGTGGCTCATCCAGTTCATACAGTGTAAAAAGCGAAGTCCCACCAACCATAGTAAACAAATAAGTCATAAATGTAAAAAGTAACACAACGATTAACATTCTCTTTTTATAAGGGGCAGTTTTAAAAAGCATGTACACTCCAGAAAATGTCTCTCTCAGAAGTTCTTTACAAGATACTGGTGCCTGGTGCTGGAACTCAGATATATTTACTGTATCTTCCAGAAAAAATATAATATAGGTAATATTAACAACATGAAGCAGAGATGCTGTCACAAATGTCCACGTAAAGCCTATTCCTCTTAGAAAGTAACCAGATGACAGTCCTGCCAATCCAGATACAACTCCAAAAATCAAATCCACCACAGCTATTCGCGTTGTCTTCTGCTTCTCATCATGACATATGTCTGCTATAAAAGCAAAGCCTCCTCCAAGGAAAGTTGCCATACTCCCAAACAGTCCAGTAATAAATGCAACCGCAAATAGGATAGAGAGTGACAAGGAAAAATATGATATGGCAGTGAGGCAAATATCAGCAATCAAAGCTCCCATTGATGGTAAAACTAAAGACCTTTTGCGTCCCTGGCGATCGCCATTAGCTACAATGACAAAGGCAACTATAAGGCTGGGAACTGCCCCAGTTAAGTCCAACTGCATATTAAAAACAGAAGCTTTTTCTTGAACTTCCTGCAAAGAGAAAACAAAAATAACTGTAAATACTATAATACATTGTAAAAAAAAAAAATCTATCACAATATTACATTTACATAATGACTAGCATGCAATAAAATGTATACCACAGTACATGTTTCTAGATTATAAATTATATTATTATAAAACCTAATATATACAATAACATTTTATAAGATTTGTCCTGACTTCAGCTGGAACAGAGTTAATTTTCTTTCTAGTGGTCGCTGTGTTTCAGATTTGGTATGAAAAGAATGTCAGTAATGCATATTTTTTTAGTTGTTGCCACGTGATGTTTATATTTTTTCAAGGACTCTTTTCAGCTTCCCGTAGAAGCTGAGAAGGAGCACAGACAGAATGATGGAATGGCCAATGGAATATGTCACACCATAGATGTCATGCTTGGTATATAAATGGGGCTAGTCGGGGAGCGGGTACTCATGATCGCTGATTGGAAAGATACCGATTTACTGGCTGGTAAGAGTGATTTGTGTTATTATTATTGTTATTGTTATTTTCCTTTTCTGGTATTGTTCTATTAAACTGTCTTTACCTGAACTCACGAAGTTTTATTTCCCTTTACCTTTCCCCCCTTTTTCTCCCTCTTCTCCCTACCCTTCTCGGGGGAAGGAGGAGAACTGCATGAGCAGCTGCATGGTCCTAGTTGCCAGCTGGGGTTAAACCATGACAAGTTATATGACATTATAATATATTACGCTATAACAAAATACAGTACGTTACTGCATGCTTATAAGAATGCAGTAATCTCTAATACAAAGGAATTGCATATCCAAAGATTCCCGGTTTTGTAATTTTAACTCCGATGTTCCTCAAACATCCCTTGTTACATTTTAAGCCAGAACTTATTTCTTAAGATACAGTCTTACTAGTACTCTTGAGAGAGAAGTTTCAAGGGAGACAAGAGATCAATTCTTTTGAACATGCATTTACAAGAGCTGGTGCTTATACTGTAAGTATCTCCTTCAGTACAGAGTATGGCAAAAGGACACTGGGCTTATTTTAATCCCTCAGAACTCAGTAGTAAACCAGTCTTTGATTGAGGAACACACCCCATGCTCCCTACTCACAGGACATCATTTTTCCTCCCAAATAATCCTACTGAGAGGGCTACAAGAAACAATTCACTGACTAGCACATTGTGCAAGTAAACAGATCAGAATTTGCTGTGACATCCCAATGTACCATGTTAATAACAGTAATAACAATAAAAACAATAATGAAAATGTGAAATACAGCATTAAAAATTATACCAACTTACTGATACATGAATTAACTAATTTTTCAAAGAACCCTGAAACCTCTGGGTTCAGAAACTGTCCAAACCAGTGATGTCTCTACAGATACGCTATAGCAGGTATTCACATAAGGAACAGCAGCTAACATTATAACAATAAACTGTAAACACCCATTACAGGGAAAATTTCTGAGTTCTTTTTAAAAGAAGTATAAAACCCAAATGTAGCTCTAAAGCAACCAGTTAACAGAACATGAATGGCTGTAGAAAAAAGAACTAAAGAAAAGTCAATTAAAAAAAAGACTATCTTGTTATGAAGCCAGCTGCTAAATGACACTCAGCAAGCTAATTCAGATCTTGCTTTTAATATATCAATGCAGAGTAGACAGACAGCAGCCACAGCAGCCCTTACAAAGACAACCACCTGATCACACAGAGAGCAGCAGGGGAAAAGGAAGTAACTTCATTCGCACAAACCCTTTATGCTCTAAAAGATAGACTTTTAGATGCAGAGAGTAAAGTCACTCTCAAAGTTTTCTTCAAGTTTTCTGAGTTATCACACTGACTCGGGCAGCGGTTGCACTCTTCAATCAGTAGCAGGTACAGCCATGTAAGTCTTCCCAAGCCTGTATTCAAGCTCAGTTCCACGTTTCAGGTGTTTCCTCTGTAGCTAATGTAATCCCCACTGAATAGCATCCAAAAGATAAAAACCCCCTAGAATTTCCAGGAATGTACTTTGGGCAATTTTAAAAGCTGCTGAATGCTTTATAAATTGCTATTTGTATTTACAGGCAAAGACCACAAGTTTCTAGTTCAATCTTTTTGTTTACAAGATACCAGGTTTTATTTCCCTCAAGGAAAGCCCTCAAGATCCCCAGAACTCTGAAGTCCTTTACTCTCTTCCCTTTTGGTGTCTGACTACCTTAGGATTCATGATGTCCCCTCCACTGGCCAGCACTGTAGTCACCCTGGAAGGGTGAAGACTGAACAAACCAAGATGGAAAATGATATTCTGATCTTTAACTCCTCCCCTGCTGACAAAGAGAACTCTATGTAGCTGCAGACATTTCTTCTTTACTAGGATCATATGGTTCAAAGACACGAGCGTCAAAGAAATGCTAATACATTAGAAATAAAACTACATGTTATTATGTATCATCTCAACCCGCGTTAACCATAAAATACAAATATTATTGCCAAACCGTAATGAAGTGTTAAACTGGAGGAACAGAACAACAAAGGCTTGGGTTTCATTGTTTTGGATGTAGGTGTGCAACACAAAGAACGTGGCTACACATCCACCTACTGCAAATTACTATAGCCTTGCTGACATAAATGACTTACTGTCTACTGACGAGAAGACTACAAGACAAAAGCACAGAAAAACTCCATTTAGAGTGTAAAGCACTCAACTGCCCAGTTCATGTTTTTATAAAGTCAATGGGAAAGAATACAGAAAATGTCAGGTCAAACCCTCAGCTGCTTTAAAATAATGTAACTCTTTTAAAATCAACGCAACTACATAAATTTGAAGAGGAAGATACAGTTTTTTAATCTGCAAATTCACTCTACTCTGAAAAAAATGCTCATGGTGGACAGAAATAGTTCTTAAAATCACAGATTTCAAAATTGAAAGAATCAAAATGAAGCAGCAATTCATTTCTGTTAGGATTAAATTAATAGAGATGTGTAGTGCCTGAGACCGAACAATGTATAGGATGTGATAAACTGACAGGCTCATAAAATCAAAAAATATTGGTGAGTAGCAAAGGAAAATGAATGGATTGGTTAATAAATAAACTGGATGATAAATAAAGTTCAATGACTAATAATATAGTTCTTTCTGAGCTAAAAAAAAAAAGGATTATCCAAGGTAGTGATTGGAATGCTTCAGCTTGTATTCAAATTATCATTGAATTAATTTTATTATAAAATTATCGATTTCCTTCAAATTGTAAGAAATAATTAATCTAAATGCTTCAAAGACTATCTATTTTGAACTATATTCTACTTTTTTGCAAGCTCCAAGTGATTTTTGTCTTCAGTTTCCTTTTATATTTTGCTTCAAAATAAGTGAAATTAGTAAAAAGCTTCTCCATTCTCAGAACAGAAGGACTTATACCAAATTAACTATTAAGGGAGGTGTTCTTCTAAAAGTTAATGCCAAACAGGGTCTGCTGGGAGCACTCCTGACAACAGAATTTACAGCATCTGTAAACATAAGTCAGCTAGGATGGTCTTGGAAAATCCAGAACAGCTACTTCACATATCCTCAGCAAAGGGCTTGGAACTGCAGGACTACACAGGACTATTACTCAGCACAGAGACCATGTTCCACTGAAATTAATGTTTTTTTCAAGCATTTTACATCCTCATACTATGGTAACAAGTGCAGTATCAAAAGGCAGGCCAGACAACTACACAAGAGCATGATTGTTCAAAAGCTCATGCCCTGCTGGCAATCATTGGAATGGAGGGAATGGAAATTCGGCAGGAAAGGGAAACAAAGAAGTTCTATTAGCCATTATTCAACTACCGCCTTGAAGGATTCATGTTCTCAAATATCAAGTTAATTACGTTTTGTATCCTTCGTGCCAAAAAACCTATAATGTGTGAATTCACCACCACATCTAAACTTCAGCTGAAATTAAGCACTGTTTCAGTGTTTTGCAAAAAGAAATATGAAGTCTTATATCCTGAGCACAGGTGATCACAATTTGAAATCCAGGTTGAATTTGGGGGATTTCTAGCAAACGCAAAGTGCAGAAATGTTTGTGAAATGTAGGTTTCTTGATGGGCTCTGCGATTACAACGGTACGCACCACGTATGGTTTTCTTACAGTTGCTCCTTCCATTGACACATGACACCGTATGACAAAATGCCCCCCCAGCACCAAACACAGAGCTAAAACACTTTTGGGGAGTGACATACATGCATTACACAAACAATAATTGGTTATTATCTCCAAATCAATTCCAATCGGTGGCACACATCACCTTCCTCGGCTGATGGGTCAGTCCAGAAAACACGCTACAATTTTTACTTTCACATCTACGACCTCTTTACTTTCACATCCTTTCTACTAAGACCAGTTCTGTCACATGAGGAAGAACCTACCCCATGCTAAAAATCTTGAATTATTTATTTGATCGCCTTCAACATAAGCACGTACCACTGGAAAAAAAAAAAAAGTCTTTTATATATGCCCAAATGAAGCAGATGAGCTCAGGTGTTCAGTCTTGTGCATACGCAGCACATCAGAGATTGAAATCTGGGATGTGAGCAAAAATCTTCATGTGCTACCCTGTCAGCAGCATAGGGGAATGCCAGCTGACTGTTTCCATAACTCCATTTTCTGTGTAATTTACAGGCCATTCCATCTACTTTTCTGACTTTACAGCGGTTTCATGTTCCACTTGGTCCAACCAAGCTGCCAGCTGGTGGTGCCAAGGATGGCTCGGTCTTACCTCTTCTGCAAATGTGTTCCCTCTGCCATCCCCATGTTACATACAGCAATCACGTGGCCAGAGTGTGTTAGAGCAGTGCACTGCTTCAGAAAACAACACGCAAAACCCAACAAACTCAAAAAAAGAGATGAGCTGCCTATTTCATCAGTGCCCTGATGAAATCCAAACCATAACCTGTAACCATGGAATTGGGAGATACAACACATGGGCGGGGAACAATGTGGGGGAGAGGGAAAGGAAAATGGGAGTATGATCATCTCACTTGCTGGCATCCCATAGCGTGCTGTGCTTATGTGTACCATTAAAACTGCACTGGAAGTGCAATGGAAGAGATTCCAACCAACAACTAGGTATCCAGCACGCTCAACTATGAAAAAGTGCTAAAATAGTAACTGAGCATGGGATACTGTCATCTTGACACCTTTCTATTTCAACAAGGCAGACAAGCACTGCTATGAATGGTAAATCATCAACTATGTTTGATTGTGCAAAGATCAGTTAAATATTTTTTTACATTTTAAAATTACAAAAATTTTTATCTTAAACCCACCCCACCCCCCTTCTTCATTCTTGTAATTCCTCTGAAATAAATGTATTCTAAACTAGACCTTGTTCCTGAAAATTGCAGGACATTTGCTAAACTTTACGTGCTTACAAGGAACACTAGAAGTCACAGAGACAACTGATGGCTCACAAACACATGCACAGCTCTTGCTGGAAGGAGGAGACTTCCGTGGTACCTGCTGTCATGTCAGGCCAATGCCAATTTGGGTCCAATTCTCAAAGATGATTTTCAACCCCCACTAAAATATGAATTTATCTCAGCGTCTTCCTGGGGAGAATTATTTGTCTTTAAAGCACTACAGCTACCGAAACACAAACTTGAACACAGGAAGTTCCACCTAAACATGAGGAGGAACTTCTTTACTTTGAGGGTAGTGGAGCACTGGCACAGGCTGCCCAGGGAGGTTGTGGAGTCTCTCACTCTGGAGACATTCAAAACCCGCCTGGACACCGTCTTGTGCAACCTGCTGTAGGTGACCCTGCTCTGGCGGGGGGGTTGGACTGGATGATCTCCAGAGGTCCCTTCCAACCCTGACCATTCTGTGATTCTGTGATACCTACAGTGCACCGCAAGAGCAACAAGACGGGAAAGTGACAGCAGATTACAAAACTACCGCTTGCCTATATGTAAAAGGTTAAGTAAGGTTATATAAAAGGAGGTTACGCTGAGACAGCACCTCCTGGCTGCAAGTTTATTTACAATTGCCTTTGTTTTTTGGTTTGTTTTTTTTTTGTTTGTTTGTTTTTTTTTTTTTCCTTCCCCCTCTTACCTTCTGCTTGATGTAAGCGGGGCTGCTTTTATTCTGCTCGCAGTAAGTGGCGTTGCCATCGCTGAGGAAAGTGGAGTTGTACTCCTCCTCCCACAGCCGCCGGTAGATGAACTGCTGCGCCAGCGGGCTCGTCAGGGAAGAGGCAAACATGTAGATGAAAATGACGGGCTCCACGCACAAAACCTTCCTCATTTCTGCCTCTGGCCTTCCGTCCTGAACAACACAACGCGATTACCCGCGGCGTGAAGGGAAAACGCCCGGTACGGCTGCCTGACAGCCCCCACCCT
>NW_009647838.1:886818-891980 GCF_000708025.1 Charadrius vociferus
CGGTGCTCGGCGGGACGAGGGGACGTGGCCGCGTGGGGCAGCCCTCAGCCGTAAGGGAGGAGGAGCGTCTCCCCCGCTTCCCCCGGTGTTGGCACTTGCTAGAGATGATGACAGATCAGCGGTTTCGTGCGGCGAAGTGCCGGACATGGCTGTCCCTCAGTGTTTACAGGGCCAGAGGGTTTGTTTTGGCTGGTTGCGCAAGGAGGATGTTTCTTATCAGGGGTGCCTCCGGCCTCTGGACACCATACCAGTGCATGGCCTCCTTGGAGGAGGCCACCACACCAGTGAACCCAGTGCTATGGGTCCCGCTGACTAGAGCTCGGCTTGTGGGGGGGGTCAGCCTGCCTTGGGGGGGCTCCGCCGTGGCCGAGGAGGACACTGCTGGTTGTTCCTGCTCCATGCTGCCCTGTTTGCCCCTCTGAGCTGGCATGATTTAGAGTTTTTATTATAGCTGCTCCCCTCCCACGCAGTCTCTTGGCTTGCCAGGGTGTGTAAAAGCAATGTTTGCTAGGCACCAGCTGGTCTCCAGTTAGTACCTCTGGTTGTCTCCGAGTCTGACATACCTGGTGCCATGCGTCAGGAGAAAGGTGTGGTGTCTCCGTTGTGGAGCTGCTGTGGCTGTGGCACATGCTTCAGCCCCACAGTAAAGGTCACACTGGTGCAGATCCACAGTTGTGCTGTTTAGGCAGGACCTCTGCCCACCTTGGTGTACGCAACAGAGGGAGCACGCCCTGGCGTCTGCGAAACTGTGGGATGTGTTTTCTTGTACGAGCAGTACATGTGTGGCTGAAGCCTCATCTGCTCACCGATGATGGCTTCTCGTTGGGTTATAGGTACTGGTTTCTCTCTGCTTTGAGGTGGGATGGGCACCGCAGTATGCCTGTTCTCTTTGTTCTCGTAGGTGCAACTGTCCTCTTAAGACACTGAGGTGATTCTGGGCTCCTCACAGGTGTGGTACAAGGAGAGATGACATAGTTAAGGAGTAGATGCCTGAAGGACTTCCTTTCAGTCTTAAATACTGCTTTTCAATTACAAATATTGCAAGAAGTTGTATTTGCTAAAAAGCACATCAAAACTTCAAAGGTTCCCTGATTTAGCTTTTCTCTTAAAACAAGAAGTGCAGTTTAATTACTCCATGAATATTCGGTTCCTTCATAAACTGATTTGAAGCAGTTGTAACATGGGTCATATGATCTCGACTAAAGCTTTAATTTGTTTCACTGGCACGTGACATGTCATTCAGTCCCAAATTTAGGGACAACGCTGGCCTGTCATGTGTCTCAGCATAGGATCAACCCAATGTACAAGCTCAGTGGCCTCGGTCATTTACTTTGGATGGTGAGTTGGTTTGGTCTGGCACATAAGCCTGTGCACAGAGACACACAAACACAGACAGACAGTGTTCAAAAGAAGTGCAGCTCTGGCCTGGAATCAACTGTAGAGAGTATTGTCCTTCTCCTCGATCTATCCAGGTCCAAAGTCTGATTCATCCTGTGACAGTATTTTGTTTGTCACAAGGTAAAGCAAAAGCAATCATGTGAGGGTTACACGCAAACGGGCTGCTAGATGAGAGGGACTGTTGAGGTCACTCAGCCAGGCATTAATATTTATTTGGATGTGATGAAGAAGGTATTTTAAGCCTGTGGGAACTTTCAGTTGTTCCACAGAAGGATATTGTCCAGACCCCCCATTTCTTGGTAAGTGCATCTGTGCTGAATAGCTGGTCACTCATGAACACAAGCATCTGAGTAGAGCCCAGGTTGCTGGGCAAAACTTGTTTTAGCTAGCTGTCCCTTCAGGACAGCCTTCCCAGTGCCGAAGAGCACAGCTCCAGCGCCGTGCTCCAGACGTGCTCTGCTTCTGTCCTTCCTACCTCCAATGGCTGTGTTTAAGTTTGGGCTGGGGTTTGCAGAGCCAAGTGTCTCAAGCAAAGTTATGGCCTCACCAATGCTGGAGGCAAGGCTGCAGTGTGAGCTGGACACCTCTACGCACCTGATTATCTTTGTCCAGCTGCTTGAAGACTACACATGAGTATCTTCTAGAACTGACCTATACCCCTCACGCAGGTGCACTGGAACAAACTTTGCCCTCCCTTGTTCACAGTGCCCCCCTGCAAGGGGAACTAAAAGAAATAGATGTGATTGAACTTTTAAGATCAGACTTAGCCAGATGATGCTTATCCTTTGGTGTCAAGCATTTCCAAATAACAGAATACATGGCAAACTAGCTTCCTCTCTCCCCTATCACCGGTATTCACGTTGGCTCAAATTTGAGTGACATGCCAATGACCAGACTTCACAAAGGTCACAAGCATGTGGTGGCTGCGGCTTTGCAGTTTGCATTGTTTGTTTACTGATTTCCTCAATGCGTGAAGAATTGAAGAAGTGCATGTATTAATTGTGGAGGTCAGGCTTTCTGGGAGCACTTGCTAAGCTTTCCATCAAAAAATCTTAAAAAACAAACAAATCACTGATCTTTGAAGGTGGTATGTTGCTTGTGTGTCAGGGCATGGAAAAAAGGAAACATGTAATGAAGTTCAAAGCTCAGAACATAAGGAAACTTTTGAGAGATGGCACCAGCACTGGTCAAAGGGCAAAGACACCTTCAGTTACCTTCAGCAACAGAAATTTTCAAACAAAGCGTCCTGCACTTCAAGGAATTATGCATGACTTATGTGGCAAAACTTGGTATTCACTGATTGCTACAATTGCATTCTCAGATAACTTTGTTGCTGAAAAAAAAAAAAAAGCATTTTTTAATTTTATATATGCACACACACAAATCATGAATGCTATAAACATTTTTTTCTAGCAAATTCTTTTGATGAAGATGAAGTTGGAGAGATTTTGGAGGTCTGGATAGTCACATTTCTATGCTGAAAAAAATAGTAGTGTTTTAGTAAATATTATTGCCATGTAAAACACAATTTTAATTGCCTTCTAAGAAGTTAAGTAGCTTTTTAAATTGAGCTGACTTTAATTTTCCATTATAACAATCTACTGAGGTCATGGAGAACCTTAGTCCTCTACAAATCATTTGTGAATTACAGTGTGACAGTAAGAAGAACTGTATCTACTTATATTCAACTCATGTTTCCAAGGCTATCTTGATAACAGTGGTTAACAAAAATTAAGAAAAGAAACCTAAAAAGGGAAGAGAGAATCACAGAATCACAGGATTGTAGCATGGTAAGGGTTGGAAGGGACCTTCAGAGATCATCTAGTCCAACCCCCCTGACAAAGCAGGTTCACCTAGAGCAGGTTGGACAGGGTCGCGTCCAGGTGGGTTTTGAGTATCTCCAGAGAAGGAGACTCCATAACCTCTCTGGGCAGCCTGTGCCAGTGCTCTGAGAGTGCAGGAGCACACTTGCTGCAGAGAGTCAGTTTTATACAAAATGCAGTTCTGCAGAAACCTTGTGCCCATGGGCATGGCAAACGGAGATACATGAAGGAAGTCCTGCAAGTAGTACTGCTGGGGCAAAGCAGAATGGAGTAAGCTTCATAATTCTGCAGAGGCATGCCTGGGTTTAGATCTAACTGTTTTGTTTTCATTATAACTGAGTTGATTGCTGAAGCTTGAATGCATGCAAGCCCTGACAACAGAGTAGTAATGAAATTTGAAAATTTAAATATGAGACTGAAAGAAAACATGCTAAGGAAAATTTATGCAAAAAATCTAACCACACAGTTTTGAAAAGACAAGGAGAGACTGTTACCATCATACAACCCAGAGAAAACCTGTGCAGGTTGCATGTCATTACTTTTCATCCCATGTGGATCATCACTGGTTTTCAGGGCCTAAAATGGCATCTCTGACTATTTACACAACTAAAGGCATCTGCCCCAGCAAGTGGTTGCAGCCCAAGTAGCACAGGGAGGCTCACACCTTCACCACTCTCTCCCCCCGCTGGCCCCATCCGCACCACGTAGCTTTTGGTCTGAGCCTCCTCTTGCCCCACAGGGTAACTGAAAGCCACAGTTGATTGTAAACAGTAACATTTTTGTCTTTTTGCACTCCCCAGTATTTGAAACAATGTGACTGACTTCATCTGGTGTGGAAGAAGGTGCTTGAAAGGTAATACATATGGGCAAGGACATCCCACTGACCTGGTATCACTGAAAATAGGAGCGTTGTTCTGAACCCCTCTGTCACAGCGCAAGCACTACTGCTGGCTGTCATCTCCATGCCATATGGCACTTATTACTGTTCTTAAGTGCTATGTTGAAAATTTGTGCTTGTTTGAGTCCTCAGACACGTGTAAGGCATCAGGATATACTTATTTTCTCTGAATTAAATAATCTTAACAGAACTGATATTGTTGCTGGCCTCTCATCACGCACACCACGTAACAGCAACCATTTCCAAGTGGCTTATTCAGTATTTTTGCTTTTCAGTTATTTCCCTCTCATACTCATGTATTTGCAAGTCCTCAGTGCTCATCTCTGATTATTTCATATCTCAGATTTGGATATTTCCACTGAAAGCCCTTCACCTGGTGGCTTATCTGTTTAGATGACTCGGTGGAGGAGAATTCTGCAGCTCCCCTCAGGTTGGGTTCAGGTGCAGCATGTGTGGACAGCCCATTGCCATTTCCTCCAGTCCAAAACAAAGCTACAGGGAGCTGATAGACCTGTCGTGGATGGCTTTCAGGCTTCTCGAGGATTTGAAATTTATTTTATGCAGCTGCTTGATTCTGTGTGTGTGATTTTTGTTTTTGTTTTTGGTTTGGTTTGGTTTGGTTTTTTTTTCTTCCTGTTTTGCTTTCAATTACATTTATGTATGCGACATATGATGGTTCTTCTTCACTGTAAATAGGTGATTTTGGTTGTGTTAGCCTGACTGCGTTGCTTAACACAGAATTTCTCCTGAGCTGTTTTACAGCTCCAATTTAGCACCTTGCAAAAACACTTTGAAAAACAACTAATGATAATATGGTAATGCTGTCCTGCCTGCCACTCTCTGTCCCCTCCCTGCAAAGCTGTTTATTGGGTGGGGATGATCAGCAGCAGGCTGGAGATATTCCTGGCTACCATGACTAAGCAAAGTGCTTCTCTCTTTGGTCCGTTTTACTTTACCCGTTTGCAGAAGTGGACAAAGGCATCCTTCTGCATAGAAGAATCTTTTAATCTGAAACAGCGGGTTTCTTGCCCCCCCCCCCCCCC
>NW_009647838.1:892781-894703 GCF_000708025.1 Charadrius vociferus
AAACTTGAACAGGGGGTTTTTTGCCCCCCCCCCCCCCTTTTTTTTTTAATTTAAAGTAAACAATTCCTTAAAATGAGGAATGAGGAACTGAAAGTAAGCAGCTGAGGCAGGGTTCGAGTGGCTGCATCTGAGTCATCTGCTGTTCTGTTGCAGAAGGCTGTTAGATTATATCTGCCCTTAAAATTTTGCGAAAGCAAAGTGCTTTTCCAGTTTGCTAAAAAAAAAGGGCTTTTCATTCCTGGTAAAGTTGGTGGGACTGGCCAGCTGCATTCCCTTTTCAGAGATAAGGACTTATCATCTGCCATCACCCCTGAGAGAGGCAGCAACGTTTTGGGGAGCTTCACCAAGCCCAGTGAGCAGAATGCAGTGTATTTAGGATATAAGCATTTAAGCTGAGTACCATCAGGAGGACTTCCTGGTGGTGACAGATGATGAGTTGTTCTGGTCTTTCAAAGCCAGTGGGAGATTTGCTGCTGTTCTTCCAGGGGACTGTGCATCAGGCCTGAGACTGAGCAGCCCTGCAAGGACTAGAAGACAAGTGACAAAGGCTCCATCACTTGGAGGAGTTTGAATTAGGGTGAGTGAGACTGCGCCCGTACCACAGGCAGGGCATAGCTGATCTCATGTGTGCTTTCCAGTTTTGGATTCTCAGGGGAAAAAACAACTGGTCTCATGGGGGTACCTGTGAAATATTTCAGTGGAAGCAGGACTCCACCCTGCCTTACTTTGGTTTAGGTGCTAATGGCATTTTTCCTCACCAATTGACCACCAAATCTGTTCTTGACACTCAGAGCAGCAGGGGACACGATTATCAGTGCTTATTCCTATCCATCAGAAAATACCAAAATACATCATTTCCCTCATTTTTCTAGCATCTGTCTAGATCTGTCCAGAAAGATATGAAAAGTGGTGTTCAGTGTGCCCTGTTACTTCTTTAACTGAAATATCTCCTTCCTCAGCATGATTCTGCTGTGGATTTGTGCACATAAACATCACTGGGTATTTATCCCAATTACAGCCTTTTTGTTTTAAAATACTTGCTGGGACAGTAGGTTTCCTGATGGTCTCCTAGGTATCATTGAACAGCAGCAAGAAATTCCCTGGATTTTTCAAATTATAACAACGCCTGAAGCAGATTTGTGATGTACTGTTTTCAGACAAGTTCCTTGCAAGATTTCTTATACAGGAAGATGGGGTCATATTGTTGAAAATGATACAGCATTTGGATCCAGCTTTAAGCATCATAATAAGTGAATTTCTTTTCGAATAGTACTGAATGCTATTTACTGCTCCCACAGGGAAAGTAAATATAGAGCAGCTCCATTCCTTTGGAAATTGGGTCACTTCTAAAGGGGAGGCATTCAGTTTATCCAATTTAATAGTAAGTGTGAAGCCTCAGTTTTAAGCACCTTAAACAGGTCCTTTGGGGGCCTATTAAACCTGAGAACCTAACCATAACAGATGCAGTTCCTGGTTCAAGAAGTTCCTGACCTGCTGGTTCCTGGAAGCAGGGAAGGTGTACTGAGAACAGTCAGCACATTTGCCTGTTCTTTATCCTGTTTCCTGAGCATCTGTTACTTGCCACTGTCATAAAGGGGAATTTGAACTAGATGGGCTTTTGTCTACTCAATACGGCAATACTTATTTTAGTAGGACTTCAGTGCTGATAGAAGAATATAGGCAGCGTTTTGAGAAGATTTCACAAAAACTGGGAGCATAACACAGGATGTATGAGGCAAAGGCTGTATGAATTAATGAAGAGGAGAAAGCACTCAAATAAGGGTGCATGTAGATGCATACTTTGGGTTATAACATGCACAGTTACTTACAGGCAGTCTTGCCCTGAATTGTTCAGCTGTAAATTGCATATCAGGCTGCTGTAGTATCTAACCAGTCTCAGTTTTGCTGTGCAACCCGCTCTT
>NW_009647838.1:894939-918727 GCF_000708025.1 Charadrius vociferus
GCCCAAGCTTTGTGTCAGTATTTCTTTCTCAATGACCGGAGCGTGCCTGGCACGGCTCTGCCATGGGAGGGGATGACCAAGTTGGTCACTATGTTGTAGCACACAGATAAGGTAGCCAAGAGCTCAGATGGGAGATTTCTCCTGTAAGGTGCATCACCTGCTCAGCAAACCATCTTGTTGTTTCATACCCTTTCTTTTTATTTCATTCTAGGGGCTATTTTTATTTTGACAAACAGGATACATGCTCTCACCCATCTCCAGGGGGTGAAAAGTGATAATCTCAGAGGTGCCAGTTGCCTCTGGAAACAGCCAGAAAGCCTGTGTGGTTCAATGGTTTGGCTGTAAGCTTGCTGACATGAACTGCCATAAAGGGCCACCAAGCCTCCTGTCCTTGATTGAGGTCAACGGCAGATGTAGGGAGGAATGGAAACATGGGACAAGTGTAACTGGCAAATTCTCTCAGCCTCCAGCACTTTTCATCTGAGGGGTTTTATGAAACAGATGTGATTTTAGGCACAGTTGAAGATGGATGTCATCTCACAGGATGAGGCTTTCAGGCTGGGTAGGAAATGAATGGGAAATCTTCCATTATATACGTATAAACTTGGCACTGTTAAAATTGTTTGGGGAATTTGTTACAACAGGAGTCAGTGCATTTTCTGAATGTGGTCTAGAGCTATATATGTAATTTTTTTCTTTTTTTTTTTCAGATGGCTGCCAAGAAGTTGCATGACATTGCAGAAAATCCTGGAGAAACTTTTAGTTCTCCACATGGGCCTCGGTGTGTTGTTTTTTTCTATGAGAAGGTACAAGTATTTTCCAGATAGATTTGCAAGTGACATTCTAAACTTGATCAGAACTTGCTGAACGTTAAGCTTGCCTCGCTGTGGGCAGCAAGTTTTGCCTTCTGTCTATTTTTAAAATGAGGTTTGTGGTGGGGAAACTGAAAAGCAGTTATCAAGTGTTTTTACAAAACAGAGTTGATGGTGACAGTGTGCCTTACAAACACCAAACCTCCTGTTCATAACTATGCTCTCTGCTCCCCCTGACTGTTGCACGGCATGCCCATGACTGCTAAAACTGCTTAATATGAAAAAGAACTGCTGGTAAAGCACTTAGGGGCTTGATTGCAAAATTAGTTTGGCAAACACAAAAAAGACTCCTGAAGGTCTCTTCCTTTTCTTTCCTTCCATTTGGCTGTTCTCTGCTGGTTACTTTCTCATTCTTGTTGACTGTGTTGTGGTGGTTTTCTTCCTTGCCACTCCAAGCTCCCTGCTACCCCATGCCTTCCTTTGGTGCGTCTTCTGCCCAGCTGCCTACATCCCTTCTACTCTCACCACTTCTTTTTGGCTGAGGCCTTGCGGTGGCCTTAGCTTCACTTTTGTTTTTCACTGCCTTCACTTTGTGCCTGTCCTGCTCCATCTGCACATGTTTCAACACTGGCAATTCAGTCTCTGTGTTGAAGTTGTTATACCTTTTCATACCTTTTTTTTTTTAAAAAAAAACTTGAATAAACTGTCTTAATTCTATGTTGAGAAAAACTACAAGAATGACATTTTGAGCCTGAACTTGTGTGCATTCTCCAGGACCACACAGGAAAAGTTCCTCTTTCAAAATTGAACATTTCTGTTATTCTTAAAACAGAAAAACATTAGTGAAGACATTACTAAATGTCTTCAATAATTCAAAGAGGATCATGAAATCGATTTACAATCTCATACTGTATTCAAGTGTAAATAATGTTCACCTCAGAAAAAGCCAGCCATATGAGACAGTGAATGCTTGAAATATCCTCTTATTTTACTTCTTATTTTATTTAAAACTCTCTGAGAATTGGACTATCACATCACTAGATACAGTACTGTTGTTTTACAAAAATAAAAAAACCCAAACTGAAAATGCTTTAAGAGATAAATGGAGACATACTCATTCAGAAATATCACAGATTGAAGTTTGTATTTTCTAGTGTGTATTTCCTGAGTGTGGCTTTTGTTTAGTTTTTAAAACACTGTGTAAGAACTTCCAGAGAGCACCCCATTTTGTGCCCAGCTCTGCATTTCTTGAGGGCCTGGCACTCCCCCTGGGCTCCAGGAGAGCTCTCTCTGCTTCTTCAGGAGGTACCAACCTTCCTCACATCTACAACCCACCTGTAACTTGGGTTAGTGTGAGGTTGACAGGATGTTGTGTTCCTTTGGCCTGACTTTTCGGCATTTTCATCAGATATCAACAATCAATATAATTATTTAAAAGATCTTTACTGCTTTACTGTGTGAATCAAGGAGACATTAATTTATGATATCTCGTCTCCACACTCAGCTATTTCTTTTTTATCTCTGATCAGGAGCAACACTTCTGATGGGTGCTGTTATTGTCCTCAGGACTTGGGTTAATAAAACAGGAAAACCAATTTTAGCATGCCTTATCCCGGATCCAAACCACTAATGCTACTTTACACTGATAAGATTTATCACAGATCAGGTAGTGTCTGACCAAACTACTCCAATGCTTTGCCTACATGACAGCCACAGGCTATCTTCCTTTGCTGTGTAAAGCTAGTGTGAAAATGTGATTCTAAGAAAACCCTATTTTGAGTTAATTTGACTTAAGTGTGACTGTAATGCCTACAGCTAATCTGGATCAAGTTTGCGCTGCGACGTGATATGGCAGTCCGTAACTCAGGGACAGGCAGTGGCAGAGCCATGAAGCTGAGCTCAAGGCGACCCAGCCCAGATGCGCTGCCTCCTTTCTCCAGGACACCTGGAGCAGGGATCCAGCCCACAGCAATATGCTGTTGCCATCATGGTTCCCCCTCCACAGGTTGTGAGGAACCAAAAAGCTCTGTTGGCTGTGCACGGTGAGGCACTTCTACTTCTTTCTCGTGTGAAATAAACCCACAGCTTTTTGGTGGCTGTGCTAAGATGAGCCAGGTCTTAGTTTTCCCTACTCTTTGGCTGCTTGCTTCTGCCATCACTTGTCCTTTACAACTGTTTTTCTGGCCACACAGTATACTGAAATAAGAGTTCAGTTCCATTGAATCGTACTTTTTTTTCATGGTGTGACAGCAAGCAACAGGCTTGTGGTTAAGGATACTGAAACTGTTCACTAAGCTGTACCTTTGGTGGCTGTTACACCGGGGTCCTCTCTGGTAATTGTTCCTTATTTCTGTGAGCAAATTCAACTCACATTTACAGGAGTTCTGACATGATTGCTCTTGCAATGTCGTTTCCACTTGTCATTTCTTTGGGTCCTCAGTGAAGCACAGGTAATATTCTATATGCTGTTCCTTGACTGTTTGTGAAAGCCTGGACAAAGACATGAGCTGGAGCTGAATTGTTTTGTGGAGCTTTCCATCTTTCTTCTTCCCATGCTGTTACCTGGGCGTGTGGTGTAGACTAGATACCTTGCTTCAGGATGGTTGGGGTGAGGTGAGATTGACTTCATCCTTGTGCTTGGTTTGTAAGTGGGGTTCGTGCCCAGAAAGGCTCTGGGAAGCAAACAATTCACACTTATTTATAATCATTGCAATCAACGTCCAACCTGAAATCTTTGAAATATTTTTATTACCATGTCACAGCCTCCCAAAGGTCATTGGGACACAAAGACTGTCCAGAAGAGGCAGCTGACAAATATTAGCTATTCCATAGCAGACAGGTAAAAGCACTGAAAGGAAAATGGGGCATTTGGACCTGGTAGGTATAAATCACATTTCATAGAATCATAGAATGGTTTAAGTTGGAAAGGACCTTGAAGATCATTGAGTTCCAAACCCCCCTGCCATAGACAGGGACATCTCCCGCTAGACCAGGTTGCCATTTGTTAATGCATGCCCATTAGGCTGACACTATTAATTGCAGCTGTAATCAGCACATCAGTATTCTGCATTTTCTGAAGAAGATTTTTACCAGTATTTGAACTAATTTGCACTTCACTCTTAGTAAGATTGGTATTATTTACCTGTTTTTGAAAACGTGCTAAAATGAGCGTAGCCTCAAGCCTACTTTAATTGAGAGGAGCAAAATACATTTTTTTTAATAAATAAGCATACTGAAATTACTGATTAAAGACTGATTTAATTTTCCATCCTAGTGCAATTCTTCGGCCTAAGCCCAATACAATTTCACAGTTCATTCATGCTGAGCTCAGCATAAAATATTTTCTACATTTTTGTGAAATCACCTCAGACTTTTACAAACCCATTATACTAATTACCTTTTTAATGATTACAACTGAAGGAAATGGGTGTACTTACAGGGCCCAGGGAACAGGGTATGAAAGAGAATAACACTATCCTCAGCATTTCAAGTGTGGATTTGTTTCTAACTAGTAGAAAATTCAGCCCAATGTCAGAATCACGTAGTGTGAAATCCCATAGTAAGGGGTGGAAATTTATAAGAAAAATTAAAAATTAAAGAATCACACTCTCTACCATACAGGAAAGTGAAGTTCCGAAAAGTCTTGTTTGATGACATCCATTTCAGTGGCCAGATCTGTTGAAAGAACCGGGTTTTGTGAGGATGCGGGGAGGGCCAGAACAGTAAAGACAACTCCAGCAAGGTGAAGGGGAAGCCCTGGAGATAAAGGTTCCTCTGCTGCTGTTTCTTCCAAGCTCTATGCTTTAAGTTACTGGTGGTGTATTCCAGGGGACACAAAGCACAGGCCACATGCATTTTGTTGATTCTTGTTTGGCTGACAGGCTGCAATGGGCTCTAACCACGGTGAAAAGTTGTTCTTCCTTGGAAAAAAGTGGAAGGAAGGCACAGCCCCAGTGTCACCACTTGCCATCTTCAGGGGCTAGACTAGTGGAACCCCATGCAGGTGGGCAAAGCCCCACAGGCCAAAGTAGACCTGCTCTCCCAGCGTCTCTGCTCTGTGACATGGTAAGCACTGATCCTATTTGCTTGTGTAGCTGAGTCCTGCCTGGCAGGGATCTAGCGAAGGAAATCCGATTTTAGTAAGAAGCAGCTCACCAGTAAAGCATGGCCCAGAGCCAGGGAATAAATTGGGGCAGAAGAGGAGAGGGGTTGGCAGTGCAGCAGCTCACGTGCTGCTCTGCTATGGGCCTGTACGATAAAGCGAGCTGAATTCAGATAGAAGATACTGCATGAAAATAAATGAACAAATGAATTAATAAAACCCCAGGGTAGATGTACATGGATTGGGATAAGCAATGGGGTATCTTGAAAATGGAGCTTGTTAAGTGTCAAGTACATTTCTTCTCTGAAGGATCGCCACCTCTTCCCCCAGTCCCTTACAGAGAAGGTAGCAATGGGGAGGAGAGGCAGCACCAGCTACCAGATCACATTTGGAGGGGAAGCAGGGAGGAAAATTTCTCTCCTCTCCTCTCCTCTCCTCTCCTCTCCTCTCCTCTCCTCTCCTCTCCTCTCCTCTCCTCTCCTCTCCTCTCCTCTCCTCTCCTCTCCTCTCCTCTCCTCTCCTCTCGAAATTTTCTCTCCTCTCCTCTCCTCTCCTCTCCTCTCCTCTCCTCTCCCTCCAAGAATGATGTCCTTTGATTAAACATTATACCAATGCTATAAAATTATTCTTAAATTTTAGTTCCCTCCTTTTTTTGGACATTAAAGATTCACTCTGCTGAAAAAGACTGTCTGTAAACTACCTCATTTACCTAAATATTATGTGAAAACATCTTTCAGAAAAAAAATGCTGTAAAATATATTTGGCCTAATATTTGAGTAGAACTTCATATTTGTAGTTAGGAACTAAAAGCACATATATGCCATTTACTAATACTTGAGGGAGGGCAAGAGAGAGTCACTTGCTGTGGAAGTCAAATTTTTCTCTTCCCACTTACAGCAGATATAAGATCAGTAAAGCAAAGAAAGCCATGTAGAAATCAAAGCGTTTCACACCACCGCCCCACTCACCTTGTTAACACAGGCATAGGGCATCAGATACTGAGCCAGGGTTACACCCTGGCTATCCCCTACCATCTCCAGGCAATAGAAAAACCCACACCAACCCTCCACTAAATGATGACATCACCAGGCTGTTGAATAGTCATCTTATTTTTGAGTGGTATATGGGAAAATTTTGTTAAAATGCAATGAAAATCTTCTTTAAAGATGAATTTAGAATGGAAAAAAATGTGAGCAAGGTAGAATTTGTAGTTCTACTGGTCTTATGCCAAAAAAGAGAGACTTTGTGATATTTCACAACTGTTAGCATTAATACCTGTGCAACAACCATATCATCACTGCACATAATGGAAGGAATGCAATGGATGCAGATTAGAACACGAGTGTAGCTATTACAATACATTAATGTGTTCTGTAGTGATAAAGGAATTTAGGAAGACACAGTGAGTGGCTGTTTGCTTGTTGATGATATACTATGCATTCCCCTTCAATAATGGACATGATGTAGAAATATATCAGCAGGATGATGAGGTCGCAGGTACAAAACAATTGCAGTTACTTCAGAAAGGTGAAAAGTAACAGATGCTTTAACGTCTCGGGAACACATCTGATGGATGCAGCTGCAGCGTTGTCATATTAATGGCTTCAGTTTCCTCATCGCTGACTCTTGCGAGATAGCATCAGTTAGTCCTCTGTATTTTAAGAAGTCATGAGAAAATAAGCTGTCAACCTCAGAGCGTTGTCACACTGCTGGCATTATCAGAGCAAGCTTACCTCAGTTACTGAGACCCACCAGCTAGACAACAAAAATGAAATCAAGGTAATAATTACCCCACAAAGGCATTTTTTTTTCCTGAACACTGACAGTTTCTTCAGCTAGCAAAAAACAACAGACAATGTTTATTTTCTGATTATACTTTGAAAATTTCATTTTCTAAAATACTGACTATAGATTTTTTTCCCTACTGATGGAAATGTGTACAATGTTGAATGTGGTCAAATTTGCTCCAATTTGCATAAAAGCAATAAAAATGCATAGCTTTCAGCCATGACTATGCTGCACATTTCTGCACAACAAATCTTCTTCCCTCCCACCCTGTTTTTCATGCTGATGAACTTCCCTGAATGCCATGCAACATCACACAACCTGTACAATGGCTGTTAGGGAGCACTGGTTATTGTTTCAGCCATGCCTCATGTGGGACTGGGATGGTGGTGGCTGGCAGTGTTTGAATTTGTGGTTATCCTAATATCCTATCTTACCTATCCCCTTGAGGCTATTATTATTGTCTGGAGTCATCTGCAGGCAGCCTGATATTGGTCGCAAGTAGACAGCTCTGAGATTTTTTTTTTGCATTTTCCTGCTTTGAAGCTTTGGTTGAGAAAGCTCTGCTTTTATTCATTATTTTTTTTTTTTCCTCAAAGCTGTTGTCAACTATGATTTGCAGTTCTTTGGTTTGATGGGACAGTGAGAAGGAATGCTCCAGCCTTATCTTCCCATGGCTCAGATTGCAGTCCTAACAAGCTGGAGGCGATATATTCCCATTAGCATCTCATTGTATCCTTTTCCTTCTGGCTTTCCTGATGCTTAGCTACCAGGGCAGTAGTATTGTGCAGGATTCCTCTCTGGACTCTGCCTGTCTCTCTGCCCTGGCCACTAGCACTTCTTCTGTAGTAAATGCCACGAAGTGATGCCCAGCTGCTGAGCACCTTAAACAGAGTGAGGTAGGCTCTGCCAAAACGTCTATGTGCAACAAAAAGACCTTCACCCTTCTGTTCCATGCATCTTCTGTGCCCCTTGTGTATCTTCTGGATCCAGCTGCAGCCTCTGCATTGGGGGTGGATGATACAGAGGTAAAAAAACTCCAAACTAGTCCGTGCAGGGCACACAAAACAGGGCATAAAGCCAACATCTTGAGTATGGTCATAATCATGGTAATATCAGCATTGGATCATTGGGTATTAGTTGGTTGTCCCTGCACTACATCTCCCTGTGATTTGGAGGAGCCAGTGGCCTGTGCTCTTCTGTTGTAGGTGTACCAGTGAACATATTCAGCAGATGTCTGGGTACAGCAATACGTACAGCTCTCTAATGCCCCTAGAATTTGCTTCCTCAAAAATCCCTATTTGCTTTCAGAAGGAAAAATCTAGGTACAAACCACAGGTGGCATCACCAGATCATCTGAGATTTGCTGTCGACTTTGCCAAACTGTTTCTGTTTAATTGTGGGGAAAACAGGTAGACTAATACTTTATATTTGAATTTTAATATTAAATTATATTTATATCTACTATTTTCTGTTGTGGATGCCTGAAGTCAGATACATCTGAAAGTGACTGGTATAAATCCCTTTGATTTGATATTTGATGTCCATTAATGCTGGGACTCTAGAGGGTCTTACAAATTTTAGTGTAGACATCAGAAGTTGCTTCAGATCACATCCTTTCTATGTCAGGATTTCCCCATGAATAATATGAATGTGGTGATATTCTTCTGGTATGAGGAATATAACACAAGTTCAATGGGGCCAAATGCTGTTCTAGATTAAGAACATAAAATTACCACCAAAACTGATGGAGAATCATGCAAGAGGATGACTACCTTCAATTCTTGACAAGTGACAGAAGATTTTAAGTTGTCAAGTCATAAAGAGGAAAGTATAGTCTCATCATTCTAT
Source organism: Charadrius vociferus (assembly GCF_000708025.1). Lineage (NCBI taxonomy): Eukaryota > Metazoa > Chordata > Aves > Charadriiformes > Charadriidae > Charadrius > Charadrius vociferus. Next base: position 903,490 of record NW_009647838.1, read on the forward strand.
GATTCCATGATTTCCTGTATAATTGATAGAGAATAATTTTCCCTGCTATCTGTTTTATAAGTAATTGTTTTATTTCTGCCTATTAAGTCACTTACTGTGGGTTTACCTTCTTGTATGGTGTGGATTGCAGCCACAGTCTAAAAGTTTCCTTTAAAAGGAAACTATAATGTCCCAATCTGCCTTTTTGGCTTTATATCATTTATAGACAAAATGAACAGGATCAAACTACAGCTTGAAGAATCATGGCATTTTTAGCTAAGGAAATGTTCTTGATGAAAACCCAGATTTTATTAGTGATACTACAATTAAATAAGCCATTATCAACTTCCTACAGATCTTCTAAGAGCAGTTCTCTTTCATTCTGGAGCCCAAATTACGGAAGCAATCTTCATAAAGGCCACTTCCCCAGCTATAGCGCCTGCTGTGATATGATTCATGCCTTTTGTCTTCTGCTTGGAATTTGGGGATGTTTATGAAGGACTGTTATAAATACTGCATCTAATTCCTCTTTTCACAAGATGCTTTATTCACAAGGAAAAAAAAAAAAAGAAAATTGCATCACGTATGTACGTCATATCATTTCCATTCCCGTTGCCATCTGGCACTATTCTTGTTCCCTCCTTCATATACATACTGAAAGGATGTGAGGCCAGTGTCAGACAGACACTGTGGAGCACACGTTTCAGTAATACAGCTGGTAATTAAATGGTGCACAGGCACGCTTGTGGCAAGGAATCTGTGTAAATGTTTGTATGAAGGGTGGAGGTGGAATACTACATGCTCAGAAGCAGTAATGCATAAGAATCTCACTCTCCATGCTGTGAATTACCAGTGATCTTACACAAAAATTATGAAGATGAACAGTATAAATGTCTTGGCTCTTTGTATACTGTTCATATTTTCATTTCCAACGGGGAAACGGCAGTATCATCTGTACTTGGAAAGTACCTGGCTGTTGATTTACCCCAAACTGTTGTCTAAAAACATGGGTCAGATCCTTTTGGCATGGCGACTTCTTTGGGACAGTAACCACCATGGTATGTCAGTACACTGCTAATTACAGTAGGATCCTTTCTCAAAGAAAAGAGTTTGCAAAGGCTGAGAAAAAAGGAAGGATCATCACTGCAGACCTGCTGCTTTCATCATGGCAACTTAAGGTGAAAGGTGACAACAATGGGTGACATTTATATTCAAAGCATAGTGTGAACCATTGTGCTAATACATAACAAAATTACTGGTTATGAAATTCAGATGGACTTCCAGGTCACAAAGCAACTGTGGTCATGTGACTGGGGAAAGGGATGATTTTAGGAGTCAGGGATTTCACGTCTGTGCAAAATACTTCTTTGAAAAACTACAGAAATAAACAGGCCATGGATTCAAACACAGAGCTGATCCTTTCATAAGGTATACCTAGTTATAGGTTACACTACTATCATCTCTTTTCTCTGTCCATCCGAGACTCAACGCTACGCTGACTTCTAGCAGCTATTACAGAGCTGGGCATGCAGAAATGGTTGTCAGCAGATGCATCCAGTGGCTCATGGCCTGTGTTTGCTGCCTTAGCTTCTGCCTCCCCCACTGGCCTGGGGCTCCACAGCACCGAGTTCAGAAGGCAATTCAGCCGGACCAGGCAGCCAGAGTCTAACAGCACCCAGGAGTGCACATGGATGGCCAAAGCCTGGGAGGGGGTGTTTTGGAGACCCAATAACTCTCTCGGCGTCGCTGAGCTGAGCACAGCTCAGAATTGCTGTGGAGTGCTTGCTGGTCAGAAGAGCAGCGTTTGCCAGCTCCCGAGGAGTGAAGCTTGTTTAGGCAAGGGAGATGGAACTGCAGCTCTAGAGCCCACAGGTAAAGAAGCCCCGGCAAACAGTGCTACAGATGGAGCATAAAACCAAAGCACTGTGTGGCGTTTTTTGTTTTGTTGTGATTTGTTTGTCCTCCAGCTGAATAAAGGATTAGATGGATTATTACACATCCTATTTTGTGGTCTGGCGTTAAGTCATTAAAGTGATTGATTTTTGCAAATAGTGATTTTTAAACAGCTGAGTACAAATTAACCAAACTGCAAGAAACAAAACAATAACTTTTGAATTATCCATTTTTAATGAGTCAAAGACTGGATCTCGGTAGCTCTGTTTTCTGCCCTGAAACCCTGAAGAAGAACACGAAGCACAAGCACACCCAGATGTGGCTCTGGGGTTCCTCTGTCTGACGTGTCAGTCCTGATGCACAGGACAGATACTGCTGGAGAAACAAAGGCTGAATAATTCCAGGAAAACAAAATATAGCAAATGTGTCATAGTGAGCTGCATGACCCCGATGTCCTTAAAGCAGCATTTGGTATTATCAGCTATAAATGAAAAATCAGTGGAATTAGTCGAACTTCAGGAAGCGCTTCCGGAGAGTTCGCTGAGTTCAGCTGTTCGGGCTGCAGACTCCTGAGGTGAATAACGCTGGATTTTGAGTGCCGCTCTGACAGCGGCTGTGTGGGCATCTCAGGACAGGGTCTGCTACTGCGGTGAATGAAACACTGTCTGACAGCGCCTGGTGTCTGCCACTGATCATCAAGGGAGCGCTGATGACTGATTTACAGCACAGTCCCATTTCTAGAGGGCTGGAGTAAGATTAATTGATTTCCCAACTGTAAAGCAAACTTTCTGTTCATCTACAGTGATGTGATTAGGAGCAGGAGCAATAAGATCTGTCTAATCCAGAGCAAAGACATTTCCATCCCTGAAGCTGCCTGTCAGTAAGAGTTTCCCATGAACTGGATAACATAATCTATATGCAAAAGCCAATTCCTAACCTCTCTTTATTCTGCAGGCGTTACAAAGCTTCATACACACATTCTCCTTTTCAAAATGACTGTAAAGCGTTAACAGGCACATCATTTCAAACAGAGCAGGAAAACTGAAAGGTCCCACTGGTAAAATAAAGACAGTTGAATATAGTCTCTTGCTCTGAATTGCTTTTAAGAGTCATGCTTTCCCTTGATTTATGAAGGGAAAACTGAGAGTGGCTTTCAACCCGGGTGGTGCAACACTGCCTCCCACTGCTGCCTCCTGCTCCTCTGGAGCCTCGGCCACTGGTGGGAAGTGAGAAGGAAACGGGGCACAACAGATGGATCCTGGGACATGCCTCGATTTTTTTTTCCACGCTGTTGGTTCAACATGTTCACACAGGTACCTCTAGGTCCTTGTGCTGGGCATAAGACGAAACACTGCTCGTGATCTTCAGAGCACTTGCTTAAACTACCATCTGCTCTAGTGGAGAGGGGATTTCAGGGGGAGAAGAAATCCAAATTTAAAGAATCCCAGGGACAGTACAGGATAGTGTTTCTTAATTTTTTTCTAATCAAAGGTCTCTTCCAAACAAAGCCATCCTATGATTCTATGATTCTATGACCACTTGATCTCCTAGGAGAGCACGTGCATGGACCAACCTCCACACTGCTGAAAATAGTTTTCACATACAAACAAAAAACTAGTAGACCACACATTGGATATTTGTTTTTCACCTTGAATAGCCATTATTTTTGTATACTTCCATGCATACTCATACACACATTTTAAAATGTATCTTTGCCACCATTTCACTGACCAAAGCCTGAGGCTGAGAGCAAACCAGAGGCTGAGAGGAAGGACCCTTCTGTACCAGCAGATTGCTGGAAGGGCTTTCCATGCCCAGTAGCAGCACAGTAACTCACTGGGGGTTACTTGTTTTTCCAAACTAGGGGCTTTCCTGGCCCCACGGCAGGCTGCCTGACTTTCCACGGCAAGTACAGGTGTGTAACCACTTGCATCCACTTCCCAGGACAGCCTTTTCCTCCCCCACAGATCTTCCCAGAGGTGGGAAGACACTGAGTGTACTTTTGTACTCCAGCATTGGCCAGAGTCCCTCTAAACAGGGATTTCTCTTCTCCAGTATGGGCTTGACGAACGGATTGGGAGATATCCCACTCTAACATTTCACTGCTTCTTTCTGACGTACGTAGGCTACAACAAGCAAATCCCAAAATGTTCTGCTAAGTTTCCTAAACTCTCCCAGTTTTTGATATCTATGGGGATTTTGGGTTTAAGATTGCTGATTCAAGAGTACTAATGTAAGATTGCCTTTCAGAGACTGCATTACACCACGAATCAGGCTCCTGCACCATCCTGATCTCTGGGTTCTGCTGCAGCTGCGGATGGACAGGAACCCACCCAGCCCAGGGGCAGATGGCAGCAGAATAGACCTTACAAAACCTGACCCTGGATTCCCTACTTGTTAATCACTCAAAACAGGTTTACCTTGTTTTGTAAGATAAAGATTATTTAATTTTTTAAGAAAGAAGCACCTAGAGTTATTTTAACTATTTCCTGCCTCTCCTATGACAAAAATCTGTGTTCTCTAGTCAGGCGGCTGCATATCAGCTGGCAGCCTTTTCTCGCTGAAAACTGCAGTGCTTTTACGTGGTTTGGCTTGGAGTCTGACATTTCAGCCCTGGAAGACCATAAAATTTGAGCATATTCACCCTGACAACCTCTGGTTTTCTTTTGATTTCATAGGTGAGTTTCCAGTGACATGCATGATTTAATCCCTCGTGTCTGGTCTTTCTTTGATGAGGCTGCTTGTTTCTTTGATCCAGTGGGATGCTATGTTTTTCCTGGCAGTCAACAGTGTAACACTCATGAATCAGTTTTGAAACTATCCAGTGTCATCTTGGAGAGAGGCTTCAATAATCAAACAGTTGGAAAAAATAAATTTGTGATTTGCATTATTTTTCCCAGCCTTCTCATAGCACATCCGTAGAAATTCTGCCTTTTTCTGCCTTCAGTCCTCCCACTATAAGGGACACCAAAATGAAACATGCAGATGATTTATGTTTTTTACAGAGCTCAGAACTGCACAGCTCAAAGTCAGTGCTTTCTTTTGGGGCGGATGAAAAACTCCTCGGTATCTTGCAGCTGTAGACTCGTGGCTGCGTGCAAGTGCGGCGGGGAAGCAAGCAGAGGAAATCCTTCCTCCGGTCTCCTGGTACGTGTGGAGCAGCTCACAGCTGGGGTCCACGCCGGCGTGCCTGCCCGCAGACACGGCCACTGCGCTGCAGGGAGGGGTGCAGGCATCCCCGCTGCGCCGCGGGTCCCACGCGGACCGCTGCTTATCTGCCAGAAGAATAGACACCTTCCGTATGCGGAGGAGAGGCTTTGATTTCCTCCAGGCGTTCAGGGGCCGGACCCATGCGTCCGTGTCTCACAGCACGGCACTTGCTCTGGCAAAGTGTGTGAGCCCCGGCGTGGCTCCGCGTGCTACGTGTGTTGGCTATACATTCCCGCACAGGGAGACATTATTCCTGGGTGCCAAATAATACTGGCTGGTAATACTGATCTAAGAAAGCAACCTGTGGAGTATTAATATCTTATCAATACTTATAAATACTTAAAGGGAGGGTGCCAGGTAGATGAGAGCAGTCTTTTTTCAGTGGTGCCCAGTGATAGGACAAGAGGTAACGGGCACAAACTTGAACATAGCAAGTTCCATCTTAACATGTGGAGGAACTTCTTTCCTTTGAGGGTGGCAGAGCACTGGCACAGGCTGCCCAGAGAGGTGGTGGAGTCTCCCGCTCTGGAGACATTCAAAACCTGCCTGGACGCCGTCCTGTGCAACCTGTTGTCGGTGACCCTGCTCTGGCAGGGGGGTTGGACTAGATGATCTCCAGAGGTTCCTTCCAACCCTGACCATTTTGTGATTCTGTAATATCTATCCACCTGAAACAACACGCATCCCTCCTACTGTAGTGTAAAAATTTGGCATCATTTTGCAGCAGACTAGCATGCCCTGGGATGCAGAGGTGTCGTGCTTTGGGCCAGACTGGCCACTGAAGCGAAAGATTGATGCTCTCTGACCTCTCTCCCAGGACAAGGGGGATGTAGCAAACCCAAAGGCTACCAAGGGGTTTGCATAAATGCTTGCAGTCAGAGTGAGCAGACGGGTAACAACCACAGCTACAGATTTTGCATTTGTGCTTTTTCCCATTCCAAAAATGGAAAAGTCTGTTCAAGGAGCCTTAGTGGTTGATTGTCTTTCATAAAGAGAAGAAAAAAAGAACGGTGAGTAGTTGTTTGGTAAGAACCCATATGGAAAATGCAAATTGGGTCGTAAAGACCTGAGGGGGGGAATAGCAGCTACCTCTGGCATGCCAGATGCTGGCAGCACTTCCAGGCTCTGACCATGGAGCAGCACGCTGCTAAATTAGAAAGCCCATCATCTTTTAACAACAAAAGGCAAACTCAATTCCATAGCAACTGCGTTAGGTCTGATATGCTGGAGCAGCAGAATTCATGATGAGAAAAGAAAAGCTGAGCGTGGCTTGGAAACCTGAAACTGCCACTCCAACTATGGGAATGAGATCAGAACAGACGCCATTAGAATAAGATGCAGGATGCTGTGTCACAGGATTGGGAAGGAGATGATCGTTTGTGAGGCTTTTCCTCCCTAGGACGGGGAATAAAGAAGAAGGAATGATTTTTGTCATCCTCTGATTTTCATTAGTTTCATTTGACTTCTGATTGTCATTAGTTTAAGTTATAGGTGTATAATAACTATTGCACATCTCTGCTGCATTGTGGTAAGGCAGATAGGCAGCTGCAATAGGGTTGTTACTTAATAATCTTCAATTATAGTTGTTATTTTAGTACAGTTCACAGTCATTCCCTGTAATACAGAAATGGAAAGTTCAACTCCCTCTCAAAAGAGTTAGGGTAGGACTGGAAAAGGTTCAAAGCAGGATGACAACAGTGGTCAAAGGAATTAGATTTCTTCCCTATAAGAAATAAAAAGTACAGTTCTAGCTGGAGAAGAGGTGACAGAGGAGAGGTGAAGGCAGCCTCTGAGTGCCAGGGTGATGGAGAACAGGGAATGTTTTTCACCATCTCTTCCAGTGCAAGCACATGAAAGAAACCAGTGGAGGTTTCAGGGCAAAACCCAAGGTGATAAAGGTCTCTCAGAGTTTAAAGAGTCACCAGAGAAATCGGTGGAGGGCTGGCGAACACAAGCACAGCCCACGTGGTCCAGGCAGTCCCTGCCCTGCAGGTTGTTACTGGCTGGCAGGATGTTCTGGGCAGTATCTCTACAGGCATTTCCTTGCCTTAAGCATTTCTGGAGGCATCTACTTCTGGTCATTGTCAGAAAAGCATAAATGGCATTTGATCCAAGCTGATATGGTTTTCATATTCTTGGAGACTGGGCATACAAGCAGTGACTGTTTTTAAAAAAAGGCCAGAAATCTCTAGTGGATGCCTCTGTCCTGACATGTTTCCTATCTGCTGTTTCCGCCTGGATTGTGGCTCTACTGAGTATCCTCACTGCATACGTGTCTGCTCTCACCTGAAGCCCAATCCAACATGAAGTTCCCCCTCCATGGGGGAAAACCCAGGTGCAGAGTGGAAGGAAGCCCCTCCTGCCGCTTGGATGCCAGGGCACTACATAGGTGTAAGGCACATTGTGCTGAATTATGCACCCTCAGGATCTGGTCCAGTATATGTACCATTGCCATCGAGGGTGAAAATTGCTTTCTTACAACTTTCTTCTCAAGGCCACATCAGAATTTTCATTTGTTTATTTCTCCAGCTTAGCGTCTGCCCCGTTTTCCCATCGTGAACTCACATTTAAAGGTATGTAGCCAGCTCACAGGTTTTGCCATAGTCAGTTGCTACATGGTTATTACACATAGAAATTCAGTATTATTCAACTGGGACCTTGACAACTGTGTTTGGTTTACTTATTTTGTTTCTTTCATTTGCCCCTCAGCTGTGTTTGGAGAAAAGAGGTTTTTCCCAATGTTTCATCCTCGGCTGCAGCAGGTTGAAGCCTGATGCTGATGCCGGTGTGGGTTTGTGTTACGAGATTGCAAAGAGCCTTGTGAAGCTTTTCCGTGTTTTTGTGCCTGTGTTGCCCTCTGCTGACCGGTGACGGTTCAGAAGATCCCGCAGGTCCCTGCAGAGCCGCTCAGGTGCCTGCAGGCATCTCGCAGCTCCTACAGGCTGTATTTTCCACCTGGGATCTCAGCCGGGCTCTTCTTCCATCTATGGTTAGCTGTGTAGCCATAGGTATGAATTCCCCAATAATTCAACAAATAGAAGAATATTACACACACACCCACCCCCCGCATTAACATTTTCAGTTTAGCAAACATTTATTAAGGTTTTTAGTCTAATTAGCAAATTAAATTAAAATGACAAGGCTTTTAAACAGGCTCTTTGTCAGCAGTGTCTAATGCCTCTCATCAGCCAGTTCACGAAAAGCGCAGTCTGACACACCGTGTGGAGGGAGGGTAGAATTTGACATTAGTTCACACAAGAGCTAGCTTTCAAGGACAGGAAAAGGAAATGGCAATTATTTGAAAATAGATGCAAGTCTGTGCAAAGAGAGAAACCCGGCAGGAGATGTGAAACCAGAGATGATTTTGTACTCAGGGCATGAACCACTCCAGACTCATTTTCAGAATTGAAAGAAAACTCTATTAGTTGGAAAATGTGCTCTTTCCTGCCTTCCCTCAAAAAGCAGTGGTCCTGGACCCTGATCCTTTCCCAGGAGGTGACTGAGGAGTGACATTTATTAAAATGTTAACAGAGAGATTTGTGTCAGGTGCAGAAAGACAAGCTTGCTCTTCGACATGGCAGGTTCCTATCTTAAACACAGTCTCTCACATAAAAATTGCTTTGAATAGCTCTGCCAAGATTTCAGCAAACTCTTGTTAATAATGCTTACCTCCTATTTGTTGTCGGCTTCGAGACCTGCAATTGAAAAAGCACAGCCTAAGCTGGAGGCAGTATTTACTCTGTCTACAAGGACTGAGTGCAGAAAGCAAAGTGAGATTGAACGATGCTGGTAGACAATGCAACAGCCAGTAACAATACCGCAGGCACAGATGCCCTAGATCTGACTTGCCATTTCATCCTGGATTATAGTCCTTTTCAAATCATCCAGCTCAGGACAGGCTGAGCTGAGGATGTAAGATCAGTTTAGCGAGAGAGCCAACATCTCGGACACACTAAAAAAAACCCAAATCCCTGCAGAAACAACTATTAGCTCAGGTATTGCTATTCCCTCTTTCAATTTAATAAAGCTGTGCAGGAAATTCCTGTGCTTACAGATTTAGGCAGTTGGGTTTGCTCTCTCCTTTGGTTATGAGACTGTTTCTTGCTAATAAGCACCATATTTTGAAAACTAAAGGCAAGTGCAGCTGCACAGCCATTCGATACCAGAGTTGCCCCTTATTATATATGCTGTTAGAGTCCATCTTAACAGCAATATTATCTTTTCATACATGATTTCACCTTTTCATACATAATTTTGGATCTGATTTCGAAATAGAGAAACAAAGCTAAATGTAGATCTGTAGTGTTGCATGCAATGCTGAATGTTGTATCATACTCTGACAGGTAACAGCCGATGGATGCAGCACAGGGCTTTAATCTATCCCTACTTACATCAGGCTCAGCAGTGCTACAGCTTTTAAAAGTGCAAGTTCTTCTTCTGTGAGCACCTGAAACGTGTGGGTGGTATGTGTAATGATACCTGCAAGCCTACAAAAAAATCAAACTTGATTCAATTCTACAAACTTTTAATAAGGAAAGGAGAGAGAGCGTCGGAGAACTGCTTTAACCTGTGATGACTGAGGAAGAGAAGCACGTTCAGAAATATGAACCAACTTCAGTGTCAGTTTAATTAAGGAAGCTCATTTAAATATGATGCAAAGATTCTTACTCTCCAGATGATTATTAATTCTTGTGGTAGATTTACTTCTTATTTGAAATGTGGTTATCACTAATTGCCTGCATGTATTGGGATGACTTCTGATTGATTATGTCGATAATGTCAATAGTGTTTTTGGGAAGAAACATTACCAGTTGTCACTCATTAAGGACAAAGCAGATGTCACAGTAATTGGGAGCTATACATACTGCTCATTTTTACGAACAGCAGGATGAGCACACTCAGGTTTGTTTGTTTACTTCAAATCTGATTTCTAGCTTGGATAAGAACTGCTGCCAGGTGTCCTCTCATCTCCCGCCTCTAAGATTTTTTTTATAAGTAAGAATGTTCTCCTTATAGGAAATGAAATAAACAGTATTTCTCCCAGCAAGCAGTTAATCCTTAGGAAAGAACTCCTGAACAATACATACAGCTTTTATACTGACGTATGCACTGTGGTCTCTTAACTGAATAATGCAAGGAGGTTGCAAGTAAATTTGCATCAGATTAATACTGAATTTATTTTACCTCATCCTACGCTTTTGTCATAGTTTCTGGATTTTTCCACTGCTTGGTTCTTCCCAGATTCTCTCATTCTTTTTTTTTTTCCTTCTTCTTTTTTTTTTTTTTCTTTCCCGTACATACTATATCATCCCATGCTGCTGCTATATCAGCACAATCTCCTAGTATGGTTCTCCTCCACCTTCTTTCTCCCCAGGAAAAGCTGCCGTGAGCTCTACCAGGTGCCACCACTCTTTCTGGACACCTGGGCTTGGTCAGAAGGGGGTGGGTAGCAGGCTGAAATGGAGAGTTGGTTAGTGGGGAGGGTGCCTGTGAAGGGCTGTGATAATACTCCACCCACACTTTAGAGTGTAAATGATGAGGCAGGACTCAGTGTGGCAATGGATCAGGCCCACTGGGTGAGATGGAGTAAGGGAAACACAGGAAACTTGGGCTGAGGCTTGCTTACGTTTTTAGATGGAAGCTAATAAAACATTTGCCTTTTGAATCTGTTGGATTCCTAATTCCTTTCGGCCAGTTTCAGCCAATTTTAATAAGGAAATATAAATCTGATATATCCCAAGTACCTACCTATGTCATGAAGGCAATAGCCAAGTACCCAGTTGCTCCCCCTGCAAGCAGAGGTGAGTTGACTTGCATTATTAGACATCAGAGAAGCCACACCGGCTCAGGGGGCTCTCAGCAGCCTGGCTCAACCCCACACAGCCCACACTGGAGTCACGATTAAGGCTGTCCTAACTACAGGAGAAGCTTTCATCAGACACCTCACTTTATGAAGCAGGTAATCCAAGCAGGTGGCATCGAGCCCGGGGAAAAGAGGTTCCAGCAGCTCTGCAGCTGGAGGGTTGCGCTGTGAATTAAAAGTCTTACCAGGACTGCACCAGAGGAAAAACAAGAGGGTTTTCCATACACAGGCTGTGAGGTCTTCTAGCTGGGCGTCAGTCATGTCATTGCCTCCCTTTGAGGGAGGACGTCTCTGGTGGGGGGAGCGCCCCAGGTGCCCCTCAACCACAGCCGGGGGAAGGACGAGCCCCAAGTGAGGGATGACCGTGTGGGGACAGCTTCTGCTGGGACCAGGGGGCAGAGGACACCAGAGCAAATGGGGCAGTGTTTGAACTGCAGCGGTACAGATTTACTCCCATTTTTTCTCAGACCTCTGATAAAGATTCACATCTGTCTCAGCATTTGCAGGGGTCAGGAGCTGGTAATTCCCTGCCTGCCATGGTAATCCTTTTTCCTTAAACACAAACCCTGGAAACTGTGAAGCTGACATTTCCTACAGCACTTTTACGAAATTCATAGAGAGATAGTAATCCCCTTATTTTGAGGGACTTAGAGTTGAGTTTGGTTGAATACAATACCTAGGACAATAGGTCAAGTGCCCCAAATGAAAACGTGTCCATCTCTGAGGTCAGTGCAGGAAAGTTTTGTGAAACAAGCGTGTGCTGAGGAGTAAAGAAGGTAAAGAAACAAGAGGGAGAGAAAATCCCATTTCAGACCCCTGACCCTCTCTGGAGGACTTAATTGTAAATACGTTCTTCAAAGGAGCAAACGCATTATGGTTTTTTTAAACAGGGGTTTTTGTGTTTTTTTTTTTTTCCAATTGCTTTGGAGCCCATGTAGCCTCATTACAAAGCAAAGTTAAGACCAAAAGGCAGTATCGGAAGGGAAATGTCCACGGGGAAGGAGGCTGCCAGGTGGCCTGCCCTGGGGGAGGCTGTACAATAAATGCTTGCAGGGAGACCTGGAACAGCTTTTTTTCCCCCTGGTTCTTGGGGAAGCCAGAAGAAGGTCTTTATCTCTCAGCTGTCTCTATTGCATACAAACTCTCTGGAGGCTAACGATGCCCCGAGACTGTGATAATCCCTGAGAAACAGTCAGCCCTGCGCAGGCAGATGGGCTGGGGTCTCAGCTGGCCTCGGCCTCCCCCAGCCACCTCTTCTTTAAACTGAAGTCCCTGTTGGCAAGGAGCTACCCTCAGCATCTGCAGGGAAATCTCGAACCCCATGATGTCGCTGCCGGTATGCCCAGTGAGACCTTGTCTTGGCAGAAAGCAAAGGAGGAAAGAACCTCAAATGGTCCCTGAAGCCCACAGGGCTGTTGGCCACAGGCTCTGGTCCCAGTTGCTGCACCCCAGCGTACAGGCAAGTGTGAGAGTCAGAAGATTGACAGTAGAACACTGGGGTGTTACTGGATAGTACCACAGAGCCAGAGAAGCTCGACAGATAAGAAGACAAAACGGCGCACACAAGACAGCACAGGTCTTAATATACGCACTGTGTAAATAATGGTCCTTCTTGTAAGATTTTCAGTTGTCTGCAGTATGCAGAAATCTCTTAGCAGGGCTGAGCCCGGTTCTCATGGCTCCTTCTTTCTGTGGCTGCCGGACTGAGCTGCCCTCAGAACAGAAGGTGCAGCCAGTGTGTCACTGCTGCTCCTCAGCCTGCCAAAGCGCTTGCTGAAGCATTCTCCTGCCTTCCAGCCTGTCAGATTCACTGTTATAATTTTGCCTTCTTCCACCTCGTTTGCAATATTGTTTCCTGGAAGAGAGTCTCTGCCACTCAGCGCTGCTGCTAAGCCCCACTGTCAGTCATATCTGCACAAACCTCATTATTCTGCATCCACACGAATGTCAGTTCCCTTTGCTTTCCTGGCTGTGGCTGTGAGGCTGTTGTTTTTCTCCTGGCCCTCATTTGTCCTATGTTTTTTCCCCTCACATGCTCCTACGCAATGAGTTTTCCCTGAAAATTACCTGCTGCAGCTCTGCCAGCAGCTGAATGCTACAGGTAACAGCAGCTCTACTGTAAACCAGCCGCTATTTTCTTTAGTGCTATTATCTACGTGTACTCCGAGGAACTCTAGCTGATACCATGATAAAGCAGGGATGGTTTTCAATTTATTCTTGATTTTTACAGTTCCCAGCTCTCCCAGGAGGCGATGCAGAGAAAGACATTTGCATGCCTGTAGATCTACCATTGCTCCAGCAATGCTGGCTTCACTCAGCCAAGGCTTGACCGTGCTCTGTATTCCCTGGTCACTCTCTAGGGTGCATCCTAAGCTGTGAAGCAAAGAAGCAATCCTAACAGAAACTAACATTTGGTTAAGAAATTACTCTGTTCTTTACCTTCTCTATGAATATTACACGTCTGATTTATCACAGATCCAAACAGTGATAGCTGGATGGAGTTGGATGTCGTTTCCTGCTGCTGACTTGCAAAGCCCTGGTGAAAACTGGACAAGTAGGCAGCTGAGAAGGCTGTCTTTGGGTGTGATTTTACAACAACCTACTCTGACCATTGCATTGCTAGCAACCTGTACGACGCGAATGTCCAGCAGGTCTGGCAAGGTCCATCACCCTCGGTACAAACACCTCACTGCTGTGGAGTCTCATGGCTGACCTGCCCAAGTCCTCAGAACCAGCCTGGCTCCCCAACAGCGTAAACACCTTCAAATACAAAGCTCCAGTTGTGAGAGCATTTGGGTTTTCCTGTTCATCCTGCAGCAACATTCAATGCCTCAGGAACTGAAATTGTGTGCCTGGAAGTGCTGTGAAGTGCCTTCAGCCCTTACTTTGGCTAGTGTGAAGAAAACATACACAGCCATACTCCCCCTTCCCACGGAGAATGTGTTCCCAAAAAGTGTGACTGTTGGCCATGCAATGGATAGGCGAAGTGGCTTTTCCCACCAGAACTGATGAGCAGATCCCTGTTTGAAATGATCTTGGCTGCTTTGTCTGAGAGACTGAGCACCCAAGCATTATCCTGTTTCTGCTCTTCACACTTGATTGACTTTACTGATCTTGATTCATCTGAGGAAGATGATGCTGAACGTGGCTGTTCAGAAAGAGGCATTGAAAACACTCACAGTAAAAAGTGTGTGCTGGGTGGTCACTCTCATGGATAAAACAGCCAAGACAGTGGACTGTCTATGTCCCCCCCAGGTGATGATCTGGACAATCCTGCTCCTTCCTCTTCATCTTCTATTGTTCTTGTGTATGTAAGCTGTATTCCTTAAATCCCAGGCACCTCTTTCTCCGTTTCACTAATTCTAAGGGAAAAACTGCTTCACTATCCAGAGAATTCAGTCACTTTACCAGCGAGGCTGAATGCTTGAAGTAAAATTTCTGAGAGCATTCTTGCTGCTGATTTTTAATAGGCACACCTTCTTTCTTCTCTCCCTCCTCCTCAGATGAATCAAGAGTCAATCCAGATGAAGGATGGAGAATGCAGTAGCGAGGATGGCTGGTGGACTTGAATGGTCAGTGGTGAATCTCCAAAGTGGTGGATCGGGATGTGACGGACAAAGGGGTGCTGCTGGGCTGCTGGAGGGGAGCTGGGTGCATGCATATCCTTAACTTAACTTTAACATGCTGTTAAGTGTAGGTCCAGGTCCTTCTCCCTACCCACGGTTTCTGAACAGGGGTGTACCTCTGCTTTCTGCACAGGTAGTTCCCTGCTCCCTCTACTGATCACACAGGACAACTCCACTCCACATGTCCTTTCCTTTGGCCATTTGTTTCTCTAGGTGTCTGGAGAAGACACATGGCTGGCGTGCAATGTTACCTTAAGCAAGTGCCATTGCACCCCACAGTCTGCAGCCCCTTCTGCTGCTTCTGCTCCCTCGTTTGTGGAAGTGCACCCGCTTGTTACGTTGCACAGGGACTGTTTTTCTGAAACCATTTTCTTGGAATTTTTAAAATTTCATCTCAGTTCCCTAAGCCAGCCTGCAGCATGGGCTATGAGTTTTACACTCAGGCTGTGGTTTCACAACCCGTATTAGGTGGAGCAGGGGCTCCCAGTGACTGTCCTTCCCTCCTCTGGCTCTTTCCCACCCCGTTCCTCATGCAGCCCTCCAGTCAAGCACACGGGGAGGAGGGGGATCTGGTGTGGCTTTTGGGTAGGGAAGGTTTTCTAGGTGACCAGATGCCTTTTAGCAAGCAGAGCTGCGTGATACAGCCAAGCAAATCCAAACAGCTCCG
>NW_009647838.1:919053-925325 GCF_000708025.1 Charadrius vociferus
TCAAAGACTGGAACAGGCTGCCCAGGGAAGTGGTTGAATCACCACCCTTGAATCTATTTAAAAGCCATCTAGATATGGTGCTCAGGGACATTAGAAGTGGGCCCAATAGAGTTAGGTAATGGTTGGACTTGATGATCTTGAAGGTCTTTTCCAGCCATAATGATTCTATGATTTGATGATTCTACCAATGCTAGCACTCACTGAGCTCCTTCATGGGGCAGTTCAGTTTATCAGCCTGGCAGAAAATGACCGTGTCCCCCCAAAAAAAACAGACTAGCTGTGATGTCAAGGCAGCCTTCAACCCACACAGCTGCTCCGAGGGTCTTGCCTCCTCCATCCCTGGCGGTATGCTGCAGCCCTGTTGCTGATGCAACTGAATGTGCTAACTCAGCAGAAGGCAGATCACTTGTTTTTTGCTGTCGTGTTAAGGTTTTTTGCAATGCTGGGGTGGCTCAGAGCAGCTCCAACAACTGCTTGAGTCATTACGAGGGGACCAGGACTGCAGTCCTGCTGTGCAACAATGGCTGAAGTGGTTTGAGCAGAGTTAGTAAAATGAATAGACCTGGGGGTGGGTTTGAGAAGCAGCGGGGCTGCAGCAAGCGAGGGAGCAGGCTGACTGGCCTGGAGGTGTGGGGAAAGAAGGGGAAAGGACTGGAGAATCAGACCTCCCCACCCCACCCACGATCAGCAAGGTGCCACTTGGGCTCAGTGTGCCACTCACCTGATGGCAGCCCGATCTGTAAGAGCAGCCACCAACCTACACTCGAGGTTTAAGATCAGAGCTTCTTGTTTTCCTTTTCTGAGCTCTGCCGGTCTCTAAATCCCTCCTTCTGGCAGAGGAGTTGGAGGAAGGTGGTTCTCCCGGGATGTGACCATCCTGTTGTCTCAGACACTGCTATTTGAATAGAAATTGTCTGGGTCTAAGGACCCTCTGTTTCCTGTGGCTCAAAAGGCACTAGATGCAGGCCTGCAAACAGATTGCTGGCTACACATATGCATATATGTACGCAACTGCATAAATCCATGAGAATTCATAAAATGCAGAGAGTCGCACAGCTCAGGCTATAACGACAGTTGAGTTTTCCTCAACTGTAGCGGTTCCTCAATACAAATTGGAAAAAAAAATGCAAGAACTGTATATATGTTACTTAAATTGTGCAATCCTTAGTCATGATGATTAGAAATTCTTCACACAAAAAGTCTCCTTCGTCCAAGCAAATGTGCTCAATTATATTTATTCAGATAGGAAGTCGATGTGTTGAGCAAGCTGCCATTTTTATCTGACCGCAATTACTCTTCTTCATGGTTGGGATTCCTCAGGTCTCATGGGACAGATTTCTTCCCTGGTGTCATTCACAAGAGCTCACATCAAACTGGTTTATCATCTGTCTGCAGTGTTTCACTGCTGTTATCAAGCAGTAACACAGCTCAGAGAGGCAACTATTGTGATCCCAGAAGACTTTGAATTTATGGCTTAAGATAATCCAAGCCGTTTGAAAAGAATATTTGAAGTCATCCTCACCACTTGGTTGTAGTGTACTCAATAATGAGGAGGTTATTGCTGTTAGCGTGCCTAATGCAATAGTTTTTTGCAGGATTTTCAGTCACTTGTAATTTGAGTGTACAAGATAGTCTCGTAATTTGAATGAAAGACCAATCGACTTGTTAGATTAAGTTGATATTTTTCTGGCAAGACTGTTTGCTTTACATGATAGATTTGCTCTGGCTACAGCCTTTTATTTCTCATTAAATTAGCCAGCCAACATTCACAGATGAGGGAATCAGCTGGTTTAGCTGTAATTTATGTAGAGCTCCACGGCATCTTTACAGCACGCGTTTGTGCTTTAAACACAATGGCTTTAAACTGGAAAAAGGTAGATTTAGATTAGGATTATTAGGAAGAAATTTTTCACTCTGAGGGTGGTGAGGCACTGGAACAGGTTGCCCAGAGAACTTGTGGAAGCTCCATCTCTGGAGGTGTTCAAGGCCAGGCTGGACGGGGCTTTGAGCAACCTGGTCTAGTGGGAAGTGTCCCTGCTCATGGCAGGGGGGTTGGAACTAGATGATCTTTAAGGTCCCTTCCAACCTAAACCATTCTATGATTCTATGTTTATCTGGGGGGTTGTGACAAGCCAGTCTCTCCCCTGATGAGAAAAGCAGCAGTCACAGTCAAAGTCACCTCTTTGGTGTTTATTGAGACACAAGAGTTGTCCCACTCTAATTACGCTGGTAACAGTTTAAGTGACACAGTCACCCCTCATGTTGATGCAATAGAAAAGAGCTGACGTTGTTACAGCTGTTCAAGAGCAGAAGATACCCAAGTCCGTATCAGACAGAAGAAGGGAGAAGTATGTCAGCACTTGAGTTTTCGCTGGTGTAACTGAAGTTTAAGATGGTGCTTAAATAAAAATAGCTGAAAGGACTACAGTAATTATATAAATAAATAATTTTAAAAAAGGGGCACAAAGTCATAACTGCAATCATTTTGCTGGTAAAATGTGTGTGGGCCAGACCTGGAAGGCTAAGGAAATCCTCCCTTTGGAGACAGTAGCTTAAGCATCTCACCCAGCCAGAGCTGGGCACTGGGCTGCAGGCAGGGTGTCCCTTCCGGGCACCCCTGTGTCTGCCACCCCCGGGCAGGAGCCCCCAGCCTTTCTCCCTGCCTGCAGCAGGCTCTGCCTCTCACCTACCTGCTGACTGACATGGGGCAGCCAGGCAGCCCTCATCTTTTCCATGTGCCCTCGGCTTTTCCATGTGCCCTCGGCTTTTCCATATGCCCTCATCCGTGCTCGCGCTCCCGGCGGTGCAGCCCACGAGCTGCTCTGTGGACCCTCCCACATGCAGACCTGAGCTGCATCCTCCCTGGTACAGAAACCTTTAAAAATCCTTCCAGAGCAAAGACGCTCAGTATGATCTTGATCTCAGCATATGGGGGGACCTGTTTGGGGAGGGGCTTTTTTTTTTTTCCCCCCGACTTGCATTGTTCCCAGGTGATCTGCAAAGCTGAACGCTGATTGCGCCTCTTGTTTATTTCTGCAGAGAAATAAGCCTTGTGCAGCCTTCTGGCATCACCAACTCTGTATTTACCACTAAATAAACAGAGCCAGGAAGCACTCTCTGATCCCGAGGCCAAGTGACACAGACTGGCTATATCTGTGCTGCATAGTGCTTGATCCCGGTCTCCCATCTGCTGCCCCTAAGACATTGGTATTAATGTGTAGATGTTTCCTTTCTATTTTTTTTTTTAATTTATTTTTAATTTATGCTGTCTGAACTAATGTCATAGCTGTGCTGCTGCCCGCAGGAATGGTGGTTTATTGCATGAAACAGGGTTTGTATTGCATGAATTGGTGTGGGGGAGGAGGGAAGTTTGTGGCTGCAAAGCCTCCTGAGACAGAGCTGGGAGACCACGTAGGATGAAGGAAATGGGAAGCAGTGCAATCCCATCTCTGCTGCTTTCTGGGAACGGTCCCTCCTGTGTGCCACCCTCCCAGGCTGTGCCCAGGCACTGCACGCTAACAAGCAGTGTCGATGACCAGCAATCCAGCTTGGTTTGTGGGCCCATAGAATCATAGCATCATGGAATTGTCTAGGTTGGAAGAGACCCTTGGGATCATCGAGTCCAACCATGTACCCTACTCTACAAAGTTCTCCCCATCACGGTCCTCAGTGCAAACACAGCCACTGAGATGTCCTGGTGCTTGTTTAAACACGAGGGATGAAGCCTGGATGCACAGCAAAAAGTGCCTCCACTGTGCCAACCATCCATGCTCTTATGACCAGGAGGGAAGACTTGTGGGGCTCACCAGGTTGAACCACAGCCATGGCATGTGGTTGCTCCATTCCTCAGTTCCATCAGGACCGTATCCAGCCCTGGGTGCTCACAGGCAGGCTGTCCCTGCTCTGGGCCACTGGTTCCTCACTGCCTCGTACTTCCAGGTCGATGTGTGAGGCTATTCTGCCACCTCTCTGTAGCTGCAGCAGCTTGTTCCTAAACACATCAACAAAGTGGTTTCAGCTCGAAGCTATGCTTGAAACTGCTCTGCCTACATTTATAAAAGCCATCTACTGCTTCGGTTTCTCATCAGTTTCTTTTACTCTACAGTGTAAGCCACATTTTTTTGTTATCCCTTCTGTTCGTTGGAGTCATATAAGAAATCTTCATTGTACATTTGTATGGGCTACAAATCTCTCTCCCAAATGTTGAAGAAAAAACAAGTTTATGTGAAATATCTGCAGCAGATAATTTCACTTCTGCACAGAATCTAAAAATAAAGCAGAGCCCACATTCTACAGCTAAGTAGCTTTTAATTAGGTGTGACAATAGCATGAATTATCTTTAGAGTGCAATAGCTCCACGATCAGAAGTCAAGTGCTGGGACTGATAATTGTTTGCAAAAATGTCCTATTGAGGGAAGAAAATCAATGCCGACGTGTATTTGGTTTTTTCATATAATAGGTCTTGGCAGGCCGATTAATATTTTGGGTGAATTTGAGCTTTCTCAGTTATTGTCCCTGTTTTAATACAGCCAGTGGGGTCCTTTCAAGTACTAACGTAGAAAGAGGGCAGTGGAAGCCTGCCTACTCTCTAAGTCCCTGTCATCAACGCTTTCATGGTGATGCC
Organism: Charadrius vociferus; assembly: GCF_000708025.1. Classification (NCBI taxonomy): domain Eukaryota; kingdom Metazoa; phylum Chordata; class Aves; order Charadriiformes; family Charadriidae; genus Charadrius; species Charadrius vociferus. The sequence goes on from NW_009647838.1 coordinate 923,678, forward strand.
TTTGGACATGAACAAACGGCACTGCTACTTTCTAAAAATGAATGCTGGGTGGTTTCGTTCACTTCCTCAGGCCCCCATCCCCTTATTTTAACCATAGATAAGCTCAAGATTTGAACACAAATAATATTCTCAATTGTGAAATGAAGTAATGAAGTGCAGCCACGTCTCCTGTCCTGCCTCCTCTACTGGGGGGGGCTGGAAAGCTCTGACAGAGCTGGTGGGGGGACTTCATGCCATAAACCACCACTGCTAAACCTGCCACTGCCTGTCTCGTCAGGGTCCTCCTTTGTGCCAGCCGGAGGGATGCTCTCAGCCTCTTTACCAGCTAAGATGCTATATCTTCATTGTCTTTGTAACTCAAGCATAGCATTTAGCTCAGTGTGGTGGGGCTGGGGGTGGGGAACACAGCTTTTTTTCAGCAGGGAAGACAAACCTTTAAGGAAGGTCTTTTAAGGATAAGAGACTCACTTACGGTGCTACAGGGATTGTATTTGGCACTTCCAACTGCAGACAGATGCAATCACAGTGTGCCTGAGCACAGGCAAAAACAGGGAAGATATTGCATTGCTGGGAAATAAGGATATATCCTGTGACAGTGACTGTCCTGCTGTATGAAGCCATAACATCGGCCTGATCAGACAGGCACTGGGGAAGGGAAATCTTTCCAGGATGCTATACTGGATCCCAGCTGCCAAAGGGCCAGGCTGGGGCTGGAGTGCAGACAACAGACATTTCTGCCCAAGTCTCCCCAGACTCCCAGACACTTGCTGTCTCGTGCCTCTGCGTGCAGGTCCTGAGCTCCCGGCTCTTCTCCTGGTCCCTCCAGGCATTCTGGCAGAGTCTGCCAGGCAGGAGGATGCTGTGTAGCATCTGGCCAGCCTCGTGAACCGGGAACCCCTTCACCGCCCCCCTTCATGGATTTGCCCAGAGGACTTGGTAAAAATTAATTGAGTCGCCCAGCATTAGACACAGATCATAAAACTCCCATTTGATCTCGTGCCTGCTGCTGATTTTAACAGCTGATTGAAACAATGAGCGCTGGCTCTTTGGGAATATAACAATCGTGACAGAGATAGCTGTAACACAGGCTGTACGTGTAGATAAGGCTTCAAACATACAACAAAGAGCTTCTGCCCGTATCACAACGCTTGCTTCCCTAACGGGAGTAAAACCCCTGAGCAAGACTTTAAGCATAGCAAAAGTGAGAGATGACTATTTGAGTTACAAGTTTTGCTGAAAAGCAAATTTGTGTGTCTGCTTGCTTATTTATTTATTTATCTATCTTTGTGTTCATTTTAAAGCGAAAGAGAAATGAACTTGGAGCAAGGGAGAACTGGAGGGCGGCCAGCCAAGGAATGGAAAGCTTGGCTGTGATGGCTGATGTCATTTGAGGCACCACTACGTCTTCCCCAGCAGGCGCTGACCCGTACCTATATTCCCACAACAATCCCTGTTCAATAATCCCCTATAAACCACCCATTTGCTTCCCGGGTGTTAATTTACGCACGTAATCGGGAAAACCGGGCAGAGGTAGAAGCGCCCCACAAGTGCAGCCACCAGAAAAACTTCCTGCTATCACCTCCACCGCCACCTCTATCGCGATGCCGGCGTCATCCCCGGCAGCTCCCTTTTTGGGGGCGGGTGGGGT
>NW_009647838.1:925686-927280 GCF_000708025.1 Charadrius vociferus
GGTCCCCCCTCCCCGGGCGGTCCGCGGGATCCCGGTTGGGACACGGGTGAAAAAGCGCTCCGAGGTGGGGGATGGCTCCTGCGTGGGGGGAAGCGCGGATGCCAGGAGCGCGGCGGGTCTGTAGGCTGCTGCTCTTCCCTCCCCGTTGTGAAGGCACACGTTCGGGTGTGTATTTACCATCGAGCCCAGTTTATTAAGATGGTTAATTATGTGCTATGAAATCTCTTCAGCCAAAAGTTTTCAGGATGCTGATAAACGGAGTGGCTCAAACGGGCATCGCTCTCTGTGCGGCATCCGGGCAAAGACCGAAATTGCCTGTTCTGTGCCCGCGGTGTGTTAACGGCGTGGCGGTGCCGCGGCGAGCGGGGTCCCGGAGCGGGCTGGCCACCTCCGGCCGGGGCCGAGCGCTCGGCACGGGCGAGCGGAGAGTTCGGGGCAAGCGGCGAGTTACAGCTGCCCACCGGATCACGGTGCTAGAGCTGCCGTTACACTCTCGCCCTGCCGTGGAGTTAAAGGGCTTCTCGTTATTTTCCTTAAGAATGATAAAAGATAAAGCAGCTACTGTGAATTAGAAGGTAGTGTTTTGCTAGGAAGGGAATGATAAATCCCTTGGAAGATAGGGGAGTGGGTCCCGGTCTCCCTACTTGAAAAGAACATCTCTGCTTGAAGTGCTGTTTATTTAGGTCGGTTGTTTCCAACTCTGTTTAGGTGAGTCTGGGGACCTTTTTCCTCCTCCTCTCTTCATCTCCCTTGCTACCTTTGCCTCTGTTTCTTTCTCCCTGGTCCCCGTCACTGCGTCCTGAAGGGAACGGGAGTGGAGAGGGGACTTGTGTGCTGTGCCTCAGGCTGGGCTCCCTACGGGCACCTCTGATAGGGAGCCAGTTATCCCTGAGCACTCTAAACATGAAAGGAGCAAGCCAGCAGAAGCCTTGACATTTATCTTTGCATTAATACCGTCAAAGATCAAAAAAAGTAATAAATATATCTCAGCGGGTCAAGCATTAGAAATAGTTACTGATATTAAGGCATCGGTAGCAAAATAATTAAATGGCAAGTGTTTGCATACAGGTTAACTTTGCAATGGATGACTGCATTAAGGGGGCACTTGGCAGCAATTGAGCCGGATATAACATGATGCACAAATGCCTTGTTTTGGTTCGTGTGGTTTCATACGGGAGTTGTTCTATGCGCTTTACATTCAGTGTAGTGTTTGTGGGTTTTATTGTTTTTCATCCCCAATTTCAAGCCGGGATGAGGGCTTTTCTATATCCCCTGCTATGTAAACTCTTTACCAGTCTGCCCTTTTCCAATGCAATTAAATAGACCCGGCTACTTGTCTCCTGTCTCTGCGATCTGTTGTGGAGAGCAGTAGAGCCCTGTGCTGCAGTGAGCTACATGTATGCAAATGAGGCTTAACTTTTCATTCTGCTTTATTTATCATCACCTTAATTTCTGCAGAATAAGGGGGATTCTGTAAGTGATCCTTAGAGCAATGCACTGTGAGTTTGGAAATCACTAGATGAGGGGAGGGGTTGAGAAAATCTTTGCGAGGCTGTGTGCGTGTGGTTTATTTGAAGTAGCTTTTGATATGGTA
>NW_009647838.1:927323-928046 GCF_000708025.1 Charadrius vociferus
GCTACTAATCTAAGAAATGACAGGTGTAGGTTTGAGTCAGATTGGTAGTTTTTCTGTCTTTACAGCAAAGCTGCTTCTGTGGTAAAGTTTTCAAGGGTGTTGTCTGTTGTGTTAGTGATAATGACTGTAATAAACAAGAAAGTAGCTTAAAACTCGTGGCTTAAATTTCTGGAGCATGTATTTCTGCGTGAAATACATTTATGGTGCAGGAAGCAATGCTAGATGTTTAGGAAGACAGTGGGGAGACATGAACTATCAGCACATCTGCTGCAGAAGTGCAGTTCTTCACATCTGTGAAGCACAACAGCACATCGGAGGCTGTGCAGGAAACTCAGTAATTGGTGAGAAATAGTCCTCCCTCCTAATAAGTTAGGAAAAACACGACTTTCAGCTTCCAGTGTGCGTTCTCAATTTCCTAAGTTCATGGAAGAAGCACCAGAAATCAGTGCAGGACAGAGAATTGCAGTCAGAATTGTGGGCTCCAATGAACTGTGCTCTAGAGTCATACAATGGTAGATGAAGTGGAGCACAATACGGTAGAGATGTGTACACAGTGATCGGTTTAGTATTTGATTGAACGCTCTGGAGAAGAAAAGATCTAGGCATAATAATGGACATCTCAGGAAAGATATTTGCCAAAATGCCAGCAACAAAGAATACAAAAGGATCTCTTCCCTTCCACTCCTGTCTGGATGCTGAGGTTTGCTAAAAACTATTGTAGCA
>NW_009647838.1:928077-1018776 GCF_000708025.1 Charadrius vociferus
TATAATTATACTGGCCTTGTTTAAATGCAACTTTTACCGAATGCTCTGCAGTCAGTTTTCTTAAGGAACTTACAAGTAGCTGACAGTGTGTGTGTGGGAAAAGTAGCAAAGAGCAGCAAAACTTCGGTGCATGACGGTTTGTTTTGCATCTGAGCTCGCTATTGCAACCTCAAACCCTTTGAAACAGTCTTTCTTGAGGAAAGTAATTCTGATGGATTTTTGTATAACTTATTCTGGCACGATCCTAATATAAATAGCATCTTCATGAGCCTGGGAACACTGTCACTTTCTGTTGCTGGGTATACATTTGATGCTTCGCACTCTGAAAACTTTTTTTTTATTTTATTCTGGTCATTGCCATTGTATGGTATCATCCTGCTATTCTGCATTCTCCAGTGGGGAACTGGGAAGAGGATAAGGTCCAACACTTCACCCAAGGTCCCCAGAAAGATCTCCAGAGTTCAGCCAAATGCTGTAACCATCTGATTGTCCCCTGTCATTGGTTTCATGAGAAAGACCTACTTAGTGAGAGTTTGTAGGGTGAGAAGCAAGAGGGGAAATGATTAGCTGATATAAATTGGTTTAACTTCACAACCAAGCGATTTATACCAATTAAAGCTCTGTCCCATATTAATCTGTTATGATACAGAACCAAGTTAGTATTTTGCAGCCAAAAGGCATATCTGTAAGACATTCAGAACATCTGAAAAGCAGGTCTTAAATGGGTGTCTGGAAGACTTTATTTAAGCAGTCACCTTAGTAATTTCTTTAAAGAACTCTATTTTCTTTTTCAATTAAGTGGATATGAAGCCAGCAGTCAGGCAAATGGGTTCAAAGCTCCTGGGATAGTGAATCTTCATGTTTCAGGGTAGGAACTGTTTTCTGCTCAAGGGAAAGTTATTGCTGTTTTTGTGGTGTGGCACGGCACGGCACAGCACATAGTGCTGCGCAGGCAGCGAGCACTGGCTGGGAGGTAAGGGCATCCAAGCTATATTCCTGTGTAATTGTTGTAAAGTTGGTTTAAGACACTGCCTTAGTTTCCTCTCCAAAAAGTGGGAGGAGTATGCTGGCCCACTCTTGCAGGGCATTTGGGGACTGTGGATGGAGAAGTCCATTTTGTTCCAGCAGAGGCATCCACATCAAAAATCTCTGCAAATGACTTAATCCTCAGAAGCATCTGGTGTAGCAGCAGTTCCCAGGCTTTTGCTGTTAGTGACATCACTTACAGATCAGTGATTTTGTGCAATCCTCAAAACTAGCAAAAGCATCAGCTGAAAAAAATCCCTTGGATACCCGTCCCAAGCCTGCAGTCCAGACTCTTAACTTAGATGATGGTGTAACACAGGTTGCTGCTCCTTATATGAGCCTGAGGGCTATTCTGCCCAGAGATAAACTTCTTTGAAATAGTTATTGCATGGGATGCAGAGCGGGAAGAAAGGCGTAACTTGCTCTTCTTTGCACAGCTGTGAGTTTCACTTCATGGGCATAATCACCAAACACTTACAGGAGAATGACTTCCCTTTGAAATCATAGTTAAAAAGTAAACAAGCATCTAAAACACATGCTGGGCTAATTGGTTTCTCTATTAAGTTTTACTTTTTGAATTTTAACTATTTGATAGCTTTTCCTAAATGAATTGGCTTCTGTGTTTATTACCCCCACAGGGTGCTCTAAGTTATGGCAAAATGCTAAGGCTGCCAAAGAGCCAGTCTGGCAGGCGAGGATACCTTGAAAAGAGATGCTCCAATAGTGCTTTTGCCCTCTGGCATGTGTTGTCTCTGCCAGGTTTTGCATGGGGCGTGTGGAGCAACAACCTTTTAAGCCACCTAAGATTTTTTTTCAGTCCAAGGCGGTTCTCATAGTAATTCTCAAGTTTATACTGCCAGAAGAAATCAGAGCGACCGGATGGCTCCCAAGTAATATATTTCTGCGCTACAGGGTATGTTAGTGTTGCTGAAAAAGAATTAGATTGTGATGAGGGGAAAACCAAAGCTTTCTATTAGGCATTTCCAAGCTGGATGTAATTTCTTCATGCCAGAATGCTGTGAGGAATCACGACGTGCTATGCACAGGGAAAGCTGGCAGGATGCTGGGTACAGAAAAGACGTTTAGAAGTAACTTGCACTTGAGCGTGCCTGCAGAATGAGTGCATTCTTTCTGGTCTACCGGACCATCAGCACCTGAGGTTCTTCTCTAGCTGATGAAAAGTTGTTTAGCTGTTGATGCAATATAATAGCGAGGCTTTAAAATGGGAACAATAGTAAAACAATCTCTGGAAACAATCTATATGAGCCTTGGTGAAATCACCAGCTGCATGCGCAAGACTAGAAATGTTATGGAGATCAGGAGCAAGTGCTTAGGACAGGGTTGCTCTAACGTGGTCACAATCTGGATACTTTATTTAGGGCTTAATGCTCAGGGTTTGGGGGTTTAATGCTAAGACAAGTATTCAGCATGGGCACTCAAACTGGGCTGTTTCTTCAATGTGTTAAAAGGCTGAAAGGCTAGAACAGATAGGAGCTCGGAGATCTACAAGAAGAGTGCTTTCCCCACCTTTTCCAGATCTTAAACTAAGAAAACTTTAAAAGAGCATTTGAGAAGAATGGAAACACTTTCTTTAAATGTAGTTTGTAAGCTGGAAAGAAATGAGTAAGTTTCTAAAACAAAACCAGACCGGGCAAAGTGCTAATCTTGATATGACAGCAGCTTGATCAAATTACCAACTAGGACTTCCTGAAACATCTGCATCTACCCATCCTTGATATTTCTGGAACATGCCCCAAATATGAGTGAAGTTGCTTCCAGAAACAATGGATTTTTGTTGTTAATAGGCATATTTTCTGAAATAACATGTGTGTGCATAGATGTATCATGTAAAACTGTGTGCATTACCATCAGAATTATTTACAGTAATAATTTAAGAAGAGGAGGAACTCTAGACACTCTGCCAAAGGGGGTGGCGTTTTTCATTGATGAAAGCCCAAGTGTCAGAGGGGCTCACGGCCACCATCCAGTCCACACCGCAAAGTTCAGGGCCAGGTCTGCAGCCTTTAATCATGCGAGTAATCCTTTCATGTCAGTAGAGCCAGCAAGATACTGATGCTAAAGCAATGAAAGCCCTTAGGCTCAGTTGAGAACGTACAAGCTTTGCCCTCCACCGAGGACCCGGTGGGAAGGTGAACAAAGGTTGCTTTATTTCACCTTGCTGGATCTTGAGACCTTGGGTGAAGTGAGAGCTGAGTCACTGTCCCTATAAGCTACAGCAGCTTTAAGGTTAAACTGATTAGAGTGGAATACATAACACTGAGTCTGACAGACCCCGAACGATCATTTTTAGCTGCTCAGCACTTTTTAAAAAAATCAGCTCACGGAAACGCTGCCCTGTTTGATTGTTCCTATTACATAATAGCAACGTCTTTGGGATCTGGGAGAAGCCACGAGCAACATGTCCCTTACGTAACAAATCCAAGTTGCTCTAATCCCTGCCGCGCTGCTGCTGACCCTGGGCAGCCAGGAATAGCCCCGGAGCAGCGCTGAGCTCCCCGGGCTCTCCTCCGGGGCTGCAGGGCAGCCGTGCAGCAGAGGTCCTTTGCTCCGAGGGGTTTTCTGCCAACCACGCTTGCTGGGTTTGCAGTCTTTTTCTGCTATTAGAGCGCAAATAGAGGCTGAAGCAGAAATCCTGCCCTTAAAAAGAAGTCCTGTCTTGTTCCTTATGAGCAGAGCTGGTATTCCCTGCTTACCTTTTTTTTTTTTTTCCTGAAACATTGGCCTTTACCCCATTTCTAGCTAGGAACATGTCATCTCATGATCTGGGTACTTTTGCTCCTGTGCTTGTTTAAAAAAAAATGGACTAAAGGCCAGGTCAGACCCTTGGAGCTGGTCCTCCTGAGCTTTCCTTTCTGTCTTTCAGGACAATGCCATATGCCTGATGTCTGGTGGGATGTGCTGGGCCTGCCAGGGTGGGTGCTTTGGGGGACAAGCTGCAGCCAGGCACCATCCTGAATTTGGGGGCCTCCTGTGACCCTCTGGCTTTGGTGGGGTGTCGGGGCCTCACTCCTGCCCTGTGATTTCATGTGCCGGGTGTGGAGGTGGTGGACCAACATGTGGGGGCTTGTGGAGCAGGAAGGAGGCTGCCAGGAGAAGTCAGGTCCATGGGCTTGGGGTTTGGTGTCTATGCGTAGGGTTTGACCCTTCACTTAAGCCTGTCATGTTGATGAATTATCTTGATTAAAGTGGGTATAACAGCGTGGAAGAGCATCTAAACCCTGCCCAAGGGGTGCCTCGCCAGCTGCAGATCTTGCCCTGCCTTCTCTGTGGGAGAGCACTGCTCTGCCCTGATCTCCTTGGCTGCCTCCAGTGTAATCAGGAACATTTGAAGAATGATAACATTTAAAAAAAAAAAAAAAGAAAACATTGTGGGATTGTTTGGGGGGAAGGATTAAGGTAGCTGTGTACAAAGGGACCTATCTAATTAAAACCGCAGGGGAATGGAGATGGTGGCTAATGAGGCTGAACATACAATTTAATTGAATTGAGTTATTTCAAAAGAAGCAACCTGCCTTGCTGGGGAAAGGAAGGTGGGGAGAAAAACTGGAACGTACCTGGAATTTCTTATTAAAACAGAAACTTCATTGTAATTAGTGCGTGTTTTGCTGGGAGTTACTTTGGATTGGGGATTTTAACATATTTATGTGAAATTTACCATAAATGGTGACCATCGGTTGCATGTGAATAAAACATTTTAAAAGACTATTTGATTAAATCTCTTGTCTAAAAATCCCATTTGTATCTTCCATCTTCTAAAATCTTCTAAGCTTTTTATCCAACTTTTCTTCACTTCATTTTTACCACAAGGGAAAAATCTAGTAACATACAACTTCCCTCTTTTCCCTCAGCTCTCCTTCCCCTTCTTTCTGTGACTCTGCCTTTTCCTCTGTCATAATCTCAGGTCTCTCCTGATCTCCACCTGCTTTGCTTGTCCCACAGTCACATCCCTCTTCTTGGTCTTCCTTGCAGTCATACATTTTAACTCTTCATGCTAGTATCTCCTGTCTCTTTCCTATCATAATACAGGTAAATACACATCACTGACATGATATTAAAAACAAAACAAAACCCCAACAAAAAAAAGACAAACAAAACCTTTTCCAGACTTTCTGTCATCTTATGATCTGGTCAGTCCTACTTAGAAGATCCTCTTCTAGTTTCACCTTTGATTTTTAGCAGTTTGACTTTGGCCCCTTTTACCACTGGTAAAATCACATCTCATGACCGTTTCTGAAATCTCAGGACTGCCTTTCTTTCCTTTTGTGCCTTGACCCGTTTTCCTTTGATATCATAACTCACATTCTCTGATTCATGGTGTTAATTTCTGGTGATTGCAATCTTTTCCCGACTTCTGGGAGAAGCTCCTTCTGTGTGTTTTCTGGATGGTCTTCCTCACCATTTCTTTTTTCTCCTCTTTTGCTCCATGCTTTTTCTGGGTGATCTTTTCACAGGTAAATTTAGCTAAATCTCCCTCAACAGCAATACATCACCCTTATCCCATCAAAACACATAGCGACAAGATGTCAAATGGTGCAGAGTCCCTTAAAAACAATGATCTCTGTAAATGCATTAAAACCTGACTAAGTTTAATTTGTGCTTCCCCTTCAGCTTGTGTACCTAAATTTGACTTGAGAGCATTGACTTAATCTAAAGATATTCCAGAGGAAGAGGAACAGAAAATGTGGAGTTTTTGTTTCACAGAGTTTTTTTGTATTTTCTTCCCCTTTTGAGAGTAGGTGCATTGCTTCATTTCACTCACTCCTAACAAGGACCAGCTTATCTGTGAGTTAATGCCAGGAAACTTGGACAGGATCATAATCAGAAGAGCAGGATGTTTAATCTTGAGTGCTGTGATTACAAAAGATTTGATGGTGTATGCCCTTGTTACCGACTCTAATTCTAATGAGTGTTTTATTTGTTTTTTTTAAAGGTTTCCACCCTGGGACTCTTTTCTAGGGAAAACTATCACCAATGGAAGTAAAATTTGTTTTTCCTGCATTCTGGGTAAGTTCGCCTTCCGTATTATTAATATCTGATTTGGTCTTTTAAATGTATTTGCCACCAAAGAACTCTTTTGCAAGTTGTCTTTGATTTTTTTTTTTATATTAGTGCTAGTCTATCCAATAAAAAGAAAACTCCCTCTAACAATTCTATAAACAACAGAGATAAAGGTGACTTCAAAGTAGACCATGATATGACTCTTTTGGGGGGAATTATCAAACAAAAAAATAGACCTTTGCTTTCCTAGTGTTTTTGATTGCTGTCTGGGAGGTATAGTATATATTGAAAATATGAATATCTAAACCAGTGTACTATATATATAAACTTACTTCTTGAGATAATATGACAATATTTGAAGATATTGTCTTGGGAAGGCATGCCTTTGTAGGCTGGGAGATGGCCGTGACATGGATCCTGGTAAAGTTGTGTTGTATTGGCATGAGGTTGTGTTCAGTTATGAACAATAACAATGCTTGCTGAAGCCTCTGGGAGGTCAGCAATCATGTTTTACCTGGAAAAATTGGCAGCTATGCTGATAAGTTGCAGGCCAGTATTTGCCCTGGGGACTTTGGTTCTTTGCCCAATAGTAATAGGCTGACAATGGTCCCAAAATGTCAAATGACTCAAGAAAATGGAGATGGGACAGCATAGGCTCTGGAGGGAGGCTGAGTATGTGGGGTACTGCCAAACCACGGATGGACCAAATAAAACCAGAGTTCTGAGGCTGCTTTTTCTGTGATGACGAGGTCATGATGGGGCAAAGTCTCCTTTTGTGGTCTTATGCTGTCGCCAGTTTTACAGTAGGCTCACAGTTGATTTTCCCTGTGCATCAGTAGGGTATGACAGCCTGCTATGTCCTGATGGCTGAAGAGCAGCCCTGAGGAGAAGGACCCGGGTGTGCTGATTGACCAGAAGCTCAGCATGAGTCAGCAATGTGCAATCGCAGCCCAGAAGGCCAACTGTATCCTGGGCTGCATCAAAAGAACTGTGGCCAGCAGGTTAAGGGAGGCGATTCTGCCCCTCTACTCCACTCTCGTGAGACCCCACCTGGAGTACTGCGTCCAGCTCTGGAGTCCTCACCATAATAAATACGTGGACCTGCTGGAGAGTGTCCAGAGGAGAGCCACGAGGATGATCCGAGGGCTGGAGCACCTCTCCTATGAGGAGAGGCTGAGAGAGTTGGGGCTGTTCAGCCTGGAGAAGAGAAGGCTCTGGGGAGATCTTATTGCGGCCTTCCAGTACCTAAAGGGGGCCTACAGGAGAGCTGGGGGAGGACTTTTTACTAGGGCATGTAGTGATAGGATGAGGGGGAATGGGTTTAAACTGGAAGAGGGCAGGTTTAGATTAAACATTAGGAAGAAGGTTTTCACTTTGAGGGTGGTGAGACACTGGAACAGGTTGCCCAGAGAAGTTGTTGAGGCCCCATCCCTGGGGGTGTTCAAGGCCAGGCTGGACATGGGCTTGGGCAACCTGGTCTAGTGGGAGGTGTCCCTGCCCATGGCAGGGGGGTTGGAACTTGATGATCTTCAAGGTCCTTTCCAACCTAAACCATTCTATGATTCTATGGCTGAGCAACCATGGGGAGGAACAACAAGAACAACTGTCCATGTAGCCCAGCATATGCCTCGATGAGTATGCATCTCCTGGGGCCAGGTCTGATCCTGTCCCTGAAGTGATAAAACACAGCCTGCCAGGAGAAGTTCTGACAGCAACCTCGCATAAGCGATGCTCTTTCCTTTGGGGAGACTTGGACCTGGTCTGACCTGGAGTCAGAAAGATCTGGCAAGAGCAGCCAGCACTAGGAGAGGGTCAGGACTCCAGCAAAGCCTGGGGACATGGCTCTAGCATGCAGCACTGTACATGGTGAGGGGACACCCAAGGGGTGATGTTTCTGTGGTAATCAGTCTGAGGGCAGAAAGAAGATGGGAGCAAAGAGAAAGAAAACTCAGGTTATTGGCAAGGACATTCCAATCCCAATCCTCATTGTAGGAAATCCTATACCATGTCTGTCTCCCTCTCCAACCCATGCTGCGGGGCTGATAGGGACTGGCAGGGCTCAGATGGGTGAAGCAGACATCATCATGGCGTGATCCCTGGCTTTCAAGGGACTCTTCATACACGCAGATGCCTTTGGGGACACTGCTGTGTGATAGGAACTGTATGGTCACAGGGAGGAATATCCCATCCCTTACCCAAGTCAAAAGCTGTTTCTCTGGCAGTAGTCATGCTCAGTCACAGATGATGTGCTTTTGGCTGTGAAATGGGTGATTGAACTGGTGTGTTACTGTCTTCTGAGTGGCACATGCACCAAAAAAAGCAGAGAAAGTAATTTCTTAGTAGTTTTCTCCAAAAGGTCACATTAAAATGCTCCCTTCCATAAGGTATGTTGTTTTGCTGTTAACAAGTATTGAATACTTGTTTCACTAACGTGTCCTTTTCCTCTTTGAGCTGATCTGTCAGTGGCATGAAGTAAGACCTGTGAGAAGTAGCTTGAAGTTATTGATTCCTTATGGCTAGAAGGATTGGAAATTAAAGGGCATTAGCTGGAAAAAAGCTTTGGGAATCTTTGAAGTGAAATTGCTCTGTAATGACTGTTAGAGATCTTCAGCTTCTGAAGGGGAAGATTGTGCCAGATGTAGATGTTGAATAGAGCAAGAAACGTAGGAGGCTATTTTGCAATTTGAGCGCTTGCTGCAAACCTGGGAGAATAAATTTTCCTGGCCCATTCCAGAGATGCCTGCAAGAACAGCATTCTCAACCCCCTGTGTTTTGTTTCAAATAGACAGGACCAAATAACGTGTTTGGCGGAGATAATGTGACTTTCATCTCTCTTGTACTGATCTTAGAGCACTGCGTGGGAAGATGATGGGTATACAAGAGCATAACCCTATTTGAGAGATCTGTGTGAAGTTACAGTGTGTTACAGTTGCAGCTGTACCTGACGGGAGGCATTCTGACACGCCATGGAAATACTGTTCTGATAACAGTAATTAAAAAAAAAAAAAAATTCCGAAGGAATAAGTCAAAGTGGTCTACATGGGAATTTGTGGATCAAGAGTTTGATACCATGCCTCCATATTTATGCCAGCAGCTAGTGAGATGCTTCAAAGAGGGAGAGATTTTTTTTGCTGCTTTCAGCTAAAAATCAGAAATTCAGGGAAACGACTTGATAATATTTTAACAGTCATCCAGTAATTTAACACTGGATTACAGTTGAAATCCCGTAGAAATACTCAAGACACTTTATACTGTATCAGATGGATTAAGCATGATTCACTTATTGCATTAAATTCAAGAGGGATTAGTAATGTCTGGGTCATTGTTTCCCAGGTTTATGAATTTAAAGACCAGAGTGGACCACATGAATATCTATTCTTACTGCCTGCTCAGTGCAGCTCAGAGAAATGCAGGATACAGCAGCAGTGGTCCCTTAATTTGTCTTTATTTAGCATATCTTCCGGAAAGAGATCAAGATCTTGATTTAAAGGGTGCCAGTAGTACTGAATCTGCCATGTCGCAGGTAAATGGTTCCAGTAAATAATAAGCCTTGCCTTTTGAGGCAGTCTGTAGCTCTTTTCAGCTTCCAAATGTTGTACCTCATTTTTTCCTGCTGGACTGACAAGGAATCTGTTATTTGGATGCTGATTCTCCATTTAGTTATCCATTTAGTTAGCCACTTTTGAAACTCATTTACTGTGAGCTGTGTTGATGTAGTATGGTGAATCTTTTAATTCAGGATTTTATGTACAGCATGATTTTAAATCACTGTGTAGTGTGAAATTAGGACTAGAAATATGTCCTGTCAGCACACTACCATTATCAAATGATGATGTAACTGCATACAAATGATCAGATTTACATGACCAGGCCTATTTTCCATACAGCTGTGTTGATTGGTGTTAATTATGCTACCGTCTTTCAATGTCTTATTGATTGTGTCCCATGGTAACCTTTCCCTGCTGTTCCTTACCACTGATGTCAGTCTAACTGTTCGATAGGTGCTTAGGTTATACCATTTAACCCTTTTAAACACTGCTTTGATATTAACTCTTTCCAGTCACCAGGAACTTCTGGTGTTCATATCTTGGTTAAAAGCAGCCATTGAATCAAAACTTACTGGTACATCTGCCCTCTACTCTTCAATGCAGGGTTTTAACTGAGGGGCTATTTAAAGCTCTCTCTGGTTACTGATGGCATGGGAGGTATGTCATTATCACTGCAAGATGTGAATATAGCAAGCATCTTGCATGTTTCTGAACACAGAGTAGAAGTAGCGGTCAAATACATTTGCCTTTTTCGGAACTGTTTTGTAGTTTTTTATCTGCAATGACCAATTATTGAAGTCATTGCTTGGCATTCACTTATTCTTGTTCCATTTAGGGAGGAGCTCCTATTGTCATAAACCTCACCATAGCTTTTTAATGTGTGGGATTTTTTTTTTTTTGCTTCCATCAGTTGCTTGCATTTCTGCAATGTTAATTTGTATTCATTGCTATCAGTCTCTTTTTTTTTTTTTTTCCCCCATCTGTTATGTACTGTGGGTTTGTTTTACAGGTTTCTCTGCTGCTGCTGTCATTCTCCCTAGCCAGGATTCTTCAACCAAAAAAGCTTCCTCTTCTGGCTGTAACAGAGTGATTCTCTCTTTTTTTTTTTTTTTTTTTTGGCATGTAATAAAGCATCCCTTAGCAGGGATTTTTTATATTTTTGTGTGTGACTATTTCCCCCTGCTCAGTTTTGCTCATGATTGTTTCAGGTTTGAGAAATTGTCTTTTTAAAATATCCAAACAAGTAAAGTAGAAATTGGTTAAGATTATACATTGTGTTCCAATTGCAAAAGAAATTAGAGCATTGCCCTTTGCCTGTAGTGAATCATAATTTTCTAGTTAAATGGTTAATTGTATCCAGTAGGAGTCCAATATAACATTAGCTGGAATTGACTTTGCTGCTTTTTGTATTAAGAAATGAACTAGAACTTGCAGACTTTCCCAAAGTCATATGAGTAAAGTGGTTCTTCCAGAACAGATTCTTTGCTAGAATAAAATTTAATGTGACAATGTTTTTCATAACTTCAAGGATATATGGTTGAGGAGTGCTTTATTCTGTTCCCTTACCTCATTTGATGGATTTCTGGCAGACCTCAGCCTCTGTCTCGGCTTATGATTTGCCAGTACTCCCAATTCTGCTCTTCTTTTTGCACATGCAGTGTCCATGGCTTTCTTCTGCACACCCAGTTTCTACAGTGCTTTTTAGTGTTCGTTTTTATCATGTGTTTTTGTCTGTTGGCTTCTTAACCTTTAATAGAATTGAGCTTCCTTTTGAAAAAGGCAAGTCTAATTTCTATTGAAATTGAGCCCAGCCACTGCAGTTGTAAGCAAGCTTTCAGTGGAACAAATGGTTTACCCTTTTTAAAAAAGAAGCTATTCAAATACCAGCAGTGCGGTGAATGCATTGCTTTCTATTTCTAGCTCTGCAATACACGAATCGCAAGTTTTTTGACAATTCATGTCGACAGAGGGAGGTTCTTATTTGTCAGTCAGACCTCTACGGTTTGCAGCTCCTAGTCCATATGGCCTTTTGCGAGCTCGTGGTCGCTGCTAGGCTGCTGCGCAGGTAGGATGAACTTCATGAGATGGAGTTCATGCTGCGGTTGGCTTTGGGGCTGGCTCTGGACTGCAGCTGAGGCACAGGGAAAGGACGGTAGCTGAGGTCAAAAGTTGATATGTTTTCCTCTTCTTGTGCTTTGTGAAGGTCTTAGAAGTATAGTCTTAAATGGTTGTTACTCAGATGACTAACAAAATTTACTTGGTTAAAACAGCATGCATTTAGAAATTAACTTCTCACTATTTGAAGCAAGTGACTTGTCAACATGTGGTCTTGCTCTGTCACCAGAACTGACTTGCTCATCTAGCCTTGGTGAGGGCTTGTGAGAAGCTGTATAGGCATAAGATGGTTTGCGTGAGACGGTCACATCTAGATGTCTGAGACCTGCATCTCCCAAATATTACAATGTGCTTAGTACAAAAGTATGTGGGCAGCTGAGTATCCTGGGTAGAGAACCTGCAGAATGATTTACTGGATGTGTTCAAGTGGATTATGGAAGTTGTACTCGGCACTGGTGAGACCACACCTCAAATACTGTGTTCATTTTTGAGTCTCTCATGACAAGAAACATATTGAGGTGCTGGAGCCTGTCCAGAGAAGGGCATCAAAGCCGGTGTGGGGTCTGGAGAACAAGTCTTATGAGGAGCAGCTGAGGGAACTGGGGTTGTTCAGCCTGGAGAAAAGGAGGCTGAGGGGAGACCTTATTGCTCTCTACAACTCCCTGAAAGGAGGTTGTAGAGAGGTGGGGGTCAATCTCTTCTCCTAAGTAACAATTAATAGGACGAGAGGAAGCGGCCTCAAATTGTGCCAGGGGAGGTTTGGATTGGATATTAGGAAAAAAAATATTCTTCACTGACAGGGTTGTCAAGAATCGGAACAGGCTGCCCCGGGAAGGGGTTGAGTCACCATCCCTGAAGGTACTGCAAAGACGTGTAGGTGTGGTGCGTAGGGACATGGCTTAATGGTGGACTTGGCAGGGTTAGGTTAACAGTTAGACTGAATGATCTCAAGGGTCATTTCCAAGCTAAATGATTCTATGACAAAGTTACTGATTTCCTATGTATAACCTCACCATTACTGAATTAAGGAGCAGCATTCCAGCTGGAATTGAGTCCACAGAGCAGGAATCGGCTTGTAAATGCTTTGGGACATGAACAATGTTTTCATTCAGTGTTGTGTGCCTTAGAATGAGGGATGCTACTCCAAGCATCCTGTCAGTACAAAGGATTAGTCAAATAGAATGAAGGATATAAACAAGGGCTAAGACGTGATCCATCTGCAACAACAGAATAGTGACAACTTCATAAGCTCCTGGGTTAGCCTGCTTAAATAAAGTTACTTGCAAAGATTCTTCTGATATGTTAATTATATTATTCATACTGTTTTTCTGAATTTCAAAACAAAGTGTGACCTTGATTTCAAAGTAAAAGTGCATGAAAGCACGCTGTGCTTATTTTTCCATAATTAATCATGTATAAGCCAATTTTATGGCAAAACAGATAAATGAGATGTCAGAATATTTGTTTGTAAATACTTTGCTTCAAGATGTTAGTGCAATTTGTGTCTTAGCTGTAAAGAAATCCAGTATTTCTTTCAGTTTCACTATAGGATGAAAGCATAGCGTGAAATACGCTGCAGTTAAACTCTAAATGGATATACCGTAACTGGAGTATACATTTTGTTTAGTTCTTGCAGTATGTGTGCTAAAACATAGAAGAATTCTTCCTCTTTCCTTCTGTAGTAGCCTAGGGGAGTGCTACTCGTCCCCAGCATCCCTGTCAATCACACGCGTGCAGCTCAGCGTGCATGAGACACTAACTAGGTAAGCATCAACCGTTTCAAGGCTGTGGTGAAGCAAATATCAAAAGGCTCGTTCAAAGGTGGCAGTTGCTCAAACCAAGAGATGCCAATAACCTTTCCTCTAAATGTCAGAGGGGTCCTGAGCCTGCCTTGGAGGTTGAAGGCATGCTTTTCCAGAGATGACAGAAAATGAACTTTTCCTCCCTTCAGAAGAAGACAAGCTTATACGACTCTCTTTGCCTTTCCAGAGCAGAGTAGGTGCATTGATGATGGCCCGTGTTTGGCACTGCGATTAGGTGTTTGGGGTTTGGGGCCAGTGCAGCCTCGCATCCTCACCCCAGAGAGAGGTGAAGGGGGTACCATGGCAAGTCCCCTGCAGTGAGGCTGCATCCAGGGTGGGCGGATGGAGACATGGGGCCCCTGACCTTGCGTCCATGCAGGCAGGCTTTGCCATGTTTTGGCAGCACAAGGCTATGCGGATGCTCGGGGGTAAGCTCAGAGTGCAGGAGAGGAACCAACAGTGGGGGTGGGATTGTAGACCCAGCGGGGCTCGGGCTCCCACCCAGCCAGGGCTTTGGTTACAAGAACCTCTGTTGGGACAACCAGAAAGCCACATCATTGAAACAAAATTCAATTTTCAAAAAAATTTGACTAGTAACAAATGCCCATGAACATCATAAATGAGTAATTTTACATAACGAATTTCACAGCTGATGATGTATGTATTATATGTACTTTTTAAATAGGATTTACTGAATTCTCCTGTGAAGTGTCACAGGACAGTATTATTTTATAGCTCACTTCACTCTCCCTCTATCTAACAAGTTCTGGCATATAGTATAATGGGTTTCGGCATTAGGCTGCATTCAGTGCATAAGCCAGCATTAGTTTGAGTCACAGAATCACAGAATGGTCAGGGCTGGAAGGGACCTCTGGAGATCATCTAGTCCAACCCCCCTGCCAGAGCAGGGTCACCTACAGCAGGTTGCACAGGACAGCGTCCAGGCGGGTTTTGAATGTCTCCAGAGTGGGAGACTCCACCACCTCTCTGGGCAGCCTGTGTCAGTGCTCTACTGCCCTCAAAGTAAAGAAGTTCCTCCTCGTGTTAAGATGGAACTTCCTATGTTCAAGTTTGTGCCCATTACCTCTTGTCCTATCACTGGGCACCACTGAAAAACCACTGTTCCCATCCCCCTGGCACCCTCCCTTCAAGTATTTATAAGCATTGATAAGATCCCCCCTCAATCTTCTTTTCTGTAGACTAAAGAGACCCAAGGCACTCAGCCTTTCCTCATAAGAGAGATGTTCTAATCCCCTAATCATCCTTGTAGCCCTTTGCTGGACCCTCTCCAGCAGATCCCTGTCTTTCTTGAACTGGGGAGCCCAGAACTGGACACAATACTCCAGATGCGGCCTCACCAGGGCAGAGAAGAGGGGGAGGATGACCTCCCTCGAGCTGCTCTCCAGGAGGTCAGCCCCCAACCTGTACTGATGCATGGGGTTATTCCTCCCCAGATGCAGCACCCTACACTTACCCTTGTTGAATTTCATTAGGTTCCTCTCTGCCCAACTCTCCAGCCTGTCCAAATCATGCTGAAAGGCAGCACAGCCTTCTGGCATGTCAGCCACTCCTCCCAGTTTTGTGTCATCAGCAAACTTGCTGATGGTACACTCTATCCCTTCATCCAGGTCATTGATGAATATATTGAACAGGACTGGATGCAGTACTGACCCCTGGGGAACACCACTTGTTACTGACCTCCAACTAGACTCTGCACCACTAACCACCACCCTCTGAGCTCTATCTGTAAGCCAGTTCTCAATCCACCCCACTGTCCATTCATCTAACCCACACTTCCTCAGCTTGCCTGTGAGGATGATGTGGGAGACAGCGTTGAAAGTCTTGCCGAAGTCAAGGTAGACAACATCCACTGCCCTCCCCTCATCCACCCATCCAGTCCTTTAGCCCTTTCTCCTAAGCTGCCAAGTGGTAGGGGATATAGCTCGGATGAGAGAAAACAATTTAAACTTTCTCAGTGAACCAGTTTTGAGAAGAGTTTTTCTCAAATGCAAAGTTTCACACTGAAGCCGTGTGATTAAAAGCCTATGGGGGAATCAAGCATAGGGATGGTTTTAAGGAAGATCAAGGGACTGAATGCAATTTTTTCTGCAAATGATAATTAAAGAAACAGCATCCTCATTAGCATAATACAGTAAATGATAAAAAGAATTGGACAGATGCCTAATCTTGAAATGCTTCTTAATTTACAAGTACACATTTTAAAAAGAAAGCAATTGAGGTCTGTTCTTTCTAGCTGCCTGCCTGAATCATCAAAACTGCCTCTTACATAACTTACTGTCTCGAAAAGGAAAAAAAATACACAAAACAAAGTAAAGTGCTCCAGGACACCATCCATACAATGGCTGTTGCACGTGTACATGGGTACTAGAGCATCTGCAGTACTTAGGGTCTTCTGAGATTGAATGCCTACCAGGCGAAATTACACATTTGAGCAGATATTCTCAACCGGAGCCATATGTGGCCCCGAAGGAGTCCAAAGGCAGCTACCACAAAAATGAAACACTCATTTTCTGTTGATTGTTGACTCTATCTAGAAAGTGGCCGCCTGAGTATCTTATGATTAGATGTTGAGCCATAGAGAAATGTGTTTGAGAGCCCTATCAAGTTTAGTTTTTAAGAAGAATTCTTGCTAAGGGCAAAAAAGATTTTCTGGTTTTAATGAAATTGTAAATCAAATGTGTCAAGGAGAAATAGGTGGCATTCACATGGAGGCATCAATGACTTACCTATATCCTGTTCTTGTCCAATATAAGCTACAATGGAGCAGTTGCTCTGTTTCATTTTAAATATCCCAGTTCTGTTCTTTTACCATCACATTTATAGGCTCTCAAAGGGTTTAGAAGCGAACCAAAATCTTGTGAAGTCTCAGCATTATGTCACCACCTGCAAATGTGGGGAGGCTCATCAGATCTCATTAGACCGTCTACACTGCTGAATGAGAGCCAGGTACGTGTGGGGAAGGACCTGCTCACCCTGCTTGCTGCACCCTGTTCTATGCTAAGAGTCATTCTGCACTACCCAGCACTCAGCTCGGGGTCTTTTCTGGACCCCATACAGTGCCCTGTAAAACATAATTCTTACTCTGTATGCATTTTTTTTTTTTTTTTTACTCCATTCAAAGCTGTGAAATATGGTGAGCACCAGAGTACTTTTTATAGTGTAAAACTGAGGGTATGTGTTGTGGGCACATGGGGTCAGCAAGAAGGCGTGTTAGGAGTGCTAAAACTCGCTGGGGTAGTGATGGGAAACTGTGCTGGTGGGTGTGAGGGAGCCAGACCTGATTTGGTCTTGCCCATGCTGCTACCCAGAGTGGTCCCTGGTGTGAATGGTCCCTCTGACCACGGTGGGGTATTGCCAGACTGTTTAAAGAAGACTTACCTTAATTAAATCACATGCCTTTCTTTGTCTAGTAGTGCTAGCGTGTGTATCTCTGGAAGACTGGAGTCTTTTAATAAGCTTAAGTGTATCAAGGAGAAAATGTTTTTTTAGGAGTGAAAATGATTTCTCAGTGGAAACTGACTCTTGAATTATTCCACTGACAGCCCCAATGCAAGGTAGAGGCTGTCTGTGAACAGATGTCAGGTTTTCCAGCTCGGAGTAGCCCTCTTTTTCTCAAATCCTAAAGCTTCTCTTCAGATGGAGAGCTAGTAACCACCACTTTGTGAAGGGGCTGCAGCAGCCAGAGAGCTGAGATAGGCTGGAGTAGGCAGTCTACCGAAGCAGTATCCTGCTGCTTTGAGGCTTACATATTTTGATAAGTACAAATCCCAATTTAATGTTAGATAATGAAGAATCTTCAACTGATGAGTAACTTGACAAGGACACTCCAGAAAGTCAGAAGACCTTTCAGTCACCTCTGCAAGGTGACTGTTGCTGGTGATGATGTTAACTCTGGTGCTGGCTGGGTTTGTGTTTGGCCTTAAGACTGTTAAGAAACAAGGGGGATGATCTAATACCTTACAGTAAATATTAATATTACACAGAAGATGTTACAACAGGTAACTTGTTCAGTTTCCATCTTGCCTTCTGAAGTAATTTGGAGTCAAAGATCCACCTATTTAATTTTTCTAGTGTCTTAACACATCGAGGTGAACCTGATCCCTTTATATCCTGCTAATCTTCCGTATATGGTGAAGTAGTAACCGTGGAGCTGGAGAGTTCTGATGTATAAAAGGCAGCACTATTGATCTTGGTGATATATATATTTCCACATAGGGCTTTGAACTTGTGATAGTTCTGGAGAATTAATAAATTGAGTGGTACGTGCTAGGGTGTGCATTTTCAAGGAAATGCTGTATCTCATTCAGATCTGTAGTTGCCGCAAGTGAGTTACTAAGACATGAGCATCCTTAGTGTTAGCTGGCCTGAATGCTGGTAGGACTTCAGCTATTCAAAATCCAGCAGTGCAGTCTGTGGGGCTCTGCAGGCTGTCTCAGCGTGCATCCCTCTTATCTGCTCGCTGTGCCTGCGGCTGCTTAGCTGAGCATGTGGTACGGGATGGAGAGTGGCCCTTCCTCATCCAGTTCAAGGACTTTGGGATCCACTGGGGCCCTGTCCCGGTGTTGCATCTGAGTTTCTTTATCAACTGAGAAAGATGGGGATGGGGCAGCATGGAGCTGTGTTGCTCTGCTGGGGTTGGGATGTAGTGGGAGTGCGTCCCAAGGCCTGGGGATTCAGTTCATCCCAAAAATGCTCATTTTCATCCAGTCTGTGTTCATGGAGTGCTTGCTATTGCTTGTGTGTGCTATAAGGACCAAGTTTGAAACAGTCTTCCTCACTTTGTTTTTCTAGTAGGTTTTAATGATATTCATCGCAGTCCTACTAACTTTTCTTGCGGGTCTCCTGATACTTGATTAATTTTTTTCTTGAACGCCTGTTTTGCATACATGTTATTTATACATAATGTGTATAAACTTTTTCTAATCCTTGCAGTCTGAGGGGAAAAAAGACAGAAAAAGTAATGCAAATGCCCTCAAAGGCTGAACTAACAATTGACAAATAAATGTATCGTAACTTATTTTTAATTACGAGGTTTTGGAGGAATGACTCATAACTTTTGAATTGCAAGGTTTTCCAAGGTTAAATTTGTTCGACTCATACTTGTTTTAATGACTCTTTCAAGTAAATAAATGTAGGCTCAGTTATTTTTCCTGCAGGAAGTAAATAGCTCTGTGGTCTGGCATTTGTATTTTTTCTAGCATTGAAATAATTCCTGTCAGATCTCATCTGTTTACATTTGAGCTGCAGTTATGGATTTGTCTGTGTTCATCTGTTGGGATCCGTCACTACAGTAGCTATGAATTTTCCTGGGGAAAAAACTCTCAGCAGTGATCCTCCTCTCCCCCTCTTAAGGGTTTTAATATTTTTTCCCTGTAATGTCTTCATATTACATCACTGAATACTGGGATACAGCCCTTTATATTAATTTTGACTTTCTGAAAAAGGAAAATTTGCCAGATTTAGCTTTTACTGTAAGCCTTTTGTCCACCCAAATATTACTCCCGGTATGAGCAGTTATCAAATAGAAAGGTATCGCTGGAGGAAAGATTCAGGCTGCTTCTTGCTTAAGTGAATTTAACTCTTAAGAAAGGAAGAGGAGGTCTTCATTGATTATAATAAACCGTTCAAAAAATAACTGTAGGAAGCTTGGAGCCTGTCCTCCATTTTCTGATTGGCAAGAGCATTCTTCTTTTTCTGCCTGCCTCTGATGTGGCTTAAGAATTGGTTCCTGTAAATTTCAAGGTTTTATTAATTTGACTTATATTTAAAATGCTGTTTCTATGGAGTCAAAAGTATGCTTTGCATGCTGGTTCCATAGAAAGTAGAAGAAAAGTAAACAGTTGTTCCACTTCTCAACATGAGAAAAGATCAAGAGTTTAGCAAGAGCCTTTCTTTAAAAGTAAAGAAAAAGACAGTCTTTCTCCCAAATTCTCCTGAAGAATATATTTGTTAGATATTTGCCACTTAGGAATTTTCTGACTGGAGGAAGCCTGAGTATAGGTGTATAGGTTGCTTTAGAATGTATATTTTTCTCACTTTTCACTCATAAGGGTAACATAAATATTTCATACATTTATGGGTCTACGCTAGAATAAAATGTATGAAATTGTGAACCTGCTACAGTTTTTAAAGAAACCAACATTATTCTATTTTTGCTGTGAATACGTGTTCCACTTCTACTAAATTTCAAAGACTGCTTTGCTAAAATTTCCTGGGCAATTGGCTTGGCATCTGCTAATTTAATTCCCATGTAGTGCTGTAATAGGATATAAATTAGAACTCTGGGGACTACTAATAATGTTCAGTGAAGATGAAACTTTGAAGAATGTGAAAGGGATTGGTTTGCTCATACTAAAAGTGGTGACAGTTAGAAGAAAGTTTGGGGGAGTAGATGAAGGAGCTTGAGCTCTCTTCCTATATCAAACTTGACCCCAAATGTGAAGAATTTCTTTGCGCAAAATAGTTTTTTTCCCTGTGTCGTATAACTGATTGAGAATAAACTTGCTGTCATAATGAGTGAAAATAGATGTTGACTACCACCTTCTGCACCCTGAAAGTCAGCAACCAGGTTTTTCTTTCGTAAGTCTCTCTCATGGTCTCCCTCAATTAATTTACCCATTCCCTTGCCCTCTCCTGTAAATTCCTGGGTAGACTCCCTTACCCTTCTGAGTTATTTTACTATCAGTAAAAATCTTCCAGATCTGTTGGGGTTTTCATTCCCCTCCTTCATTCACCTGGGCAAAAGGGAAGGCTATGGTGAGGGTTAGGAGATAGCACGTTGCCAAAAGGCTCATCTCCTAATTAGAAGAGAACAGGACACACACTATAATGGAGCATGTATAGATTCATACTGAGATACCTTGAAAATAATGTTTTGGTTCAGTTAGGAGAAAATTTTGATGTTGCTATGCTGACCTAAAATTGTGTTAGGTGGTATCATAGCCATGCAAGTCTTGATATAGGCAAGAGGGAGAGGGAAAGCATACTTTTTGATAAAGGAAGAAGAAAACAGCTTTCAGAAAAATGACTGCTGTTTTTTTTACCACTATTGTTGGGTCTCTTCAAACTTTACCATACCTGCCACGTTTTCTTCCTCAATTTTTTTCAGCTTTTTTGCTTGAAAAAATTAAATGTTCTCAGATTTAAGTGCCTGCTGTTGACGCTGCGCTTCACATGAAAAACATTTTATTTGGAAACATGCTGAAGTTTTTGCCCAGACAACTTGTAAATCTGTCCTCTCTTTTCCATCCCTGGGTGGGGGTTTTCTTTTTAGTTCCTGACTGTTTTGACCACCTCTCACAGTTGCAGTTACCACTGCCAGGTCAGCTCTTTCCAAGACTACCTTTTTAATCCTGACCTGCCTGATGTCCTGCTATGCCATTCCGCACCTCAGTTCATCTCTGGTTCCTCTCTGGGAATGGCTCATCAGCATTCGAATCATGTAGCTAAAATAGATATTCTACTCCTTTTCTCTGCACATTTGTCTGTGCAGAGGGCACAGCTGACTACTTGCTGCCCAAACCCACAGCAGGGAGTCACCTGCATGTCATCCTCCTTCAAATCCTGTCACTCTTCCTGTAACATCCCTTAGATATTCAGTGCCCCACTTCTGATGCAACTGCTGCTCCGACACAGCTGTGTACACCACTCTGCTGGCTGATCTTCCCTGCTGCACCACCTTCTCTGCTAACTTCCTCTGCTGTCTCTCTTCTGTGACCGAGACAGTAGAAAGTTCTTATCTTCAGCCCTTAAAGCCCTTCACATCTTCGCCTGATCCTTGGCCAGTTTGAGGCCTCGCTCATCAACTCCTTGTCTGTGCCTCACACAGCATGTTTGTGTTTGTGTTACACTTCACTGCTTATATCTCCAGAGATTGTCATTTGATGAAGCTGGGTGGGGATGCTGGTAAAAATATTTTTGCTGTGTAATAAGTTTTGTGCTTGATCAATAGTGATGGGTCAATTTTAATCTTTATTTTTTTCCTAATTCTGCGGAAAGTCACTAGCAAGGAAGTTAGAAAATTCAGTTTTCTGCCCTTTGACACAAGCCTTTCCTGGTGAACAGGCTGCCCAGGGAAGTTGTGGAGGCCCCATCCCTGGAGATGTTCAAGGCCAGGCTGGATGGGGCTTTGAGCAACCTGGTCTGGTGGGAGGTGTCCCTGCCCATGGCAGGGGGGTTGGAACCAGATGGTCTGTAAGGTCCCTTCCAACCTAAACCATTCTATGATAACTAATCTCTTATCTAAGATGAGTGATTTATTAAATGAACTCTATGGATTGACTTCAGCATTTTGGACTTTAATGATTAAGTATATCACAAGGAAATATTGGTCATGAATAAGCAAGAAAACTACCTGGGGCTTGAATGTCGTCTCTCAATTTACACTGAGGCAGCTCCAGCAACTCTACCACAATGTTACACCTGAGTTATAAAGTGTTCAGTTATGGACACTATTTACTGGTGCGGGGTCTTTTATTTGACACTTTGAAATGGTATGTTTTAATGTGCACTGGCTGAAGAAGGGTTTTAAAGTGTAAAATAATGATGCATGATGACATTAATCTCTGAGAAGTGGGTCTTGTCAAGAGACTCATTGGCTTCACTAACCATTTGGAAGAACCTGACTGCACTTCTGGTTCTGCCAGGGTTTGCTGGCTCTTGCTATCTATCTTGCATGTTTAGAGTTGTTCCTTAGACATTCTGCAACAACTAGCCTTTCCTTTTAAATCCTCTGAAAGATGTTGTCATGGGTATCATGTCTTTGTGCATCATTCTGTCTTCATCAGTGAGAATAGAAATGCTTCTCAGGTCTTGCAGTCACTGTTTCAGAGACGTATCTTTTTCTTCTTTTTTCTTTTCTTTTACTTTTTCTTCTTGGATTCAAAAGAGTGTGAATTGATTTAGAATCCAGTTTTCACATATTTACAAGTCCCATTAAAATTTCATTTCAGTGGGTTGAGACTATTGGATCTTCATTGGTTTATTGTATTGGGAACACAATCTGTGCCCTCAGGACTATAAAATCCTCAAGGTTGTATTTAATGATACACCAAATTTTATTTCCTTTTTGTAAATGTTGTTAGAGGAGTTTGGATTTTGTCTAAAGTTGCTATCGTATAGTACTGCAAATTGCACTGAAATAAAGGGTCCTGCTACTGTAAAAATCAAGCAGGCTTATGCCATGTTCTTGGAGTAGAGTTTTTTTAGCTGCTGGAATTACAAAAACTGCCATTGCCACTTGATCCAAGGGAATAATTAAGTGTATTAATTCTGGGAAAAACGCCCCTGTAAATAGTTGGTAGGACAATGTCCCGAAGAAAATTCTACAGTACGTAGTGGAATCGATACTGCTAAGATCTAGTCTACTAGGTGTAAGGTTTGTTGGAGTTGGAGCTGCCCATTGCAGAATGTGTGGTTGTTTACACATGATTTGAGGACGTTACAGGAGGATCCATTTCTGAGCACTTCCTGAAGCGCACTAGAGTCATCCTTCTGAGCTGACATGTCACCTTTATTGCAGGAGAGTGACTAAACCCAAATGAAAGGGCAGAGCAAGACAGAGCTTCCTCTTTGCTTTTAATTGCCTGAAACTGTAAATAGCTGCTCTTCACTAGGGAAGGTGGTCAGTCTCTATTCCTAGTGCAAAAGTCGGGCCTTGCTGTTTAGCTTGCAAGCCCTCTTCCAGACACCATTTCCTTTATCCAACCCCATTGTCAATCATGGAACAGCACGTCTTTCTTCTGTGAGAGCCATTAAGTGTATGCACTTCATCATCAAAGTAAGGTGGAAGAGTTTATTCAACCTTATGATGTTGCCATAGTAAGAATTATGTGCTCTATAAAATAGCTTTAGTGGTCAGAAGAAATCTTTTTTTTTTTTTTTTTTTAAAAACTCAACCATCTCTGCTGGTTATTAACTCTTACACTCTAAGAGTTCATCTCAAGAGCTCTCTTCTGAAAGGCCAGAGAAAATTGCTTGGGACGTGCAGAAGAGTGAATATGAAAACATCTCTGATTACATGCAATGTGTAATCCTCTTATTTGATATCAGTGATAAGTGGAGCCTTGATCTCTGTCTACTATGGTCCTTTTTGTAGCTGGGATGTTCTGTTAGCATCGTGGCTAATGCCTCCCTTCCCAGCTACACGAATGCTTCTTATTTACTCGTCTTTGACTCTTTATTCTTGCTCCTAACTAATCATTTAGCAGACTGGCTGCTGGCGTGGCCGGGCTCTGCAGAGGGTGCTCTGAATGACACACGTCATTACACGGGCTCTGGCTCTGGCTGCTGGGAATTATGTAAAAATAACTTTAAAAATATCTGACTCACTAAAGCTGAAAAACGGAACTGAACCACTTGCACTGGTTAACTATTGGTGTCAGGGTGTCTTTGGGCATGATGTTAAGCCACAGTAGGTGTAGTAAAATGAAATCTATCAGCAATGTTGCAGGTCTATCATAGCTAATTTAACCTAATTGTGCAAGAGAATCCTCAGCAGCTTAAACTGTGTCTTAGAATGGTACTTACCACTTGTTTTCATACATAATTTAATGAAACAATCAGTTCAGTGTGACTGCAAGCATGGTTTGAAGTTAAGCGGAAATATAGAAGGGAAGGCATGAAGCTGAGGTTAGAGAAAACAGACTAAGGAGAATAATTGGGTGAGACGATTGGAAGGAGACTAAGGTATGGTAGGCAGAAATAAAACTTGGAGGGATGAGGAGGAAGTAAAATCCAGGAACCCAACAAAGGCTTTCAGAGGAAGGTGAAATGGTCTGCAGTACAGTAGAAACAGATACTACTCAATACAGGCTTTATCTGGATCGTGTATGTTGTAGACTCAGAAGAGGAGAGCTGGAAGGCGTCTCGAGACATCTTGTATACTTCCCTTCCCCGGAGCAGGATCATGTGCACACTTTAAAATGTTGCTGACCCATTTTCATGTGCACTGAAAAGAATGCATGACACTCATTAATTGCATGGGTAGTCTTCTAGACCGGCTCTGCTCAGGCATCTGGAAATATTTAATTGATACCAAACATGACTGGAGGTTGAATCCAGGTACTGGAATAGTCCCCTCAATACAAGTAACTTGGTAAATAGCCACGTATGTGCATCAGATACCAGTATTAGAATGGGAAAACCAACCCTTCAGGAGAAAATCTCTCCGTGCTGCTGGAACTAATTTAATCTTCAACAGCAATATAAATGAACTGAAGGTGGTTTTGTTGAAGGACATTTTTGGTTTTTAGCATCCACAGAATTGGCAATGGAAGGTAGCTAGAGAGAGAAGGACATTAGTAATTAGAGCCTCCCTCTCGGTGTTTGGGGGTTTTGGTTCTCACCAGAGATCTGTTACTGGTGTGATTTGTGACCTTTTGCCAGGTCAGTGGACATCCCTATGCTTCTGTTTCCCTACTTGCCCCATGTTTGAATTAGTGGTCCTTAAAGCTGGAGATGATAGAACAAAAACTCTGATGCTTGTAAATGTAAGAGTACTTACATGGTATTACCGGTATTTATAAGGCTTTTCTTGTATACAGCATGTGCTAGCATGCCCAAATAAGAGTATCGGCAAAAATAAGGGTAGGAAGAATAAGATGTTTCTGACCTGACTGAAACACTTCCAATGCGTTCAGTCAGTTTTAGAGAACTTGTTTATGAACACTGGGAGCTCCACTTCTCACTACTTTCTAATACAAAAGTAATGGGACATTCTCTAAAATTCAAAGTTGGCAAATCCAAGTTGAAAAAAGTAAATCCCTTTCACATAACAGATAGAACTGTAGCATTCGTCAACTGTAACATGTACATGCAGCAATGTACACTGAAAATTAGTAGAAATTTTTTTAAAAGAAGATTTCAGAATTACACTAGTGATTACAAAACTAGCAGAAGAACTAATGAAGCTTGGTTTCTATTGGGTTTTTCCTCTCGTGATTAGTTCACTTTTTGACTGCATTATACTAAACCCTTATGCATCAGAGAAGCCACATGCAGGAGAGCCCTCAGTGATGCTGTAATTGCTAGGGAACCATCAGTCACAGCTGCACCTTATTAGGCAATAGACAATCACCATGGGAGAGAAACCTCGATGAAGAGATGAATTCTTTGGTATCTTATAAAGTACCTATTTCAGTTGCAGTTTTCCCATCATTAAGGAATAATTTTCCCATGAAGACTTTCTATTGTCACATGAAGTTAAAGCTTACTTTACAGCCTTTTCTCAGCCTTTCTCTACAGAACTCTTGCTCTACTCCCTGGTCACCGACTTTCACAGAACTTGCAGGAACTCAGCTCTTCCATTGAAGTTCCTTGAAGCTGGCCAGGAAGTTATAAAGAAGCTAGGTCGTGCATATAAGCTGTAGTTGTTTAGGACATACTTAGAGTACGAAGAAAACCTGACACGTAAGAGCTCATTTGGTCATTAATGGCTGGATCTGAGAAGAGGGAGTGTTTATTCCTTGTATGATCTCTGCATTACTCTTACATGATCCTCTGACTTCAGAGATTCATACGGCTGTTGGAGATGGGACGAGAGACCAGATGGGCTTCACCTCTGATCCGAGAGGTCACCTGCTACAAAATACCTTCAAATTCCTTTATGGGAAGATGATCAAAGCATGAAACACCACAGTGGTGGGTGAGCATCTGAATACTGTAAATGGCAGGCAGTAAGCTAATCCTAGTTGGCAACTTCCTCAGAAAACCCAGAAATGAATGTTTATGGAGCAACCAAGGAGCTGTTCTGGACCTCACAATGACTGAAGCCATCTTCTGTGGCAATTTTGCAGCTCAAGTTCACCTTTAGGGCTTCAACATAGCACACCCTACAAATACTAAAATCATTTAGATTTAAAAAAAATAATAAAATCCAACCCCCCAAAAACTGCTAAAGTACATTATGGACAACTGGGATTTCTCTTCTAGGCAGTTGTTATTTTTTATTGGGAATTATATGTGTTGATATTACAGGAAAACTGATTCTGATGGTGATCCTAGCTTGTTATATGTGTAGTCTGTGGTACACAATAACTATTATTTGGATACTTTCACACAAAAGATGATTAAATATGCTAAACAAGCTAAAATATGGTTATTTCTGAAGCAAGTCAGTGATGAGGTTTCTCCAGAAGCTGTGATTAAAAAAAAAAAACCAACATGAAAACCTTTAAAATGTAGAATTTTATGTTTATGTTGGTGACACAAGTTCTTGCGAGATGAAGAAAGCATTTTAGATTTTTATTTCTAGTGCTGTTGCTTCCGTTCCTGTGAGCTGCTTGGGTTCATGGGGTTCCTCTTGTGTTTCATTTCATACTTAAATGGTTCTTGGGAATATCCCTTTTTGGTTTTGGGTAACACAGGGTTTGTATATTTGTTGTTGTTGTTGTTGTTGCTGGTTTGACTGATGAGGAGTGCTGGTATCTGTCACCAGTTTATTTCCTGGAGGAAGACGAGGTGTCCTTTCTCTTGCTGACTCAGTGGTCTTTGTGCAAGACTGAAGTTCATGATAATTCAGGTGGAAGAGCATCCCTTGTATCCCAACTATACTGGCAAATAAATGGTATGTGTATTGTTGCCTACAAGGACAACTCCAGTTAGTTATCAAAAGTGTTTATTCCTGGTAGAATAAAAAGCTTAAGACAATTTTTTTTTTTTTAACTCAAGGTTGATGGTGAGGAAGATCACAGATGTCCAAGGCAGGTTTTTAGCTGTTAAAGTAATGATCAACCAGATTCCAGTAAAAGGATATAACAGATATTTAAGAACTCTTTGCAAATAAAATAATTCATCAAAAAGTTTTGCAAAGCAAAAGCAGGACAGTAAATTGTATTAAACATATACCTTAAAAATTGGACTCCACTTCTATTTCAACAAATTTAGATGTTAAATCACAAATGAAGTATTATGTATCAGGGAGGCATATTGTGTTTTCTTTTTGGTGTTTTTTAACCATAAATAGCTCATAATCACTTAAATTCAATTAAAAGAAGCTGTCACTGTTATTGTTTTCTTACCCATCACTTAAACGGTAAACATCAAACCATGAAGAGGAACCATGAGAACTGTGTTCTCCCCTCTGACAAAGAAAATGTGATAACTGTTCACCTTATTGTGAGAACAGTGCAAAACACATACAAATACAGATCTGAAATCATCAGCTACTTTGTGCAAAATAATTATTTTCAATGAGCTGCCAAAAAATTCCCCTCCTGGCTTCTAGTCACACATTTACCTGGTTTTCAAACTTAGTTCTCCATTGATTTAAAAGGAGGTAACCCTAGCTGATACGAATATTTAAAAAAGGGACAGCTTACGCCCTGTAAATTTTTCTAACACACTTTTTATTTTAATGGTATACATGTGCTCTCTGTTTAATGATTTTGAAAAGCTTTGATTTAAACTACAGTGAGTTGCTCTACCACCCAAGCACTGTCATGCAGCATTTGTTCTTGTCTAACAAGACAACATAATCAGAAAAATGAGCTGTAATTTTTATAAATTTTTTTTTATTTCCTGGAAAACAGCAAATAAATGTGCCTGAAGACTGCTTTTGGGCACAAATTGTTTAAAGCTAGCCATTGCTGTTGCAGTTGTTTGCATCAACTTTAAGTTTCCCTTTATATCTTTGCTGTCACTCAGTATTTTTTATCTTCCTGGACCTAATCATAGAATCATAGAATGGTTTAGGTTGGAAAGGACCTTGAAGATCATCGAGTTCCAACCCCCCTGCCATGGGCAGGGACACCTCCCACTAGACCAGGTTGCCCACGGCCACGTCCAGCCTGGCCTTGATCACCTCCAGGGATGGGGCCTCAACAACCTCTCTGGGCAACCTGTTCCAGTGCCTCACCACCCTTAAAGTGAAAAACTTCTTCCTAATGATGAATCTAAACCTGCCCTCTTCCAGTTTATATCCATTCCCCCTCGTCCTATCACTACATGCCCTAAAGTTTGTCTTTTTCAGCTCTATCTCAAAATAGTTTTTTTATTTTAGGTTCTTGAGTTTTCCTATCATGCAAAACATACTATTTTTACTGATTTTTCCAGAGTAGCTGAGACAAATGAAGGGGGATGAAAAAATAGTAGGTTTTGTCTGGAGAACCACAGTATTACAGGAAGCTACAGGTTTGTCTCTGTTAGCGAAGAGCAAAGAGCACTGCCAGGCCCTGGGGATGAGATGTCTGCCTGCACGGGGGGAACTGCTGGAGCTGTCCCTAGCCCAAATTTTGCCATGCCAGCCAGCTTTTTCCCGGTGGCTTCCAGAGACTGTTCTGGTAGTTAAAGAGGTGGGAGATGTCCCCATTAGGTGGTATGTATGCAGTCACCCATTTCAGTCCTGTTGTGGAAGGTGGCCTCATCCCTGGGAAGCCACCTGGGCATGTTTAATTTACTGGGATGGATGTATCCTATGAGGTTTCCTCAAGGAACCTGAGCTAGCAGTGCTGGCATCTGGTGGTCAAGTCAGCAGTTCTAGAATACAGATACTTAATCCAAAGTCTGTAGGTGCCTCTCCCTCAGGTCAATGTAGGGGTGATGTGGGAGGTGGAGGGTGGTGTGGTGGCATGGCTCTTCTCTGCCCTGCTGCCAACATGATGCTAGCAGCCCCTTGTCCCCTTGCCCTCAGGAATATCCCCCGCCTCATGCCGGGCGCGTGAGCATGGCTCAAAGAGTGAAGTAACATACCACAGGAGCAACTCTGCAGTGGTTACAAGGGAGCGAACAGCGAGGGAATTGGGATGTGTATCAGAACATAACATTTTCAGTCTCAGGAGGTTAATAAAGTGATTTAAAATGGTGTTGGTTTAGGATTTTACTTTTCCTCACTTTTTTTTTTGCAGTGTTTTTCTGTGCACCGTGTTTTTTTCATTTGTGTCTTAGATCATTCTTCTTCTTTTTCTCCTGACGGCTCTTTCTTCCCATGTCTGTTCCCTCCTTCTGTTGTGTTCCCACATCCCTGGCTGCCTGCCCCTCTCATGGCTTCCGTTTCATTGCTTAACTTTACTTGCCTGTGCCCCAGTCCTGGTCTCCTGTGGTCTGTCTCCTCTCCATGGCACACCTTGTCATCCCACCACCACCCTCTCTCCCCCTCTAATGAAACCACAGCAGTGATACTCTTGCCTCTCCCCTTTTTTAATTCCCTCCATCTCTTCCCCCTCCCTCCCCTGCTTCCCCGCCCTCAGATTTGTGTAGGATTGCTTCCCTTCCCAGATTGCCACCTCTAGTTGAGCTCAGAGGGTCCTTGCCCATCTCAACTCCATCCCAGCCATGGGGTTTCTCAGGGTTGTCCCACCGTACCGACAGCCACAGACCTTGGTTCCTGGGGACTGACACCGCGCAGAGTAGCGGAGCTGCTGGCTAATCGTTCCTGCTCAAGCAGCTTTAAAAAGCAGGATTTTTAATCCTCCTTGTTTCCCAGTGCAGGTACAGTCAGGTGAGACTGTTTTCCAATTTTAGAAGAAAATTAGACTTCATGGCCCTACAGAGGGGGAGGGGGGAACAAAGGATTATTAACTGGTGGCAGCTGGGCAAAGCCCTCACATTTAGCTATTTTTTAATTTTTGCAGCTAAGTTGCATAAGTGACAGATGACAGCTCTGTGCTTGTCTCTTGGGGGCTGGTAAGAGCAGTGGGGAGAACTGCGTGAGGCGGCTGGTGGGAGAGAGGCGAGGTGGCTGCCCAGATACTCCAGGTGGGTGCTTCGGCAATATTTTCTGAGCCATAATTGCTGGATTTCCTGACTGGTGCAGGGGAATCTGTGAGCAAGCGGCTTCCTGGCAGGAATCTGGGAACAGCACCAAAACCCACGACAGGCAGCCAGCAGGTTTTGTGCTCTGAGTCAGAAGTAGGCTGAGAAGATGCAGCCCTCAAAGCGCCTACCAGAGACGGAGATCTGTGCGAGAAGGATGTTTCCAGCGTGAGGTTCAGAGCTCGGGAGGGTGGAAACCTTCTCCTGCCAGCATGCTGGGTGAGTCCATGGGTCAGCTGCTGGTTTTGGTGAAATCACGGGAGAAGGGAGGTTGCTACCTTTCACCACCATCACCCTGAGCCAGCTCATCCTTCTAGCTATTTCTGTCTGCGCTTATCTATAGCATCATCCCCCTTGTGCCTGTGTACCTGCCAAGCATTCAAAACAGGCACTGCTGTGGCAGCCTCCTTCTTTCTCTCCAGCCTGGAGGATAAATGACTGGATTGCTTTTTTTTAATTGTTTCTCTGCATCAAGAATTTACTGTGGCAAAGCTAAGCTGGAGAAATCCTTTCAGGAACGGGCGGCCGGGTCGGCAGATCCCTGCTCGTTCTTAGCCCCTAGGGAAGTCCTGCAGCCTGGCCCTCGCTCGCTGCCCCGTGCGTCAGCGCTCTCTTTGAAAGCGATGGTTTCCCGGAGTGAGATGTGGTCTCAGGTAATGACAGCCAAAGTTTGGATGCGAGAGAGAAGACCTGGATCTGACTTGCTTGCAAGGGGACCCAGAACAGAAAGCTGAGCGCTCGGGTGAGTTCACGGCAGCTGGCTTGTCCGAGGCAGGACTCTGCTCTTCTTTATTATAGCCTGAGTTATTCAATGTAAAAAATAACAGTATTAAAAATCCTAGCATCTATATACTATATGCTGTCTGTATGCGATACGTGTTGTTTTGTTTGTTTTGGGCTGTGGAGTAGACTGCGCTCTGCGTTTAGTGCAGCTCGCCCTGGTTTGTGACTTTGTTCCTAGCTGGGAATCTCAGTGTTTGTATCGGGAGTCGTGCAAACACACGCAGACGTGCAAAACATGTCCCGCTTTTGAGTCTCTGTTACAGCACTGGTTTGAGCCAGTAAATTTCACTCAGATTGGAAAACGGGAATGAAAGCATGTCTTCTGCCACTTCAGCGTATGACTTCAGAGGCACTGAAGCATACATAACGCGTGTATCTTTAACATACTGCTTCTGATCCTTAAAATACAAGGTGCAGATGTAATGGGATACAGTTTCAAAGCACCTTCCTCACAATTAGTTTATCAGAGAGGTGAGAAAAGAGATCAACTAATCAGAATTTGCTTTTAAATAATCAGGTTCTAAAGACAGATTTTTTTTTTTTATTTTTTTAATAACCAAACGATATTGCAATGTGAGGCTGTCAGGGCTCCCCAGATATTTTTTTCTATCCTTCCACTGACTAAACTGTCAGTGTAACATTTGAAATAAGACTTGGATTCAGACATCCTATATCAATATTTCTGTTTGTCAAATCTGTAATTTACGTATGGATTCTTATGGTAATACCTACAGTGGAAGTTGTTTTGATGAGCAAGAAACATTGCAGTGTGTGGAGTATCTGAATTAATATATTGTTTCTTTCAGTGTTTGTAAAATAACCTCTATGCTGTAGTTAGCTATTGATTTACAAAATTTAACTTAAAAATATTAATAGTTTTTAGCACTTCCACAGCAGTATAAAAGTATTTGTAGTTGGCTCCTGCCCAGATGTAGCATTTGGGCTGAGATTGCTTTGCCCTGCCAGCTATGGTCTGGATGATGCTTCTGGCCAGAAGTAGAGCCCTCAGATTTTTGGCTTAGTTTCCTCCTGGACTATGAAGTTAAAGCTGGCAGGTCCAAGGAATAGTGTCTTTTACTCTGATTGTTGGAAATTATCCTCCTTTACTTGGGATGAGTTGGGCAGGTTTCAATATATATGTATATTAAGGGGGGTTTAAATCTGTAAGTAACAAAGTTCTATTTTTCTCTCAATCCATAAGTACAGGTAACTAGTTCTTACTCAGCCCTTGTCATGAATTGATGAGAAAGTCCTTTACAAATGGGACCACTGCCAGTGTACCACCACACACATTCAGGAATGACAGCACAGGAGGTGGGAGTCATTTTGTCTCAGTTTTACCATCTAAAAGTTGAACTGGTCATTCAGGCTCCCGCCACATCAAAGGGGAGAGGTGCACAGTTCATCAAACCCTGGAAGAGCTTTATTCCCTTTGAGTATGTTATGTCTATGCAGTTAAATATCTTAATTCTCCTGCTCAGTCCCAGGTCCTGCTCCCCTGCATCAGATAGGCTGGGTTTCTTTGCTTCAAAAGCTTGTCTTCTGGAGGCAACTAGTTATTTCCCTCCGAGACAAAAGTTGTGTTAGTTTTGAGGACAGCTTGCTGAGGGGGTTGACACTGGAGGAGTTGAGGGTGACACCACACCGGGTCTGGTTCCCCACATTGTATATGGTCCTCCAGTGCTGTTCCAGACAGGAGTGTTACCAAAAAACCCCACATGCCCGTGCCTTGCTCCAAGACATGCAATACATCCTTCATGCAGCTAAATGCTGCTCTGGTGAGCTGCAACACAGACCTCACGTTGTATCAGAGAATTTTGAATGGAGAAAATAGTCAGTTGCCACGTGGCATCTTGATACGTGGGCAAAGCGCTTGATGTATGGATGTAACTAGGTGGGTGTAGACAGGGGTGGCTGTGTGGGTGCTTTGGGGACAAGAGACCTGTCTGTGGGGCAGGTGTCTTTGGCAGGGTACACGCTGTCTCTGTTGGCCAGGGAAGTGCTTACCTGCTGAGCTGGACTAGATGCATTTTGGGCAGCTGACAGATGGAGCAGATCTCACCTGGCGTGACTTGCACAAGGTCACTCAGCAGGGGAGTGGATGCAAAAGCCATTCTCGCGTGGTGTGTGAAATGCTTGGTCTAAACACTGGTGCCCTCCTGCCCCACGGTGGGTCTGGCTGGGCAGTGTGTGGCACCATGGCTACATGAAGATACGAAATCAGCTGTGGCTGCAGGATGGGAGGAAAAAACAAGGGGAAAATGGTGCTTTTCCTAGGTTTTGCAAAACATCGTAGCTAATATCCTGTTGTGCAGCAAAGGCAGCAGGTGCCTGGCACTGTCAGAGTAGTCATGGTGGCCTTAACCAATCCTTTACAAGCCACTAAACCACAAAACATTTGTGAACACTGCTGCAGTGTGCTCCTTTGCGTTCCAGTTCCTATGGAAACATGCTGTAAGAATGTCTAAAATAAGTACAGTGCTTTGAAACTATTATTATTTTGATCTTTCCTTTCCCCTAAAAATCTCCTTTATCACCTTTTGGGCTGAATTTTTAATACACTAAAAAGGTCGTTGTCATTATCTGGCAAGAGTGTGCCACCCAGGTTTCTACATCCTGGGAACTGATATGAAGATCACTGCTCCCTTCCCCCATCCTCCCTGCTCAATGGGGTGGCAGGTTGTGGGTGTAAGTGTTGAACATATACGTGTGTGTGTGTGTGTGTATGCACACACTGGAGGAGGCTTGGCTCCAGCTCCCTTTCTTCCCCATGTAATGAACGAGATGGTGTTGTTTGCCACAACGGGTGAAGGCACAAGCTCATTCCCAGCTCCTTTTAGGATCATGGCATAGCGTTGACTGGGAGGGAGTGCTGGAGTCACCTGGTCCAGCTGTTCATCGAATGTCTTCATTGGCGGTGCAGGAGATGGTTGTGTGCCAGATGGAGACATCCTGCGGGAGGGTCAGTGCTGGAGCAGGCCGTGGGCTGTTTGGGACCGCTCTTGCAAATGAAACGACTTTGTCTCCCCAAAAGGATGTGCACCCTGCTAACTCGAAACAAGGCTGTGTCTGTAAAGCACAATCCCCCAGTGCTCCGGTGGTTTCTTTGTAAAGTTATCATCTCCCTTAGAGCAGTCTCACTCACTTTAGTAATGTCTAAGATGTTGAAAGTAGCGAAGTTATGTTTTCAAAAGCCACTTTTGACAGCAGAGTGTTAGGAGAGTTAAGGCTAAATCCAGTAAAGGGCTAAAAAGCCTTATTTAGAACTAGTTGGTAATTTTTGCTCATTCTTAAGCTTCTGGCCTCTTGCAGTACCATCCCCCAGAACCCAGTGTTGGACACCAGGAGAAGAACTGGATATACATCTTTGGCATTTGAGGGGGAAGCAGACACTTAAATTCCTGAACTGCTTTTCTGAATTTTTGGGCAATGCCAAAACCCATGATACCCCTATGTGCTGAATACATATTTCCCTCAGTGTCTGCATTCTCCAAGTGTCTTCTGGTCTGAGAAGCCACACAACCTGCCATTTCTGTAGAGCCCTGCTGGATCCCAGGAGCAGAGGTAACAACAAAAGCAGGTTTGAAATAAAAGGGAGTTGACACTGGAGCAGTATTTTTATGGCTGCACATCCTAGACAAACCGTATTACAGAGTCATGATGGTACGGATCTAACTGATGTTATGCTTTAACATTAAACCACATTTCAGCCATTTGAGAAATGTGGGCATCTGTTTGAATCCTATGCCAAATCATCAGGCCAAATTCTGCTCATGGGGTTACATCTGTTGCGTGAGTGTGCACCCTCATTTATGTTGCAGCGTGTTTAGTCTTTGCGTGATGTTTTACATGCTTGTGGTAAGCGTAGCGGCAACATCAGTTTTGTTTTATTTTGGTGCAACACCAGAGGCTGGCAGAAGAAATATGAGTCTAATCTTATGGACAGAAGAGAGCTTTATAAACTGATTTCAGGGTTCCTATCATAGTGGAGTTAAACCCCTCATTAACCAAGCAGACAAATTAAAATGTAAATGCTGGTCCAAAAAAAAAAAAAAAGGATTGTGAAGCTTGGCCATTTGCATTTCATATCTGTGAAGATCCTTCCTTTCTTGAATAACAAGCGTTGGCTCCAGCACTGAAGCAAATACCAACAGAGATGAGAATCGTGAACTCCGGAGCAGTTGCAAATTATAAAGAGAAATTGCTCTGATTTACCATGGAAATGCAAGGCTGAGGTTTTGATTGCGAGGGCTCGTCTTGAATTGCATTGGAGGTGGGCCACTGTAGGTGTAACCTTTCTAACCCAATTGATAAGTTCGTGCGGGTACACAGTATGTAGGTCATTCACAGTTATCCTGAGTAGCCCAGAAACGAATGCAGTAAGACTTCAAAATACGTTGCCTTCTGACCCGTTCGTTGTAGCAGATTTCTCTCTCCCACTCCTCCTTGTTTATGTATGGATTTTATGCTGGGAAAAAACCCCAGCAAGATATCACCTTATATGCACAGATAACTGACAAATGAAATGCTGAATAAACAGCTACGCTGATGAGAGAGTCAGTGGCAGCTGGAGATGCATATACCTGCACGTGTGAGGGAGAGGTACTCGGAGACAGGGAATTCTTTGCCCCTTTACTAAATCATTGCAAACTTCTTTATCAGTCATGGGAATTTTGGAAATATTTTCAATTTGAGAAGGGAAATATTGCAATGATTTAAAGGAATTATTGTCCTATAGGCCATTAGATAATATTAAATCGTGATCGTAGTCAAGTCATTGTTAAACTCTCTTAAGAGAATAATTATAAGTTATCTTGAAGGTACCAGACTCATGAGAAATGTGTGTGTGTGCTTCAGTAAAGGAAAATCACAGAATATAAGTGTTTTTTAAAGGTGACATTTGCACATGCACAGCATTATTATTTTTGTCCTTGTATTGAAATATTTCATAGTCTCCTAGTCTGGCCAACCACACCAAATAAATTTTCTTGGGTCCCAGTGATGTCAGACATACTGAACATGGCATGAACGGTAATGATAGATAGTCTTACTTCAAATTGAGACAAAGTGTCCGTTGGGTTCCCACAGGAATTCGCATTAAGTTTGGTTGTAACTAATGATCTGTGAATACAAAGATCAATTCAATTTGAAGATAGTACTGGACTGGGAGGTATTGCAAGCTCTGCTGAGGACAGAGAGAAGTTTATAGCTGGGGAACTAGAAATACTAAATTCCCTGTCTGTAAGGCCCAA
Source organism: Charadrius vociferus (assembly GCF_000708025.1). Taxonomy (NCBI): domain Eukaryota; kingdom Metazoa; phylum Chordata; class Aves; order Charadriiformes; family Charadriidae; genus Charadrius; species Charadrius vociferus. The sequence goes on from NW_009647838.1 coordinate 964,393, forward strand.
ACAAGACAGATTTAAACAGACAGATCTATGGAAAGTGATCTGAAAATACGTAAACACTAATGGTAGGAAAGTGAAGAGGTTCAAATTGTCAGCCTGTGGCGCAGTGTCTCTTAATACTGGAAAATGCTTAACTCCTTGACTGTGCCAGACTGAGCCAGACACTGGCAAACAGCGCTAGTCATTCAAGACATCTATGAAGGGAGCAGCCAAACCTTGCTTCCCTCCTGGCACGAGTGCCCCAGGAGCCCTCTTGGCACCGAGGGCTCAGTGAGGGGCAGTGGCTGGCCCATCACCACAGCGAGTTGCCATATGGACCTCCGTCTGCAGCAATTCACCTTGTTCTGCATCTTATACCCACCCTTGTGTGCAGTCTTAGCCCCCGATGGTGGTTAATGGAGATAAAAATGAAGTTAAGTATAAGCAGAGCAGGCGAGTAGCCATGGCATGTAGGTGCTCAATCTAAAGAGGGGTGTACGCCTCTGCAGAACAGGTATTAGCCTGGTTTATGTTACATATCTGGGGCAGTGGGTTGAGTTGCTCTCCCTGTATGTCTGCAATTCTCCACTAATCATAGACCTGAGACCACTATAAAATTAAAATCGCTGCATAAAACTGAGTGTTTAACTCTTAGATGGCCAAAGCCTAGTATGGATGTGCCATAGGGAAGAGGGAAAAAGCTGCCAAATTTGCGACGTGGCCTGGGACGCTTGGAGAGTCTGGTGGCCATTCACAAGGTCTGAATTTTCTTTCAGAACAGTGCACCAAGTGTAACATTTCTGGCATGTTCTAAGATGTGGACAGCTACATTCTTTGTTTTTCAAAATGCCATTTGTTGTTTGGGGTTTTTTTTTAAATCTTTTTGATTGTTGTTGCAGCTCAAAGAAAGACCAGTGCGCAGTGGAGGTGTGAGCAGAAGCGTACCACCACAGAGTCCTGTTACGGTAGATGGGGAGGAAACAACAGAAAAGGAAAGGGGAACAGCCCCCAAGACAGAGCCACCCTCACAAAAGCATGGGTCTCTTAGGTCATATTGGTTAAACTGGGCAAGCAGAGGGACAGCAGTCAATACAGGTTTTGATGTCAGAATTAATTTTTACCTATCAATACAATTTGCCTAATCAAATATCTATATGCCTTCAGGGCTTAACACTTCTGTATTTAATTTATCTGTCCCTGATTAGGATCAGAGTCAGGGCAGATTATAAGAATTTCCACTTTAACTTCAAATCTGCATTTTCTCAGTTAAAACATGACATACGTTTTGTTGTCTCAGAAAAATGCTTTTACGCATACCTAATGTGTACGTGTGTGTATGTGTGTGAATTCTCCCCCTCCTTTCCCAGCCGCAAAGAGCATAGGTTTGCATAGACACCCCGGGGAATTACATGTTAGTGCATCATCGTGTTCGAAATTCCAGATTTCTTAAAGTGAACATACAGCCTACTCTCTCTTCAACCACATAAGATTCCTCTTTTTTTTTTTTTTTTATAGTAGAAGGATGAGGTGCTTAAAAGAAATGAAGAGTTTGTAGTAAACAGAGCACGAAACTGAGCATCAGGGGGCCATCAGCACTTCCCTCATTCTGTTATTTGCCTGCCTGGTGACCTGGGATGAAGGGTTTCACTGCTTTCTGCCACATGACTTTGGATTTTCCTTATGCTTTGTTTTATCTGATCCTACTGTAAACTCTTTGAGGTGGCATCCTCTTCTTACTGCCTTTGTATAAAGCCTACAGCACTTGACTGTCTACCTGAAAATGAGGGCATATTTTGGGATAAAAAAGGTAGAAGGTGCATGTCTGGAGGTTAAACGTAATAAGCAGTTGCAAAGAGAAAATAATATTTTTTTTCAGTGTGGCCTAAAATGCCTGGCGTACTTCTAGTCATAGGAGTATATTGGGCATAGTCCACAGAATTCAGCCAGAGAGGAATACAGTTGCTAAGAAATACCTGTTTTGCTGAGCTGAGGTTCTTCATGTTAATATAATCCATAATTTCCCATTGATCCCTCAGAAGTGGTGGCTTTCTAATATGCATAGTGAGTGTGTGTTGCTTGAGATGTCCCCAGGAAGCAGGTGTAGGTTTGGTAGACTACAACAAGTAGATGTAGACTTGCACTGTCTGGGCTTTGCCTCCGTTGGCAGGTCCATGTCCCTGAGCTGGGACTGGCACACCGCTTCTGGAAGTCTCCTCCCATCCCTCTTCTCTGCTGGGTGGCTGAGAGCCACAGAGGAAAGAGATTTGGGGACTGCAAGAAGGGAAGAGGGCCTCCTCTGCATCCAGATCGGAGAGGCTGTGAGGGACCATGGTGACAATTTTTACCTTCTTTTGTTTCTCTGTGCCACTGGGAAGGGAATATAGGAATTTGTTGGTTTGTGCTAGTTTTTTCAGAGCCCTGCATATGCTTCTGTGAGCATTATTACTGCATTCTTGCATGTGGGGAGAGAAGCTATGGTAGCGGCCAGTTCATAAGAGTATCTTGCTTCATTCATATCTCAGTGATTTCCTCAAATCCAGTTGCTAAAGTAAAGCCCAAACTACCCTTAGATCTCCAAAGTGCGCATTCACCTCTCTGATTATGCCCAGACCAAGTACTTCAAAGAGTTAAAAAAATCTATAAATTAATTCCTCTGGCCTGTTTCCTTCCCCAAGATATTTCATTATAGGACAGGTGGAAGGCAGGTGTAAGATTAGCAAGTTTTCGTAGTTTTGATCACATACATATTTGGATCAAACTGTTATAATTTTTTTTGTGAGATCTGCAAATTGCTTTTTTAAAGTAAATTTCATCCCTTTGAGCATATTGTGCACTTTATAGGTCTCAAATGATGCTTAAGCTCCAAGTTCTGTCACTGTTTATGACAAATAGGTTGTCTTCATATGTAAAATCATGAGAATCTTTTAAGCCCGCTGGCTCTTGTTGCAGATATGGTATATTTTTGCTTTGGTTTCCAGTTGGAAGAGGATCAGCTCTCCTGCCACTGGGAAATGTACCTTTAAATTGTCCTGCATCCTGCTTCTTCATTAATTGATGCATTCGGCGCTAAGCCATGACATTTTCATTTTCTAAGCTGTTTATTAATTCCAACACTGAATAATTAAAAAGAGAAAAAAAAAAAGGCACAAGGAAAATGTATCATTTAAGATCATCACAGAAGCTGTGGATACAAGAAAGCATGCAGACAGTAGGGCGGATTGCAATCATAAACTAAGAGCTACGTAAAAGCCAACATAATCCAGAAGCTATATCCTCAATTATGCATGTGTAGTGTTTTTAAATGAGAGCTGCAATACCCTCATCGAGTGCTTGTTTGGTACTTTTAACTACAGAACTTGGTGTGGAGTTATGGGCTGATACAGCAAAGAAGCATTGTTAACCTGCTTTCCATGGTAAGATGGAATAAATGTGCGCTCGCAGCCCAGAAATCCAATCGCATCCTGGGCTGCATCAAATGAAGGGTGGCCAGCAGGTGGAGGGAGGGGATTCTCCCCCTCTACTTTGCTCTCTTGAGACCCCACCTGTATCCAGCTCTGAGTACCTGAGTACTGCGTCCAGCTCTGGGGCCTCCAACATGAGAAGGACATGGACCTGTTGGAGGTAGTCCAGAGGAGGGCCACGAAGATGACCAGAGGGCTGGAGCACCTCTCCTATGAAGACAGGCTGAGAGTTGGGCTTGTTCAGCCTGGAGAAGAGAAGGCTCCGGGGAGACCTTACAGTGGCCTTCCAGTACCTAAAGGGGGCCTACAGGAGAGCTGGGGAGTGATTTTTGATCGGGGAATGATTTTTGATCAGGGATTGTAGGAATAGGACAAGGGGTAACAGTTTTAAACAGAAAGAGGGTAGATTTAGATTAGATATTAGGAAGAAATTCTTTACTCTGAGGGTGGTGAGGCACTGGAACAGGTTGCCCAGAGGAGCCGTGGATGCCCCATCCCTGGAGGTGTTCAAGGCCAGGCTGGATGGGGCTTGGAGCAACCTGGTCTAGTGGGAGGTGTCCCTGCCCATGGCAGGGGGGTTGGAACTAGGTGATCTTCAAGGACCTTTCCAACCTAAATCATTTTATGATTCTATGATAAATGTGGGACAGTGTGTTCTCTTAAAATGATTTTTTTTTAAATGCCATCTCTGCAGACAAAGGATGCAGTGGTGTCCTACTGTATTTCCACAGGGAAATGAAATAATAACAAGGGAACAGGAAAAAAAGACAGTGCATTTTGAGGGTCTGTGAGGAAGCAAACTGAAATACGTGGGTTGGTTGCCAAGAGCCATCATTCTGTGTCTTTGGGAGAACAGCAAACGTTATACTCGATCTTCTTCCCTAGTGTTTCACTTTTTGTAACAACACAAAACCACAGTGATGTGGTTTAATCTTTTGCTTCTCTGTACTGCACCTTATCTTTTCCTCCTAGGTTTCCAGAAAAAACAGGATTCAGAAACTTTAATAGAGGAACAGATCAGATAAGTCTGTGCAGGTTTTCATCTGATTTGTACTGAAATGACATGATGTGCAGTGCTGTGGCAAAAACATGGGATAAAATTAAGACTACACAGCCCTCAGGAAGTATTAAGATTTAATAGCAAGACTGAAACCTCATGTGCCATTCCCAGCCCCGTTGAGCTTTACAGCATGACATTTGGATGCTATTGTACGTGTGCTTCAAAATGAGTCTGTGCTTGGTTATGCAAATTATTCTTGTATCAAGGAACCACTATGTGCTACAAAATTAAAACTGGGAGGAAAAATAACCGCTGTGGGATAATATGCAATAAATCCACTGAAGCTGCTGGCTCTGGTGAGGTAACGTCTTGTCCCTCTACGGGTGGAACATTTCTCTATCGAATCATTACAGTTTTGCTCAGAAGCGTCCCACTGATTGAACCGCTGTGGGAAGAACAGTAATGTCAAGCAGATATCAGGTTTTCCCAATAGGAGCATCCTGCTGGGAAATGGGGTGCACTGGCGTGATGGTCTGAGGAGCTCAGCTGCAGCAGCTCTCTGTAATTGCTACTCCCTTCTGATTTCTTTGCTGAATGCACAAAACTGCTTCTAACAAACAGATCTGAGAACAAAATCCTTGACTTGTCGCCAGTGTAATACTCTGCATGCTAAGCTGGGGTTTGTGACTACTTTGCCTTCATCGTTTCTTGCGATCACTATTTGATACTGAGGCTCTCATCTCCTGTTATGGGTACCAAAGCCTGACACTGAGAGCAAATGCTTCTGTTTCAGTTGGTGATGTTTAATTTTTCATGATCATTGCAGTTTAGTGCCTCCCCAGGTAGGAGGCTCCGATGCTAATTAGCAAGGAAATGTTTTCTGCCTTCACAGGACACATGTGCACTCTGCATTTCGATTCTGTTAAACAGCTGAGCTGAGTGGGATTGGTCGTGGTTACTGCTGGCTGCACCGAGCAGCCTTTTACTACTATCACTGCTTGAAGAAAACATAGCTCAGTTTTCTCTCCTAGCCCACACAGCTGCAAAAGGAAAGCTTTTTTTTTTTTTTTTTTTAATGTGGAGGCTGTTGAAGGAGCCGTGTAGTCCTGCCTGGAAGCTGGTAAGCATCACATCCCGGAGAGGAGCGCTGTATTTGTGTGGTGTGAACAAAGGGCAGGCTGCGTTTGGTTCTGGCGTGTATTCTTTATTGATGAGGAGTTTGGTCCTTATAATATTAGATGGTAATCGGCTATAGACCTACAGCAAAAGACATCTCAGACCTTCTATGATGTATTTAAAGTTTGGGGTTTATTTTTCTTTTGGTTTTGGTATATAGTTCAAAATGCTTGCCACTTAAGATTTATTTTCTATGACTGTGTTGGGTTGAAAAGAATGGTAAAGTTTGCCTTACTCTTTTTTTGGTGAGCTTATATCATGGCAACTGGATAGCCATGATATAAACAACAGTTTATTACATTCCACTTAAAGCGTGTTATATGGAGTATTCTGGGTATTGCTTATAGGGGGTTGTTTTGAATGTATACTTACACTTTGCATAATTTCCTAAGCTGTTGTTTTGCCTCACCACTCATTTTTTGAACAAGTCACACACAATTCTTTTTTTCTCTTTGATCCTGTATTGTTTGCCAGGAGGATTTTCAGCAGCAGTGTTTTTCAGTCTGCTGCAGACAGAGTAGAACATTCATAAAGAAATATAAGTTGAGGAATTAGAAATACCCAATCATGAGTTTTTTTTGGTGTCTGTTTGTGCTGAAGAGAGGGGGCTGAAATATATTAACACAGCAAAACCTCCCCTGTGATCAAGCAGAAGGAAAAGTTGGATGTTATGTGGACCATACCCTTTAACTCTATAGGCAGAAGAGGCTGCTGCAGAGCTCGGATCTGCTTGGGCTGCTCCAGGGCTTTCCGCTGTAGAAGATTCCTGTTTCAGATGGGGATGTTCAGCAAATGGAAGCAGCCCTGGCAGAAACTGGGAATGGGGCTTGCTTTCCAGGGTGTTCAGGCAGGTGCTCCCATATATTTATTTCCCCTGCTAGAGCAGGGATGGGTCCTGTGCCAGCAGAGACTCCCAGTAGCCTTGGTGGCCATGAGGCATGGGGTGTAGGCTTGACTTTCTGAGAGGCTGTAGACACATCCCACACCTCAGGGAAGCAAGGAAGAGCAAGGAGATCTTCAGCAGTGACCTGTCTGGGATGGATGAGCCCTACGATGATGCCCTGACCAGGGGAGGGCTGCAGGGCTCCTTTCCTCTGCAGAGCAGATCCCATAAAACATTGGGGTGTACATGCATTTCCGTAGACGGCCTAAGGTTTTCAGAGCTGCTGTAGTTAAGTTTAAGAGATCCTTAGTTTGGAAAGTAGAAGTTTAACCTCAGGGCTTGAGTCTAAGGCTGGGATTGCTCCCAGCAGAGATCCCTGAAACCATGGCAAATCCTAAAGCTACGCCTTGAGCACAGTTAGGGATGTTAGGGTCTGAACGAACATAGCAAATCGAGCCCTTAGGACTTAAATGAGGTCCTAAAGGACTTAAAGAGCAGTCAGGTTTATGCGTCCCCATTGGCTGCATGTGGGAGGTTGGTATATACATGGACAGCCCAATTTCTCGGCACTCAAGAGGACAAGATTACAGGCACTCAAGAAAACATTTAGCGGAAACCCAAGTGTTGCCTGGGTTGCTGTTGCCTGTACCTGAGTTGGTCAGGGCTTCTTGGATCACTGTCCTCTTTGAATATTGGTGCTAATTCCACTTAGACAGGACTTGGGTGACTGTACATGCTCCTCCAGGTCTTACCGTGGGTTTCTAAACAAAGTGAGCTGCTCTGAAAATGTCTCTTCTTTCTCCACAAAATTACAGGGAGCTTGTTAATGTCTTGCAATATTTCAGATTCTTTTGCCAGAGTGGAAAACTCGAACAAAAATTACTTTTTTTGCCAAAGTAGAACACAAAGATTTTATTAGAAATAATTGGAGTGGCTCAATGTATTTGGCTTTCTGAAGCACTGCTGATGAGTTATTTTAGTGTGAAGTTGGGGGTCGTAACTGAGTAGTGTCAAATCAAGGTGCTGTGCGTGTATTTGAACAGGACGATACAAATTCCAGCTAAAGGGAAACCTGGCTCTATGTGCAGTGAGATTTTAGCATTTGCTTTCAGATTTTGGATCGGTGTACAAGTTGGATGAGCTAAAGAAACAGTCCACAATTTTTTTTTTTGCCCTTCACAAGTTTTGACCTAATCCTCTTTTTAAAAATAAATAAATGAGAAAAGCCAGCCGAGAGCTCACCTGTGTTAGTGAATGGCTATGAACCGCCACTTACTTCCACCTGAGCAATGGTAATTTGAGCAGATCTTGTGTTTTTCTGCAAGTTCTGCAGGGTTTGGTGTGGTCCCTCCTGCAGCCAGACATAGGTACCAAGGTCCCAACTTTCACTGATGACAGAAACCAGAAGTTTAGTCCTCATGGCGAAGAAATAAAAAGTATGACTCACAGACACCCAAAGAGAGAGTGGGTAATAAAAAAACCTGTCCCTAAGTGTGATATTAAAAATTAGTAAAATATCATTTTTAAGCTAAGTTGTGATATTAGCTATTTTTATTGATAGGATGGTGACATGCTGAAACAAGAAGGTTTCAGAGCTCTGGGGAGCTTTTCTCTGCAGCCATGGAGGCTAGAAACTTCCTTCTTTTAAGTGAAAGCTTTCATTCTTACTCAATCTGATGTCTCCTGGAGCCAAGTCCTTTAAGAAAAACACTAACATAAAATTCAGCAATTTGTGTCTGCTCCTCGGGGATTTTTTTTGGCAAAATTGGTCTTGACCATCCCCTTTGTGTTCACAGTTAGTGAGCTGCACTTGTTATACCAAATCAGTGGGATTTGCTGACCCCCCCAGCTCCTTCTTTGAGTCAGTAGAGTGCTGAGTCCTTATTTTGGGCTATACCTACCTTTGCCCTGGTGTAGCGGCAACAAAAATAGTTTGATCTGTATTAGGCCACTTCTAATTAGTTCAATATTTTGTACACTCAAACTACAGGGTGAAAAAAGGTTGGTTTTGAGTAAGCATGTCTTTAGCTTTTTGTTCCAGTCAGCTGCTAGCATTCCTTTTGGAGGATGGTGGACCAGCCCCACCGAGCTGCGTGAGGTGTGTAGCTCCCGGCCAGAGCCAGGAACTGAAACACTGTGGTTTGTAGGAGTACATTTTATTATTGAGACGTTCTGTGCACGCCACATACTTCAACAGAGCTAAGCAGCCTGTGTGCTAGGGAAACACTTCCAGTAATAAACCTGAGCTGAATAAATTCCTGTTCCCTGTAGCTGGGGAATATCCATATGTCACTGATGAATCCTGCCAGCTCACGTGTAGAAGTTCTGGGTTTAATATCAAGATTTAATTTCCAAAGGGATTTACTAAATCAGTGCCATTATAGATGGGGAAGCACGTAAGTAAACGCAGATTAATTGATTCAGGAGAACTGAGCTCCGTGCTTGGGAGAAGAGTGTCAGGACGGGATCCCGTAATGGATGTCTGTGTGTCAGGGTAAAATATTGACGATCGTTTCTGTGGTTCAGGTCACTGGAGTGGATGAAATTATATTGTATGGAAGAAAACTGATTTGCATTCATTCAGGTTTGGGATGCACAATTAAGTAAGAGTGCAGTTTATCAGAAGACATAACGCTGTGTCTCTGTTGTTTACTGTAATATTTTGTGTGTTCCATTTCTACAGTATTTTACCTGGGACTTCTTAGATATATAGATATATAGCTTTCATAAATCCATATATCTATATATAGCTTTATAAGAATGAGAAAACAGTGACAAAAACCAACCCTTCATCTAATCTCATTTAGTACCTAGTTTAAAGTGGCAAAGCACCAGGAATTCAGAATTAATAACACTTCACAGCTAATACTGACTTGTTAAAGATTTGTGATTTTAGAACATCCTACTGCATTACATAGTGACAAACTGGAATTTTAGTGTTAACTTGCAAGTAATTCTGATTTGTCAGTCTATATATCTCTGTTTCTCGAAGTAAGAAAGGCAAAAAATTGCGGGTCTTTTTGTATAAGTGCACAGAAAAGTAGTTAGACTTATTTCCTTTTTAAAGCATTTAATATTTCATGCCTCCTGCCAGTCCAGCTGGGAATCTTTAAAAGCACATCTTTACAAGAGCTGACCAAGATTTTTTTGGCGTAGGGTTTGTTGTTTTTTTTTTCTTTTTTTTTCTCAGAAAATGCTGATGGATCAAGCTCAAAACTGTTTAGATGAATCTTTCATTTTATAGAACATTCAAAAATATTTTGAAACTGAAAGAGGACACGGCTGCGTTTTCAAAATAAAAGAATCTGATTCGGGTTATAATTTTGGGGGGTTTAAAATAAGGTAATGATTATACCCAAAATAAAAATAAAAGGCAAAATAAAGCAATATTTTGATGCTATTAAAAATATTTTATTCTCCCAAATACTACAGATATTGCTTTTCTTTTCTGAACATTTTAGGGTCACATTTGTTTGCTGCTTAACCTATGAAAAAAACCCACAGTTCTGTCGCCAGAATTAGAAATAATAAAGACTCAGTTCATTGGGACTCCAGTTTTGCCATTGATTTTGAGGTGGAAGACAGACTGGAATCACTCTGAGGGGTGGCCTCATGAAGCTTGTGACATTTATAATGAGTATGTGGTAATGACAGATGAATATGGAAACATACAGATGGCAGCTGGTGGTCCATGGAAGATCGCAGGGAGCCACATCCAATTTGTTGTATTGCTTAAGACAGGTTTATTGTCCAGCACTGTACTGCGTGGAGCTTATCGCGAGTGTCTGGTTGCTGTGTGTTCCTTCCCTGAGTAATTCTTGGACTTGCTCTGCTAGCGATAGCTTGTTTTTTAAATACGTATCTTACTGTCTATTCATTTCTGTCATTCAGTTTTAGGCCATGTCCCATTTACTCCACTGAATAATGAACCTTTCTTCCCAGCCTTTGTCTCCCCTCCATGAAATGAAACAACCATTAGTGTTTTTCAAGGGTTCAAACCCACCTAGGTACCACGTATTTTCTGTTTTTCCATGGTTTTGGCAGTGCAGTGAGCAGGAGGAGATGCTGTCCTGGGACGTGCTGTGTGGGTCCCAGCCGTACAGGGAAGGCACATGCAGACCTGTCCTGACCAGGTGGTTGTCAGCGAGCGGTCTTGCGAGTACAGGTTGACAGACTTGATCCAGTTTGATGAAAATGGTTGTGTGGATAGTATTGGAAACCAAAACTTTTTCTCTTTGCCAGCTGGTTCAGGTTGGTACCCCCTAATGCCAGAGCTCCTCAGCATCAGTCCTGCCAGCCTGTTTTTAAATGCGAGGGATATTTTGGAGCCAGTGGTTTTTTTCCCATTGTACCCATAGTATTTTCTGGAGAACCTCATCTTTGTTGCTGCCATTTTGCCACCAGTAGCTCGTTTCAGATGCAGCACCTGCTATTGATTAGAATTGATTAATGTTTCTATAGTGCTTTTTCTTAATGTAGAGCTGGGTGTCGTTACGCCCACTTGACAGTTAGTAATTTGCATCCTGGAACGGTAAAAGGTCTCATCTTGAGTAATTGAAGGTGTGACAGTGGTTGTTCTGCTAAGGTGGCGTGGTGGTACCTCAGGGTCCTGAAGGAGAGGTCTATGCAAAGCGTGGAGTCCACTGCCCCTGCCCTGAGGGTCTCAGGAGACCTGCAAGGCAGAGAAGGGGAATGGAGATGCACCTCTGCCCTTGCAGTGCTGGTGTCTGTCCTCTGCTGTATCAGAGCAGCTTCTTGGAAAAGAATTTGTAAAGGAAATAAAATGTGCTTTGGACACCAGTCCTCTTCTCGCAACTTAGCACTCATTTGAATAATTGAAGGTTGTGAGCTCCTGGAATGAAGCATTTGTCATGAAAGCAGTGCTGCAGTTTGCGATCTGGCTTTGACAAGACTTGCTACAACATTTCTAGATTTCTTCTTGATTTCTTCTGTTATTTGCATTTCTGATCTCTGCATAGAAAATAAACTCTTTGATGCAGCTCCAGCAGCAAAACAGAAAATGTAAGGTACATACATAGAAATCCTTCAAGCCTTACTTGGGTACACCGGGTGACTTCTTGATTTACAGCTATGTGGAAAAGAAAATGCTTTTGCTTTCCAGGAACGAGGAAGACAGCTGGCTGCTGTTGGCTGGGAAGCAGTGGCAAGCGCCAGCCTGGATGTGCTGCTTGGCCGAGGTGAGCATGTTGCGGTGGCGTTGGCCTCCCGCAGGAGCTGCGCTCTGATCTGAAGGGCCCTGACACAGCAGCTGCTCTGCCAGAGGGGCCACCTCAGGCATCCGTGCAAATCAGACCTCTTGGCCAAGTGTTTCCTCTCCCGCTGCATGAGAGAGCAGGGAAGGAGGGGAGGAGAGCGGGAGGAGGCACCGGAGGATGTGCGTGGAGAGGGGCTGTGTCCCTTACCCCGTGTGCAGCAGCCCCGGGAAGAGCTGGAGGCTCTGCGACCTCATCACGCTCCTGTAAAAGCTGGCTCATACAGCAAGGTGATCGGTAGAGGAACTGAAAGATAACACTTTTACTTGCTTCTGCTTCAGCGTGATTATTCAGGATCACTATTTTTTTTTTCCCCTTCTGCTCAATTTCTTTATCCAAAAAATACTTGAAATGCCCTGTCTTTTCTCCCCTCTTTGTGATCTCTCAGAGGACTTAGATATGAATAGCTAGGGGTCTTTTTCTCCCTTAATTGAAAGCCTGGAAAGTTTTGATCCTTAATAAGCATGTCTTTTCTTCCAGCTATTTATATGGTATCTATACAAAATAGATGTTAACGTTATGGAAAAACAGTTTTAACCTGTTTGATCAAAATGATTTCTTTTCCTCAAGTAGAGGTCACTGTCACATTGTCATAGTTCTTCTTGTTCCCCACTCATCAAGAGGGTCTTTCAAGTAAATAAGGCAGATCAGGACTGAATTTAAAGAAAATTGTGGCAGCCTGCTCTTTGAGGCCCTCACTGTATGTTATAAAGAAGCAAAGAGATCCAAGTACTAGATTTCAGCTAGTAGTCCATGTGTCTCGATTTCCCCAGGCATGTCCTCTGCTGCTTTGGCATTCAGGGCAGCTTGAATGGTCGCAGCTGGTCATACATGGCCCCAGTTTCCAAAAGGCTGTTGCCACCCCAGCTCTCAGGAGCGGCTGCACACGTGCTGTGGGGCATGGGTGCCTGTACATCCATCCTGGGTTCCTGGGTGGCTGTGGGGAGACCTTAATTTAATCCCATAGCCATCAGCTCAGATTCTGTGAGTGTCACCTTTAGTCAAAATTGATGAAGTGCCCGTTCTCCCTGCTCCATCTCCTCTGTCTCCAGGGGCTGTGAACCCTGGCCAAGGCCCCTGCCATGGTTCCATGGTTCCATCGCCGTCGCAGCTCTGTCCCTTCCCTTCCCTTCCCATGGCAGGCGCTCTGTCTCAGAGCAGCAGTGCTCTGTGCTGCTGTTGCAGGCTTCTCAGACAAGTCCTGAGCCGCCCACTTACTTCTCCGAGTCACCCGGCTGCTTGAGCTGATAAGGATCCCACCACTGATTGCTACTTCTGAACCACCGTGCTGCGTGCCTTAATATGAGAAGAAATTTTAAAAAGTACTTTGCACTTAGATGACTTGTAAGTTTTGCTATAGTTAGCTGGTATTATTTGTCAGGCTTGGATGATTTACGGCATATTATATTTGTCTCTTCTTCAGATAGGGTGTTGTAGCGCTGTTAATAATGTTTGCAACACTATCTGCTGTTAGACTGGGCAGTAGTGGAAGTGCTGTAACGAGTCTGAACTGGGCAGCAACCAGGGCATCGTCAAATCATGCTTAGATTTAAGGCTCTGCAAATTCATCTGGGAAGCATCTTTGCAGGGGAATGGACTAGCTGCACATTCAGTGAAATTGGCCTTGGATTTGGGGATGTGTAGAGGTCGTGGTAAGATTCAAATGTGTTCATACCAGTCATTCAGGATATAATAGTTTCCAATACCACATAGTCTGCTTAGTACTGCCTTTAGCAAACTGATAGAGGGAAAAATTAGCCTGAGGTGATGCCCGCATTTTCTTAGAGAATTAGAGAATCGGGCCACTCGTTTTGCACAGGTGTCTGTGTGTTTTGCGTGTGTGCGTTATCCATCACTTGCAGAGCCAACCAGCCAGCTGTTACTCTCTGGAAAACGCAGAAGCTAAAATCTGCTGTGGATTTATGTTGTGGCTGACTGACTACTATCTTAGGTTAATATATTATACATTCCCATGTATTATAAATATGTCTATTAGAAAGGATATAGGAGGCAACAACTGTAGATAAGATTGCAAAATAGTTTTCATTACAGAGTTTCCTGGATTTAGATGGCCAGAACTTTGTGAAACATCTGCCTTTCTGGGCGAGATAGCCCAAACATGGCTTATGTCCAAAGATGACAACCTGATTTTAGAAGTTTTACAGATCCACTTAGCAACATTTTTGAGAGAGAGGAAAGTGTAAAAGGAAATATTTGTATTTAAAGTAATTTTTGAAATGCTTCCTTGGGAAGGTGGGGATCATGTGATACTTTAAACTTGATGGACTGATCGTGCTCGTACAACAGGGGGTTCGATGTGCTGCAGATTTTAGGGAAGTTATATTAATGATCATTTGAAAAACAGCTGATGTTTGTATACAGCACGAACCCCATGAGCCCTGCTGTCAATCTCCATGTGAATCAGGTACGCATGCAAAGTCAGTCAGTTTTATAATTAGCCACCTGATCCAGTGCACTGCTCCAAGCGGTCTCAGAAAGCTTTCCAAGCATTTCGGGGAGTGCAAGGTCATGGCAAACAGACCTTCTTCTTGTAGCAGCGTGAGCCCTTCTGCGCCCTCTTGGCTGGAGGGGATCGATGTCCTCAAAGTAAATAAACTTGGCTACATACAGGGAGTTCAGACGAGTCTTTGAAGACCGGAGCCCCGTCATCTCAGTGGGGATGTCAGAGCCCCAGATACTTTCTGTAGAGAAGTCTCCAAGCAGGCGTGCTCCGTCCCCCCCCAGCCTGCTGACGCTGCAGGCGCTCGCACGGATCCGTGTAACCCCGCTGCAGGGAAACTCTATTAAAGTTGCATAGTGGAGCACTCAAAGCCAAATACGTGTCAAGAATAAGGTTAAAGACACAGTTTTACTCCCTCCTCATTCCCTTCCCCCCCCCGCCGTATTCATTCTGTTACTTTGCCTGGCTGCAGCACTTTTTTTTTTTTTTTTTTTTCCTGGGAAAGCAGAATTAGGTTGGAGAAAGAGAGTGCCCAGGGGAAGCAGAGATGCTGCTCGTGCGAGCAGGCGCTGCGCGAGAAGCTGTGCTGTCCCCGGGGATCGCCTCGAGGATGGACGTGGAGCAGTGCCACCAGTTATCGAGTAGCGTGGCGAGGAGCTGAGCGCTCCCGGTTGTTTTTAGGGAGGATGGAGCAGGTGGAGCTGCTGCTGCATCTTCCAGAGACTGCAGGGCAAGGGCTGCTGGCGTGAGAGCAGACCCCCAGGCGGCTCTACTTTTGTGGGATCGGAGGCCGAGAGGAGGTCTGCGTGGGCAGTCGAGGGCTGGCAGCGTTACCAGAAGCAAAACTGAAGGAGACGTGTAGCGGCAGGGCCCAAACCAAAATGACTGATTGCTGTGAGGGCACGGAGTACGCTGCTTTGCTGGAGGAGGTTGCTCAGAATTAACTGGTGTGTGGGTTTGGGGGTGCCCTGACCTGTGCTGGCAGAGTTTAGTCTGCGAAAGTCTGAGGCCAAGAGGCTGTGGTGGGGTGTGTGATGGGTGCCGGTGTGGTTGGAGCATGGCCGATGGGTCTCTTCCTGAGGAGACGCAGCCTCGTTGCCCCTGCTCTGGACGTGGTGTGCACGTCCCACGCTTGGGCCAAGAGACTACGTGGGCACACTGTGGTTATTCTGCAGACTATAAAGATTACTTTAAATACGTCTCAGAAGCTGGCACAGAGGACTCACTGTTGGGCTCAGTGTATTAGTGACCACTAAGAACAGACAGTGTCCGGCCCGTCTTTCTCTTACAGCCAAGTGGGTGGAAACCTTCGGAGAGCACAGAGCAGACTTTCCCAGAGGCTGGCCCGGAGGTTGGGTGGTATTTGCTTCCTTCAGGGATGGGTTTCCCTGCCACTTACTTACCTGGGGCGCTTGTTTGCCATCAGACCTATGGAGAGGGCTGAGCTTTTCCTTAGCTGCCACCACGGATGTGCTGGCACGTCCCCACCACAGCGAGTCCCGCCGGTAGTAGAGCTGCATTAGCGGGGCACCGCGCTAATAAGGAATAAGCTAATAAGTACTAAGCTTCTAAGTCCCTCAGGAGATTCCAGAAGTAGCTTATGAACAGTTAACCTCAAGATCTCTGCATCACACTTGGTGTGTTTTAAACCTGCCTCCTGTCTCTCCTGACACTTGGTGCGCCGGTTCACCAGCCGTCTTTCTCCCGACCATTTATCATTAGGCAGCAAGAGGCAGGGAGCTGTGTGAGACTGGAAAACTTGTTCCAGGAGCAGCGGCGAGGGTAACGCAGGTCACGTCAGCTTTTTTCTTCCCTTTGCGTGGGGTATGTGCTGCCTTTCTGGGCCAAATGAGGGAATTTGTTGCGGGGCAGCACCCCGGTGCAGGCGGCTGCTGACACTATCGAACTCTTTAATCAGCGCCTGCTTTTTGCGCCGAAGCCAACATTTGTACTGCTAAAAACTATAGGAAGTTAGACCCTGCAGACGTCTTTTCAGCGTCTGTTTTGTGTCATACAGATCCCATGCCTGTGTGGGATACTCGGTACTGGCTCCAGTGAAGCTTATCTCCTGCATCAGATGGAATCTGTGTTTCCTTCAGGAAGCCCTGGCTGGAGAAGAGGCATTGCTTGCTTTCAGTGAGGCCGGTTAGCCTGAAGCGATCCACCTGGCTACAGAAACAAGTTCTGTGTGATGCTGCTTTTGCTTCCTCCAAATATTTGGTGTAAAGTTGAAGCATCTAGTGAGGCTCTAGCCAAAAGCTGATTGTAGGCTCTGGATGTGTAAACCACAGGGTAGCAGAAATAGATGTTTTTTGCCTTTCTTTGAAGAATTTATATCCTCATTTCAAAAATAACATCAACAATTGAAGAAGGTACAGGAAAGTACCATGGAAATAAGGGAAGAAAATACATGGATGGGCACTGAACACCTCAAAGAGAGCCTGAGAGGTGACTTGATGTCATATATAAACTTGTCTGTAAAGGGATAATGACAGTAAAGGACTAGTGAAGAAATGATTGTCAAGGACTAATAGTTGAAAGCTGATACCATTGAAATTCCAGCTGGAAGTAAGTCACCACTTCTATGGCTCAATAAAGGGGCTAATGAATGTAATTTAATAACTCGTGATATACAAAGGTCAGACCAGATAATTGGTTCATTCCTCTGGGCTCAAGTTCTGTGAATTCAAGAACTGATGTACCTCCAGTGGTTTCATCAAGGAAAAAATACGTACTAACTAGCAGACACGGTTCCTCAACTCTGAACCAATTTGAAAATGTTTTCTTACAATCTAGAATTCAGTTTCAGAGTGTTAGAAGTTCAGAGGCATCTTTGCCTCACTTTTTTTTTTTTTTAAGTTGTTCTGAGATCGATTATCTCTGAATTATTACTGTGTGCAATTTGGCAAGTATGCCTCATTTTAAATAGATTTAAGAAAATCTTTGGAAAATAATATGGATGAGGAATCCATTAAAAAACTAATGTTTCTGAACTGAAAAGTATTTTTATCCTTTGGGAAATTAAACAAATTATTTTGCTTTCAGACTGGGAGAAAGAAGCAGTAATTAAATTGAAGTCAACGAAGTGACATTTGTCAGATTGGGTATAAGCAAGTTTATATTGCAGTCCACTGACAAGGAGCCTTGTAAAATGTGCCCCTTGTAGGTTTTTGGTTTCAGCTGTTTATTAGGATTGCTTGAATTATTCATGGTGTATAAATTATCTGATAAAGTTGAATCTTTTTTCCGTCGGTGAAAAATTTGAATTTCCAGCCCTGAATACTGGTAATGAAGTATTTTGAGTCGCTGGGTGTTTGTGGAGTTCACTTTGACTATCTGCATTTTGCTACCTGTGGGTTGGTAGCCAGTGGGTCATGTTTGTCACGTGTTATTGTCCCAACTTGGCTAAGGCACTGACATCTTTTGAGCAGGATGAATGGAAGTCCCTGCAGGAGGTGATGGGGAGGGAGTAGAGTCCTCCATGTCAGTGCATCCAAGACCTGTAGAGTCTGCTCTGTCTGAGTCCCTGCAGTCAGACAGTTCCTGGACTGGACTGGGGCTTCCCACCCGTCCTCTGTGCCCTCCATCCCCAGCAAAGCCGGCTTATCCCCTCTGGAGCCCTTACCCCGCAGTATCCAGCATGTGGAGTCATGATCATGCTGGAGCATGAGCCCTGCTGTCTGTCCTCTGCCCTGCGACCTCCCCGTTCCTCAGTGCCTGAGCTTGTGTATGGGCGTTCCCACTTGTGGGACAGCAAAATGCAAGTGTCTCCTCATGAATGTTGTTATTTTTTTTTTTTCTTGTGTGCATATATTTATATGCACATGTATGTATTCATAGGAGTAATCAGTAACCGAAGTCTGGGGATGGGAGGAAAAGCCTCTACTGCATGGCTCTCCTCTGCATAAATTTTCCTCCTGTGTGAGGGGGAGAAAAAGTGTGGGAAGAACATGCAATCATCAGTATGTACTTAGGGAACTAGCATTGCCTGGTGTGTTTGAAATAGTGTATTGATAGAAATGTGGTTTTAATTGTTTGGAAGGGTTACACCGAAGCACCACTCTTCACGTTTCCGTTGCATTAGCCTCCATCAAACTGTTCTTAGAATAGCCTCAGACATGGAACGTCTGAATTTAATTACTGTTAACAGTAGAGATATTTAGTCCCATTTGAGGAAGGAAAAAACCAGAAACCTTTGGGAGCAGAGGTAGCTTGTAAAGATAGAAGCACTGAGAAGTTTGTTAGCTGGTCTGTAGTAATTAAGCTTATTTCTATAGCAACGTTATCAGTTCAGCTCCAGAATTTTGAGATTTTTGTGTGCCCAGTAATTAGAACTAATACCCTAATTTTAGCAGAGATATCACATTTGTATTTGGCGAGCGTCTTGTAACTAAGCAAACTGATTGGAGAGTGAAATAATGTTCCATTTTCCTTGATTTCTCTTTCTTGGATCACTTCAGAGTGCTTAACTAGCTAAAAGCAAATCACTGCAGTCTGCTTTCTCAGTATACAAGACTGGTTTTACCATTTGGGAGAACAGATGCATATATATATGTAAATATATAAAACTTAGTTATTTCTAAATATAAAAGCTTGCCTATCTGTGCAATCTTTGGCGAAACACAGGGGCAGAGCCAAATTCCAGCAATTCAGAATACCCATATAGTCCTCATCTAAATTGTTCCAATTTAACACAGCGGTGGCCTCTCTCTCTGATGTGGGATTTGCATGGCTTACCACTGAGCCTGGGAAGGGAGGGTACCCCGCTTGCTCCCAGGCCTTGCCAGCCACGGTGTCATGTGTTTGGGGTGTGCAGGGAATGGAGTCCCCATCCTATCTTGGTCTCACTCCCCACCTGTGCTTCTTGGCTTTCCTGGGACTTCCCATTAACCTCCCCAGAAGCCACCCTGCCCTTTGTGGGAGATGTTGTGCTGAGCTTCCTCAGCAAAAATGCACAGAAAATAGGGAGAGTTGTGGCAGTGCACAGGGGGAATTCTGTGAGACCCGCAGAAGTCCCCAAACGCTGGCAGGTAGCACCCAGGGGTTGGGGAGGAAGGGAGCCTGCCCCTCAGTTCCCTGCTGCCATGGAGTGGGTCCAGAGGAGGGCAGTGAAGATGATCAGAGGGCTGGAGCACCTCTTCTATAAGGACAGGCTGAGAGTTGGGGTTGTTCAGCCTGGAGAAGAGAAGGCTCCGGGGAGACCTTATGGCAGCCTTCCAGTACCTAAAGGGGGCCTACAGGAGAGCTGGGGAGGGACTTTTTACAAGAGCATGTAGTGATAGGATGAGGAGGAATGGCTTCAAACGGGAAGAAGGGAGATTTAGATTAGATATTAGGAAGAAATTTTTCACTGTGTGGGTGGTGAGACACTAGAACAGGTTGCCCAGAGAAGGTGTGGATGCCCCATCCCTGGAGATGTTCAAGGCCAGGCTGGATGGGACTTTGAGCAACCTGGTCTAGTGGGAGGTGTCCCTGCCCATGGCAGGGGGGTTGGAACTGGATGATCTTCAAGGTCCCTTCCAACCTAAACTATTCTATGATTCTATGATTTCTGTAGGGCTGAGGACTGTGGTCTTTTCCAGGACAGACCAACAGCCACCCTTTTAATAACAAAACAGAAGGACTACGGGAAAGCTGTGGCACCAGACTGCTGTATTTCCACTAAATTCAGTGCAATGACTCTGGTTTATATCATTTAGCCCCATATGACCAGACTGCCTATTTCTTACAACCAGCCTGGCAGTACATACTATTTCATAAATACATACACGTTTGCATTCCAAATTAAAACATTAAGTTTTCTCCTTGCTGATGTTGTCTGTGAAAAGAGTTATGAAAAACCAAGGAGCCTTAATAGGAGAACTTGGGTTAATGTGGATTTGTGTCCTTCATTCACTAATCCCTCTCAGCTCCCGCAGCACGCTGTACTTGATCTGCATTCCCAGCCTTGTGGGCAAACGTTGGCCCAGGCTGTGGCTAAGTTGAGTTAGGTTTGCAGGGACAGCCAATGGGCTGCTGCCTCCCAGGACAGCCAAAATTCTCCTATCTATCTTCTGTACCCAGCTTCTAATTTTCACAAAACTTGTCAGGACTTCAGTCTCTGAGACCTCTGTCTTCCCTCTTCCCCAGCTGTCAAATTTACTTAAATTAGCCAACAGGTTCAAAGGTTATTAAGAAAGGATTGACAAATGTATATACAATGTGATCATGTAAGCCTCAATTTCCTTAGAAGTCAGGCTAAAAAACCCAAGTCTACAGTATTTTGACAGTGAATCCCTGTGTCTAGGCAGAGTTCATAAAGACCTGTTAGATCATCTACCTACTGGGTCAAGATGGTTTCGGTTTTTCTTTTAAAGATTTTTTTCCCTTATGTTCAATTTGTTTTTTCAATTCACTCTTTAAAATAAGGCTAATGTTGGAAATATAACATTCTGAGTGGCACAGCAGGTTCAGCATATGCAGTGGATATATAGTGGAAAATAGCATCAGAAGGCTTGTTCCTGTTGCTAGTGAGTTCTGAAGGTAAGAGAACAGTTAATGTATTCATAACAGACTTATACTCAAAGATTTGTAAATAATTTATGGCTTTCCGTGAGTGGGAAGCCAACTACCATAAAGCTTGGACCCAAATAGAAAATAATTTTGTAGCAGCAAAGGACTTTGGATTTTGCAGATGCAGCAATTCAGCTGTAATCCCCCTGGCAGGGAAAAAAATTATTTAGTAGACTTACCATTGAATATCTGGGGACTTACAATTTAGTCTTTGTGGCCTCCTGGGGTTCTATCACAGTTTGGCATCTACTTTCCCCTAAGGAAAATGAAACTCCTTGCAGTATGACCAGTATTTTGCTAACTTGTGTTTATCCGCAAAAATTCTATTATAAATCTAAATTAAAGACAGTGGAGAAATATACTGTTGGCGTATGAACCCCCCGCCGGTGATGGATTTGTGTGTAAATTGGCAGATAGTAACTATTCTTAGGAAATACTAGTGAAATAGGCAGACATACTTTGCATGTGAATCATGGTGGCCTTTGGGAGTCTGGAACACTGATTTCTTTTACCATGGATTTAAATGGCTGAACTACTGTTTTAAGTATGAAAAATTACGTGCAAATGCTTTTTTGTAAGATTGCAAGTAAAAGGCATGACGGGTGCTCAACAACAGGCAATGGTAAAGGGGACGGCTCATAGACTGGATCCAGAGGAATTGCCTTTGTTCCCAGTTGAGCTGTTTTTATAAACGTAAAATAAAAGTGTGAGCAATTCAGGGCTGTAACCAAGACCTGTTCCAAAGTCTGGGTAGTGACCACAGCCTTTCTAGTTACAATGAAGCAGCACTGCTTATGCTCCACAAGAGGAAAATGACTGGAGTCTTCGCCCCTTTACTTTGGCTCAGATTGGACAATTTTAGCTCTAAGAAGGAAAGTGAACAGAGGAAGGTCACAGTGGTGAGAGGCAAGAAGTGCTGGTTGCCTTTCCCATCGTTAGTAAGCTTGTGTGAGGACACAGCAGCTCTCTGGTCAATTCAACCAAACTGTCTTCACTTGGGGAAGTTTTCCTGCCGGCTAGGAGCCATGCTCTTGAAGTAGGCAGAGGGTTTGAAGCCCCTTGCTAACAGCCAAGCTACGATCTCTTTCTTTAAAACTTATTTTTGGCCTTTTGTACACATATTATGGACACATAACTTGCTGAATACTGTATTTATCTACAGCTCCTGTGAAACTGGAGAATGTTATTCAAAGTCTTAAATTGCAGGGGAAGTTAAGCTTTTTCCTTGCTTTCCCTCATTGTTCTCAATTTTAGCAGGCGATAGGGTGGCCTTTTTATTTTTTTATGCCTTTGGGGTTTTTATTATAATCCTCTGGGTTTTGAGGACATTGGTTGAGTTAGTAGTTGGAGGTACATCTTAATGAGGTTTGAGTCATTGTCCCTTGGCCCCAGGAAAGGGGGTCAGTACGGAGGACAAGGAGTTCTCTTTCCACTGACCTCACAGTTTGATAAGGCCATTATTTATGGAAGTGTGGTAGAATACGCAAATAAATCCTATGGATTTGTTCAGTCCTCTCTTCAGTGAAAACTTGAGATCTAGAAGAGGTGTCTATCACTACCCATAAGTGTAATTTGCAACCCTCAATTTCAGAAAGATTTTATGAACCATTTATGGGCATTTTCTGATTCACAGCAAACAAGAAATTGCTGTTTTAAAATTTCTGCTTTCCTAGGAGACTGTATCCAAAGAACCTTTTTTTCAAGCCCTAGTGCCCCTAGCAGCAATACATAACTTGCTGAAATGAAAGAACAGCTGAAAAAATATATATATTTATAGTTTCAGCTATTACAAAAGAAGTGGGTCAAAATGTGCTATTTTACCCATGAAACATAGTCCTTTTTTCCTTCATGATTAAGATAAATCGCCTTGGCTATCTGACTGTGATAACTATGTGTTAGGACCGACATTTAGGTACAAACTGGTGGGAATCTGGTCTGCCACATACAGATGAGGAGGCCCTAATGCACAGGCATGTCTTTGGCTTCTCTTCATGTGATACTTACACCTCCTGCACGAAAAAGAGAATTGTGGAAGAGTTTTTAAAGGCTGCAGTATGTTGTGGGATTTATTGCAAGGAGGAGCAACAACTGGAAAGCCAAAGAAGAGCCCGATCATATTTTGTCTGATAAAGGGATTTGTACGGCCTTCTGCTGCAAAAGATAGGACAAGTGAAGTAGCGTTTCTGCTTAATGAATACTGTGTAGTAGTAAATATGAAAAAGACGTGGCAGTGGTGTATAGTATCTTTATTTTTAGCCCCTCCTTTAAACTTTTTTCCTTTAAAATGTATATATAGGACATCATAATCTGTAGTGCAAAATCAAATGAGGTCTCCCCCCAAGAAAGCTTCCTATTAAGTGGTGGAGAATGTGGGGATTAGTTTTGCTAAATATGTTTAGGAGACATTTTTCCCTGTTCTCTCTGCACTGTGATCCAGTGGACCGAGCAGTTAAGTTCCACTGTTAGGTGGGAAGGGTGAAGCATTAGGGGTAGTAAATGTATTTGACTTGAAACTAAGGAACTGCTGGGAACTGTGAAAGAAATCTCTTTGGTGATTTCATGGAAGACTAGTGACTGGCATTACCTTCTGGTGACAGGAACAGGATGGGGAACCCCCGAAACAGAGTTCAAATTAAAGAGCAGGCTGCGTTAGGGAGGCTGTCACCTAGAGACAAGCTGCCCAGGAGGCCTTGAAACTGGGGGTGACTTACAGTGGTAACCATGGATGCACGTGAAAGCTTTGCTTTGTTTTATTTTTTCCCCAAAAATTCTTGGGCAAATCCTTTCATTTTGAAAGGTTGTCCTGTGTTGCTGCGAGGGAACATACCTCTCGACAGAACCAAGTCTGCTCTCACGTAGCCACACAGTAGGCAGAGGGGTTTGCAAGCATCTATTTCTGTCTTAGAAGAGATTAGAGGCATCACCAGTGTGTCTTGGTTGAATGGCTCTTACAAAAGGAACAAAGGGAAACTCACTGGGATCTGCTGGAAGAGTGATAGCAGGAAACCCTGATACCTGCTAAAGATAGAGATGTGATCTGATAGGGAACATTTAAACTTCGTAGCACGTGGGAGCTGTGTTATGGCATAAACACTGTCCTTCTGGTGACCCAAATTACGCACCTGAATTAAGAGTGTGTTGTTGCTTATTGTTGTTGAGAATTTACATGATCCTCTTTCAGTTTATTTTAGTTTCTAATATCTCATATACAACACTATCTGGTAGCTCTTTCATTGCAGTTTATTGCTATATTGTTGACTCATTGTCCATGGTAAAGTAAAAGGGAGATAAATGACGATGTTGGTTCAGTGCTTTTCATCCTATACGGTCTCTGAATGCTTGACGTGACCATGACCCACTTCAGACACCACTGAAATAATGGACAGCAAGCAAATGTGTAACTGTGTGCAGATGCACTTGGCAGGGTTGAGACTGCAAGTGAAAAGCACCTTATGAGTTTGAAATTCCAGGAAGCCTTTAGCTAAGCGGTATGTCGATAAGTGTTAGCATTTGTTTATTATGGAATCACGGGATGGTTAGAGGCAGAAATGACCTTGAAGATCATCAAACCCCTCTGCCGTGGGCAGGGACACCTCCCACTAGACCAGGTTGTTCAAAGCCCCATCCAGCCTGGCCTTGAACACCTCCAGGGATGGGGCTGCTACAGCTTCTCTGGGCAACCTGTTCCAGTGTCTCACCACCCTCAGAGTAAAGAATTTCTTCCTAATAACTAAACTGAATCTGCCCTCTTTCTGTTTAAAACCATTACCCCTAGTCCTATCACTACAGTCCCTGATCAAGAGTCCCTCCCAGCTTTCCTGTAGGCCCCCTTTTGGTACTGGAAGGCCGCTGTAAGGTCCCCCTGGAGCCTTCTCTTCTTCAGGCTGAACAACCCCTTATGGAAGGAGAGTCTCTCACAACACCTCTAAAAAGATAAGAAAAGTATTTTCAGACCAAAAAATATTCACTTGTGGTCATTTAAATGACCACACAAGTTGGCTGTTCAGATAACAGCTTGGCTGGTTTAGTTTTAAAAGTATTACACAACAAAATAGTTGGACTAACCTGGGAAAGATAGGCTAGAGGACAAGTATGTTTGTGTTCAGCTTATTAGAAAATTGTGTGTTCAGTATTGGAAAAATATGTTACAGGTAAAAGTCTGGTCCTTGTTGTGGTTATTACTTCAGAGCAATTACACTGATATTTATAAAATCAGTAATGGAGATAGAAAGTAACATCTACTGCCCAAGTATACTTAAATAAGATCTAAATTGCTGTGAAATAGTTTTGTTATACTTTTATAAAAAGCAGCAGTGCTTAGTAAAATCAGTCATATCATTTAGAGGAATTAAAGTGCTGACAAGCTAATACTGATCCTTCTAGTTATTGAATAAATGAGCATAAAGGAAATAAATGATGCATTCCTGGATTTACAACTGAAGGTTATTTTGTTAGAATATTAATTTCTTGAATTGTTTTTTTTTCTGAATATTGAGATGTGATTTTTTTTTGTTTTTGCAGCTGACAGTAAGAAAGATACACAGAAATGAAGGCACATATTTAAGAAAGGATACTATATAGAAGTAATTTTCTTCTATTTTATCAATCATATGGAGTTGGTCATGGGCTTTATAGATTGCCTTTTCTCTCTGCTTGCATTAATTGCACAGCTGGAACTTTTCCCTGTTGATAGAAGCTAGCTCTTCGATTCAATAAATATATTTAGTTTCAAATAATTTATGAAGACAAGTGCATTTACCAAAGTTTAAAAAAGTTTGCCTTTTCAGACTCACATCATGATATTGTTTGGATTAATAGTGTACCCACATTCCAGAATTCACATCTTTTCCAATAAAAATACATGAAGTCATGTTGACAATGCAGGGTGCAAGAGTATTCTGTGAAACTGTATTTCACAGAAGAAATTATAAATTAGATGTGATAACTCCCCCCCCGCCCCAGTTTGCTCTTTTGTCTACTGCCTTTTTTGTGTGTGTTTTGTTAGGTGGGTTTTGTAGGGGCCAACCCCGGTATGAGAAGGGATGTGTGCAGGGAGCCAGAGCAACAAGTTGGCTTTAGTAGTCAGACCATAAAAGTCTCAGATACTGTTTTCAGACTTCAACCATGTGCTGAAAAAGGGAGTGGAAATGAAAATAGATGAATGTTATCGGACTTGCCATTGGGTTCAGAGGACTCATATTGAATTAATTTGAAGTCTGTGCACTGATCAGTCCTCGGTTTGGATGACTGGTACTGTGTTGTAAATAGCAGGAGAAACTGCTGACCATATTGTCTAACCTTTCCTTGTAATGGCAGCATCAATCACTCCATGATTAACATGCTCACAGGCACTTTTTTCATCTTCTGCCATACCGTCTCTTCCAGTAAAAGAATGGATTAACAGCTGAGCATTTGAGGAAAAGAAATGAGTCTTCTCTGAAGGAAACTGTATGAAAGTCCATAGAGAAGCATGATTTATCATGTGTCACTTGGAATAATGAAGCACAGAGAGATACCCTTCTCATCCTGCAGAATCAATAGTTTTTTAAATATAAATGGAAATATATAACTGAGAAAGAGGATCATTTGTCCAATGAATACCTGTAACCAAATTATATAGTAACTTTGATTTATAAACGCATTTTTTCTGGATGGGGAGAGATCAGTCTAATCACATTACACGTTTCTCATTTTCACAGCCAAAATCTCATTCTGCCAGGATATCAGTCAGGCGCTTGCCTCCTCTCACCCATGTCTTGAGTATGAATAGTTATCTAGGAAGGTTCAGGAACAGTATGTAGGAAAGGAATCCAACTGCAAATAATAAGGTAAAGCAAAGAGAGAACAAACTTTGCCTACATACTAAAATATAACTTTCTATTTGCTAAGTTTGCAGAACACCTTCTTGAAGAATCAGTCAATTTACATCACTGCTTGTACTCTAAAAAGTAGAGTAAAGAATAATTTATACAATACATAGCAGTTTAAAGGGTGCTTTTTTTTCTGTACTGTCAGAATACTTTGTTAGTAATTAACATTGTTTTTTCTCAGCACCATCCTAGGATAGGTTATACAATAATTTTCATGGCCACTAGAGTTTCCAAAGTATGGGTAAATTTCTCATCAAAGCAATTCTGAGAAATAGGAAAGTGTTATTTACTTACACTCTCTTCAGCACACAGCGCTTTGGCTGGCAACATGTCACTATCCCGAAGATTGCATCCTTTAGGGTTTTGGAGTCACTAACCAACTGAGCTGAAAACTTCATTTTCTTTGACTTGTATGACCCAGGACTTCGTCCTGCCATAAAAAGTGCTGTGTCCACGTTTGAAATTTGCTCAGTGTGTGTTCAGTTTTCATAGCACTGCACAGGCCCAAAGCTTGTGCTGAATTGCAAGCAGCATTTCAGGCAATAAAACGAACAGAAAATCTTTGGTAAGCTAGTTTAAACGTAATCTAGACTGGTGCTTGTGTGAAAAAACTGAACAGACATTTTAATAAATATTCTATAATTTGAAGAACTTCCCTATTAATCTAGAGTGAATTGTTATTTTTTTTTTCATTTTGATATCTTTTCAAGGCTTCTGATGAACAGAGCGCAAGAGCCTTCCCCAAGGAGCATCTTCAGCAGAAACCAAATAGTAAGTAATACAGTAGGCATGCAAGGTACACCTTGCAGACAGCTACTCGATTCAGTGCCCTTAATAACATGCTTTAACTTGGTCAGCCCTGAATTGGTCAGGCAGTTGGACTAGATGGTCGCTGTAGGTACTGTCCAACAGAAATTATTCTATTCTATTCTATTCTATTCTATTCTATTCTATTCTATTCTATTCTATTCCTCCAGAAATTAGACTTACTTGTATCTGGAAAGTAGCGTGTGATACCCAGTTTATGTACAGCTCTATGCTCTGTTCTTGGATTTGCACTGGTGGGACAGTAATTTGTATTTCACAGCTAGCTTTTTGTCTCCTTTCCTCTTTGTCAGATGTATAAACTGAACAGAAGATTGCAAAATGAAAGCATTTTCTAAACAGCTGATCTAAGTGTTCTTTCCGCCCCTCCAGTTGGTCTAGTTTTAGATGCTTTGTATTAGTCATTTAATAAGAAACAAGCAGTCATATTAAAACTGAAACTAGGTGCCTGTTATAAACTGATTTCTAGTCTCATCCCTGATTTCCCACCACGGAAGTCTAATCTTTCTGGAAGTCCACATGCTGAATCTTAGTGGTGGATAAGGGATTTCTGGGAATGTTAGGGAAAAGAGACTTGGGTAAAATTGTGAAAGTTCATCTGATTTCATAGTCAGAAAGTCTCTGTTCAGGGTCTTTGTTCTACTTCTGAAGGAGCTGGACTAGACACTTCGCATGAGCCTTTGATTCACCCGTCTCTGGGGTCTTCCTTTGAGCTGTGAATGTTTTGTGGGAAATAATAGGTCGCTTGCAGAGATGTACAGTAGACTTACCACCTAAAATGCAGAAGGGAAGTAATTAATTAAGTTTTTTTTTTAAATTGACTGTAAAAGTTTGTCCTACTTTGTGACTGACATTTTGTGCAGATTATTTAGAACACTCATGTATTGATTAGAAGATGTATTACAATACACTCATGTATTGATTAGAAGATGTATATATTATATTTGTTATCTTCTTCTTGACAATACATGTTCTGAGCAATGCAAAAAAGATGGTAACTTGGCAAATTGGCTGTGTACTACAAGTTGGTGAAGTCACTGGGGAATTTCAGAGTTATTGGTAGATATTGGGAGCATTCACGTTCTTATGGGAAAGGGGTGTCCTCATTGATAAAATACGCCCAAACTGCTGGTACAGGTGAGAAGGACATGGTAGGCATGAAGCCTATTTTGTGATAGGAGTAAGGATTGTAGTTTACTGAGTTGCATCTTGTTTTCTCACTTTTCCTGTCTGACTGTTGGTTTCCAGCCATGATCTGACATGGAGACAGGTAAAGAGATGATACTTTGCTCATCAGCAACCACAGCAAGTGTCTGTCTTCTTCTGTAGCTCAGCTGCCTGTACAGAAGTTCAGTTTGAGAGTGGGTATAATATAGCATAGCTCTTTAGGATAGCTTGATGCAGCATAATCCTTGTGTCCCGCTTGGGATACACTCTAGATGGGTGGACAACTACAAGGGTGAAGTGGGCCCACAGACTGGTAATTAATTGGTTGCACTCTCCCTGCAGGCCAGTTATGAGCTGAATTCCCCAGGGGTCAGAGTGGGAACATATCCTATTTAATACTTTTATCAGCGACCTGGAGAAGGAGACGTGATGTCCCCCCATCGAGTCAGTGGATGACACAAAACTGGGGGGAACCAGGGGATATGCTGGAGGGCAAGGCTGTCATCCAGAAGGACCTGGACAGGCAGGAGGAATGGGTCAACACAAACCTCATGAAATTAAACAAGGACAAATGTGAAGTCCAGTGCTGGTGATGGAGCAATTCTCTCCATCAGCACAGGCTGGTGAGCACCTGTGGAGAAAAGGTCCTGGGAGTTTGGTGATCAGTGGGTTGGGCATGAGCCAGCAGTGCGCCCTGGCAGCAAAGATGAGCCGAAAAGATGCTGAAGGTGGGATCCTTGCAGAAAAGGCACGGAGCAAGTGCCAGCTTATATCTGCAAGAAAGGAAGATGTTTTTTACTCCTGCTGTCATCATGTTGGGTTTTTTTTTTGGTTTTGCATATTTAGGACATGATTGCTTTCCAGTTTTGATAATTACTTTATATACCAATTCTTCCACTCATTAGACATAAATTGCAATACTTTGCAAACAGAAGATCTGATTTAATGTCTGACCTGACTAGTAATGAAGCATTTTGAGAGTATCTGGGGTAATTCCCTGCTGTGTAAGCATATGTAGGTTCTTTGAAGTGAATGGCATTACATGCAATTGTACTAGTGGTAAGTTTGGCCCATTTTTATTAAAATACAACAAATAGGTTTTGTGCTCCCAAATTATTTAAATGTTCAGACAAGGACTTGCTGATGAGCAATTATAAGAAAATCTTTCCTCTGACACAAGAAATGTCAGATATTGGTAAGAAAACCAAATGAATCTGATCTTCAAAGCTAAATTTTTTTAACAGAAAGGCCATCTATTCAACAGGTACAACACCCAAATTGACACACGATCCTACATCAACTCCAGCGCTGTTAAAACACAAAAGCTTTAAGAGGCCTTTTCCCATCTGTGTTCCAAACACTATAAACACCAAGATCGTAAATCAGTTTTTGAGTGACACCACAGAGCAGGATAGAAATATTTTGCATGTTACTGTCTAAGACCTTCTCTGTTCTGACATTTTCTTTAGATATTCCTTCCTACTTTAATTACCCAAGTAAAAATGCTTTGAGGATAGATTCAGTTTATAAAACCAAAAATGTTTGCATCTAAGAGCTGTGTATAAGGAAAAAGCAGTGCAGCCTAAAAGGCTGTGGTAGTGCTTTCCTTCTCTTGGGAAGTGCCTCAATGAAATGCTCATCTTTAGGGTCAGATTTTAAGTTATTTGGCAAGTAGATTGCTCTGTGGGTTGAGAAACTTGTTGATCTGTACTTTTATGCACAAAAATAGCAGGTTGGTTCTGATTTTTGGGTTTTACATGACGTTCTGGAGGTTGAAATCTGACTTTCATATTGTTAATGATCCCGCTTTAAAATCAGTCAATTTTGTATATGTCACCTATATCCTTTTCATTGGTGGTAATTTGAGTATCACAAGCAAAACACGTACAGAACTTGCCCTGACATCTGTAAAAGCCACTGTTTTTAGCTAATCCTGTCCAAATCACATCTCTATGAGTGCACGGGAGAGGAATATCTCTCTGAATTACTGCTGAACTCTGTTTACAGTTACAGCAGTGCGACGAATTGTTTAAGTGTGCAGAATGCAAAGATTATACTAGTAAACTGAACAATGCCAATGAAAATTCCCAGGCATTGGAACTCAGTCACCTGTGGTAGCATACTGCTGGGACAGTCCTTACGCTGTTTTGCCATACGCCGGTCATTTTAGGGCACAGTTCAGGAGGTAATCTGGAGCAGGGATACCCTCTTTCAGAAGTTCTCAGTACATAAGTGCAGGTGAGGACTGGTACCATGCCAGTTGTCCTCCATGTTAGAGAGTGGTTGTGGACATAGTGATAGTGATGTGTATTGAAGTTAGGAGTAGCTCACTGAAAATGGGCTTTTATCGTCCATAGCATTCTTAATAGCAGCCCACCAGTGACACTTTGTTTAGCTACGTCAGGAAGTTATGATATGACCACAGCACAAAACCTTTGAAAATGTAGTCTGAAGAGGCTGTTGTTCCAGAGCGTTTCCAAAATCAATGCACTAACAGTAATTTTCTGATTGAAAGCTGGGCATAGAGGTTGTCTTAATAATTTATATATATCAGATTTTCCAGAATAAACCTCTGAAAGATATCCAGCCAACAGTTTATGATCATAGAATATGTTAAAAACCCATAGCAGATGTGTAACAAATGCTGTTGTTTGTCTGTGTCTGTACTGCTAGAGGTACCAGGACTACCCATGACTCTACTAACAAATGGCACAGATAAATTGATGTCCTCAGTGAATGCATGTTTGTCTCAGATGGAGCTAGTTGGAGCAATGCAATCACTGCCAGGGAGTGAACTAAAGATTAAGCAGCATGGGCAGTCGGGCTGGGTGGTTGTGGTCAAGTCTTGGTCTGCTCCTGCTACTTAGCAGGATAGAGGCAGCCGTTATCCCCGACAGCTGTGCTTGTGTGCCTTGTTGCATTTCATAGCCAAGCAATTTAATGTTAGTCCCCGAAGTGTTTCCACTTCACTTTCTAAGTTTTTGTTTTTGTTTCCTTCAATAGAAATGAAAGCACTTTTTTACTTCCACAGATACATATTCATCTTGCTTAACTTTAAACCATCCAAAAGTTATACATCTCCTCTGAGCCCATCACCTAGACTTTGAGATAGTTGAGGTAAAGCATGATGCATTGCCCTGTCTTAGAGACCTATCTTGGGACTGGTTGAATCCCCTGTGGAGGTGGCTCCTGCTCTCTATTCACTATATGGAGAGAGCTAAGGTGATTAGCTTGGACTAGACACCTAAGTTTTAGATTGCTAAAATTAGCTAAGTCCTACCCACAGCTACTACATTTATCTTCAGCTTCTCTTTGTCTATTTTATTTTTGATTTCATGCCTCTCTACTCACCCATTTTCTGTATCTTCTGCAGTTTTTCTCTATATTCATCGTCCCACATGTACATGTTGTTTCCTTTAACTTAACCATGATCTTTGATGCTGGAATGGCAAATGGGATTCTACAATACTTCTGCTGCACTCTATTTGCTGAAACATTGATTTTCTTAGAGCATTTCTGTACTGAAAAAAATCAATGAGGCTATATACAAGGCAGAAGCAATAATGTAAAGGCATCTTGCTAACTTATAACGAAAGAGCTGATAGCCAGAGTTGAACGTCATTCAGTGAAAGGGAAACCTCTGATTTCTAGTTGAGGGCAAATGATAGTGTGATTCGCTCACACCCTGCATTATGCATCTGCCCATCAAAGGTAGCCGCAGCCCAAGAAGCTGCAAGAAAAAAGAGCAAGCTCTGGAGAAGATAAGGGACTGTCACCTATAAGTTGTTGGCCATAATATTTTTCAGGCCATAGTGAGTATGCAGGATCAGTCTTTTTATGTGAACACAAGCGTGAACTTCTGTTGAAATCAGTAGAAATCTGCAGACGTTTTCAGGGGAGGCTGATTTTTGTGTAAGGTCTTTGTCTCCCTGTAGGAAGGAAGGACATGCTAATAATTTCATTTGATTTGTGTAACAATCACTGAGTTTCGAGTGTTTCATCTGGAAAAATTATATTGACAAAGTGTGTCACTTTTCCAGATGAAACCTCATCAATTCAGGGATGAATTTCAGGTACACTTTTCTGTGATGGATAAGCAGCAAAACAGGTTTGTTTTACAGAAAGTTTATTAAATGTTCATTTTGGACCTCATCCACTAAAGCTGCTTAACAGGAAATACCTGTTTAACTGTATGCAGGCTGTTGAGGAAGAGAAAGATGATACTTTGGGACTGAAGTTGCAGGTTTTCTTATTCCTTACCTATTTTCCAAAATGTTATCAGCCAAAGGCAATGGTTTGCAAAGTGCGTAATGGAACTGCAGCCACATTTTTCTATATTGCTTCTCACCCATGCCTGGTGTGCTTGTTGTTACAGCTTTTAAAGCGTCCCTTAAGACATTTCGCAGTGAAATGAGTCAAATTGTCTTTCATTCCTGTGTGGTTGCAGATTGTTAGCAGGAGAGATTGCATTATGGGTGCATATGTATGGGTATTATAGATACTGCATTAGAATGGGAGGTATCCAGAGAAAGGCTTAATGCGTTGTGAGGGTTGTGTGTTGGAGGTTGCAAATGCTGTGGTAATGAGAGATGACAGCTGTGGTGGGTTTCCGAGCAGACACCTGGCGGTCAGTGGGTGAGTGCCCACGTGAGGCAGTGGGAGGATGGGCTGATGGGGAGCAGCATTGCCTGGCCTGGGTACCAGGGACCGAGTCCCCTCAGCTGTGGCAGTTCTGCCTGCACACTCTGGCAAGGCTAGCAGCTAAGGCAGGGCCTGTGGTGGGGATTTCTTCCAGAAACGGAGTCTAGTGCCTATGCTGTCCTGTGCTCTCACGCCCATGCTGTCCTGTGCTCTCCCAAATGGCTGAGCTCAACAAACTTCAGCGAACCTGGCAGAACACCAGGAACCTCATGGACTTCATTTTGCACAAAACTTTCAGAGATAGGCAAGGTGGGCAGAGGGAGGAGACCCCATTTGTGCTCCCTGAGCCCCGAAGATGGAGGCATCAGCAGCAGGATTGTAACCAGCATCCAGAGCAGAGAGGGCACAGGGAACACTCCGGTCTCAAGAAAAAAATCAGTTGAGGTTCACCCCTTATTATTATACCTTCAGAGCCCCAGGAGAGAAGCCTGCTGGGCTCTGGCAGCACAAGCCCCTGTGCTTGCTGGGGTGTTGGTTGATGTCTGTGGAAGACACATTCAGTTTGTGAACTTGGACTATGGCGCTGTAATGAAATATGAAATAAGCATGCCTGGGGCACTGGGACCAACTGGTGCCGAGCTTCCCTCTTCCATGAAGCTCCATGTCCTCCCCTTGCCCCTGGCTGCCATCAGAGGGCTGTGGCAGAGCAGGGGGATGGCCCAGCCTCCCGGCTGTGAGGTTGGGTGGCCATGGCCTGGTGGTCCATCTCCTCCCATGGGTCCAAACACATGGCCATGGTGTCCCACGTCCTGCCACAGTACATTCTCATGTCCCAGGAATGGCAGAGGACCAGGCCGGGTGACAGGAGAAGGTCTCTCCTTGTCTTGTGCTTCTGTGTTTCCCCTCCTGCCTGGTGTCCCTCAGGGCGGCCACTCCATGGAGTGGGAAGCCCTCTGCCCCTTCTCAGGTGTCAGAGGGGATTTCAGCATCATATATGGCCTCCCACCGGGCTCTGGCTCATTCTGGGCATTTGCCCCCATGATAGGTTGGGGCTGAGGTAAAATGGAAACCAGGGGTGCTGCTGCTGCAGCCCGGGAGGTGGCCCCGAGATGTCCCTGTGGCAGAGACCAGGTCCTGCAGCAAACCCCCTGGTTGATGCCTGGGATGTGCCTCCTCTGCCGGGCCCTGAATGCACCCACTGGAGTAACTCAATAAATTTTGCTTTATTGAAGTGAAAATAAAGTCTTTGTCCCTCTGAACGTATGAGTTTTTCCAGTAATGTTGGAGGCCAAGTGTTTGAAATTTGTCTTTAATGACACTACCTTCAGAAGCTACAAAATAATCTGGCATCTTCTAATTGTCTTCATGTTGTTTGCTGCCCACAGTCTGTATGTGAAGGCTCGCAAACCCAGACTGTATACAGACTCGCAAACCCAGCAATATTTTTGATCAGTGGGCCCACTGCCAATGTGAAAATACGTTATGAACCAACAGACAAACATTTCACAGATGTAAAGTAGTACGACCCAAGCTTTAAGGCCAGAAATATTGAAGTGCAAAGAAAACTGATGCTTGCAGAGATACCTTAAAAATTTGTCTCCTGGTGCATGTAATGTGATTTTTCCATCTGTTTGCTGCATAGCTGAGGAATGCAAAAGCTAGAGTATGGGGAGATTATAATCAGATTCATTTGTTTTTCAATTACTGCTGGGTATATTTTATTTCTGAGGCTGGGACAAGATCCAGCATTTTTAGCCTGAATGTGAATAATACAGGTTACAATTTATTCCTCAAAATGTGGGGCTGGTTATTTTTCCTATGTTTGACATTATATCATTGCAGATATTGTAATTATAGGTATTCGTTCTTTGTGGTGAAACGTGGCTAGTGTAACAACATTCTTTAAACTGCTGTCTCCATTTCAGTGAGAAATAAACATATGGCAATATCCCATTCTGCCATTTAATTAATCTGAGTCATGCGAAATATGTGAGCTGGGAGAAGAATAAAAATTCTTAAACCCCAGAACATATGAACAGGGCATGGGTCTGTCATGGCTCAATCCTGATATTAATGTGTTTCTGATGCTGTATTAGAGGAGCTGTAGTAAAAATAGGAGGAAATCCAGGGAGGAATAAGTTGGCACGATGAGGGAGGCGTTATAATGCAGCCAGGCGCACAAGCTACCTACCAGTCATGTCAATGAGTGTGACCAAGCCCTGGTCGTGGCAGACCAGTGGTAGCAGCTAGAAGATATATTTGCTGCTGGATTTCTCTTCCCAATAAGGTGCATCAACAGAGATCTCCGGAACTGAAACAAAAACCTTTCTGATTTTGCAAAGCGTCTCTCAAAGTGGGGACAGAGAAGAGAGACACAATTGCTGGTTTTCAATTTCTTTGTTGGGAAGAGTTCTTTTATTAACTTATGAGCCAGAATTGCTTTATTATTTAAGCAAACGTGTGGAAGCATATGAATCTCATAATGTAAATTGTCAGATTGCACTCTGTTTAGCACCTGCAGTTCACTGTATTAATACTTCTTATTGTTTTAGACCTTGAACACCTGAGAAGGTAAGCCATAGAGGCTTGCCATCTTGAAACGTGCTCTGTTTCCTAGTCTTGAATCTGCTTTTTCTCCTATATCTGAACCTAGAAGTTGGAAATGGGAGGGCTAGTCAGCAGCATTATGTTAAGCAGTGAAGCTTCTTAAGGGCATCTAGGTGAGCTCTGTGTCAGGTATGCTCTTTGTGCTTCCTTCAGGGATAGTGATGCTTTGCTCCAGGAAACATTAAATTATTAACCTCACTGATGCAGTGTCCTGCGATATACTGCAGGATACACAGTTTGACATTTAGACAGATAATACAAGCAATATGCTGTGGAAGATTGTCTGTAAATAGTGTAAGAAGGGTCAAGCAAAGAACATCCTCTTGTGCAAACGTGGTACGAAACATCTAGAATAAACTGATGGGGGGTGGGTGCTTTGATGGCACAGGGACGTTCCATTTGCTAAGTGTTTTCTACATAGGCTTCATTAGCTGATACTGTGAAGTACTTTGTGTTCTCCTCCATCCACATATGCTTGCTGCATGTCATTTTCATTTTACCCTGGGATAAGGCCTCATGTGCAGTGCTGGAGGGAGAAGCTTTCCCTAAAGGCTCAGTAACTCAAGGCTCAGGCAGATAGATCACTCCTGTAGTAAGCCAGGCAGAAGTGAGAAGGGGAAGCTGGTCTGAGGAAGTGTTGTTGGACCTCCTGATGGTCCCCTGGGAGCTACCAGAGTGGTGTTCCCTGGAGTCTGATTCAGCCAAGAAAACAGTGGCATTTCTGGGAACAAGGAGCCCCTTCTATTTGTTGGGATATTCCCACTATATCCCCATCACCTCCACACTTGGTTGAGAGCCTCTGTCAGTCTTCCTCAGCCAGAGCAGCCATCCTGCCCTTTGCACCAACATGCTTTCTCTCTTCTTGCAAAGCCTAGTAGCCAGTTCATCCCCTTAGGAGGTCTCACCGCTGGACACTGCATTGCTTCTCTTACATTGATGTGGTTGTCTTAGCAACGGCAGGAAGTTTAGGGCAGGGGTGAGATGTGATCTCTGTTCTGTACAGCGCAGTGCGGAATTCACATGGCTATACAAATGTTTTATGATAATCATTTCCCTTCCCTCGATGTATTAGCCTGCTTATCTTTCACCAGCTGAACCTCATTTTGTTATTTGTTGCCCATTAGGACTGCTTCTAGGAAGGACTGACAAAACCGTTCCCGAAATTGTTCACTTAAAGTTATAGATGGTGTTCAAAGCACCTGCTGTTTTGTTGAAATGTGCAGTTCAGTAGTTTTTCTAGCCTTACATTGAATGTGGGGTGCTATGCTAGCAACAGCAGCGTGTGACAACATAAGCACCACTGCTTGTACCAAATGTAATCATCAGTGTGGCACGAGAAATGAAAACCAACTGAGAAAATGTTGTCTAGTGGTGGGAAAGTGCTCTGCTGATAATGAAGTGCAAGTGCAGGCAGAGAGCAGGACATTATTCCTGAGAGAATTGGCAGAACAGACATAAGCTGCCTCTTTTGAAGAGAGAAACCTCTATGAGAAATAGGTCACGCTGCTTGTTTAGTGGAGAGAAAGAAATGAAGATGAGACCTAGTATAAGCACACAGACAGAAGAATTATTTTAAAGCAATTTCTGACTTTTTCATAGCAAGTTTCACTCGCAGTGTCCCACACTTTCCTTTGCATCTCCTAACTCGTTGCCTTCACTTGCCCTTGTCCTGGCCCTCTGGCCTGGAGGTTGGGCTGCCCCCTCTTGTCTCTGCCATTAGTAGCTTTGCTTCTGGTCTTGCCAGCGTGGAGATTGCTTGCTCGGTGTCATAGCACATGGTGGAAATTTGGCTGGGATGGCTCGTTCAGTCCAGGATCATCTCAGCGTTTGTGCTCCCTGCTTCCCAGCTCTGCCAGCTCTCGGAGCATGGTACACAGCCAGCTCAGTCAGGACAGATCCGTTAAAACAAGTTAAAAGGGCTGCTATTGCACCTCACTAGTGAGATGTAATTAGCCAGTTGGGAGCCATGGGTCTGAAGAAAATTTCTGTCTGTTGGGACAGGAGAGGCAATATATCTTCCTGAGGGATTTTATTCTTCTGTTATTCTCCGAAGATGGTGCCTGTGATGTCTAATCAGCGGTGGTAGTTGCGGAGGGACAGGGCGTGGTCAGAGAAGATTAAATCTTCACGGTTTCCAGCTGCCATAATCGCTTTTTTAGCTGCTAATATCTTGACTGAACGGTGATTATTTATTTTTTTTTAAGATGCTCATAAATTGGCTATATTTTGACCCTAGAAAGACAAGAATTACATGCAAGAAACAAGCCATCCTCTGCCAAACCATAAGCTGCAGAGGACAAGGACACTAAAACTTGTAATAGAAAGTATCACACAGGTGTCTCTTGGTGTGCATTTTTCTTTAGGCTGATGCCTAGAAATACTTACCCTGTTTCAGTTAATATTTCCTAGAAAGTTTCTGCCTGAAGGAGGCACCTCCTGCAGAGAAACTCAGCCTCAGCAGTCAAAGGGGCCGGGAACAAACTCAGGGCAGGACCAAAACTGTGGGGTTCAGTCGTGCAATGGGGTGTGCAGCCTGTCACATTCGCCCAGTGTTTGGGGAAGGGGTCCAACCTGCCAGCCCCCCTGCTCCCAAGGGCAGCCCTGGGACTTTTTTCAGCTGGGCCCTTGGATGCTGCTGGCTGTCACCTACCTGGCACAGCAGAGCTGTTTCTCACAGGGCATCCCATTGCAAGAACTGAATCATTTTCAGTTTGCTGTTCAGGTGGTTTTCCTTTCAGGGCTCAGTCAGCACGGAGAAGGAAAATTGGCTAATCAGTTTTGCTTTTGTTTACAGTCAGTTACTCCCTTTCAGGTGGTATCAGACCTCTCCAAGGTATGAACTATAAACATTGAGAGACCATGTTTATTTGTTTAGAGAAAGCCCTGACTCAAATATAATTAAAGTTGTATAAACGTTTGTATTGCTCTTATGGAGTGTAAATTTGGACAAAATTTTTGATGAGAGGGTGTCTTCTAACCAAAGCATCTGTCAGTGTTTGAAGTTATGAGGGTATGTTCATGTAGGTAGATAAATATATGTTCTCTACCTGTCGTGTATGACACTCAGTAGATGATAAAAAAAAAACTAGAATAAAAAGAAAAAAAATATTAATAGAAGATGGAGAAGGTAAGCTGGCAGGTATATTACTGGTGAGCAGAGAAAATGAGAAGACAGTCTGACAAGTGAGGACATGCTCCTTGCTTTTTTCTGGACAATCATTATTTCTGCAGGGAGCATCTATGCTACGAGCATCCTTTGCAGCAGCTTCCCAGGAAAGGTGAGTAACCCCAGATTGCTTCATCTTCAATGCGTATGATACCTCATGCACATTTCAATTGGTTCTGGTTCCTTCTGCTTTCAAATTTAAATACAATTCTGGGGACACTGGTTGAAGACCCCTCTCCTCTGTGGATAGGAGGTGCCATAGAGCCAATGGGATGCTTGTGCCTGAAGTGGCCGGGACATACGAATCTGCTTGGTGCACCCTGGGTCCCAGGTAAGGCGTTCAGCCAGGCAGCGCAGCAACTTTTTTCCACAACAGAAAGGGGATGTTGGCTGCTAAGTTGTATCCAGAGGTAATTAACACAGCATGTAGCTATGTATATAAGGAAGGTAACCTTTCTAAAGAAAGATCACTGCAACCTCTTATGAATGGCATCACGTAACACCATCCTTTTTCCCTTTTGAATGTTGAGAGTTCAGCAAGATGGACAGGGGCTATTCCAGGGCAGCTGTTTTAGAATCATAGGATGGTTTGGGTTGGAAGGCACCTTTAAAGATCATCTATTCTAATCTCCCTGCAATGAGCAGAAACATCTTCCGCTAGATCAGGTTGCTCAGAGCCCTGTCCCATCTGACCTTGAACGTTTCCAGAGTTGGGGCATCTACAACCTCTCCAGGCAACCTGCTCCAGTGTCTCACCACCCTCATTGTAAAAAATGTCTTCCTTATAGCCTGGATCTACCCTCTTTTAGTTTAAAATCATGACCCCTTGTCCTGTCGCTACAGGCTATGCTAAAAAGTTTGTCCCCCTCTTTCCTGTAGGCCCCCTTTAGGTACTGGAAGGCCACAATAAGCTCTCCCCGGAGCCTTCTCTTCTCCAGGCCAAACAACCCCAACTCTCTCAGCCTGTCTTCATAGGAGCGGTGCTCCAGCCCTCTGATCATCTTTGTGGCCCTCCTCTGGACCTACTTCAAGAGGTCCGTGTCTTTCCTGTGCTGAGGGCTGCAGAGCTGGACACAGTACTCCAGGTGGGGTCTCACCAGAGCAGAGCAGAGGGGCAGAATCCCTTCGCTCGACCTGCTGGCCATGCGTGTTTTGATGGAGCTCCGGCTGTGGTTGGCCCTCTGGGCTGCAAGCACACATTGTTGGATCATGTCCTGCTTTTCTTCCACCAGTACCCACAAGTCCTGCTTGGCATCACTGCTGTCAATCCCTTTATCCTCCAGCCTGTATTGGTACTGGGAGTTGCCCCGACCTGTGTGCAGGACCCTGCACTTAGCCATGTTGAACCTCATGAGATTTACATGACCCCACTTCTCGGGCTAGTCCAGGTCCCTCTGGATGTCATCGCAGCCCTCAGGCGTGTCAACTGCACCACTCAGCTTAGTGTCATCTGCGAACTTGCTGAGGGTGTACTCGATCCCACTGTCTGTGTCACTGATGAAGATATTGAACAGTGCTGGCCCCAGTATGGGCCCCTGAGGGACACCACTTGTCACCAGTCTCCATCTGGACAATGAGTCATTGACCGCAAACGGCTGGACGCAACCATCCAACCAATTCTTCATCCACCAAACAGTTCACCCATCAAATCCATATCTCTCCAGTTTAGAGAGAAGAATGTTGTGGGGGATCGTGTCAAAGGCCTTACAGAAGTCCAGATAGATGACATCCGTAGCTCTTCCCTTGTCCACTGATGTAGTCACTCCATCACAGAAGGCAGCTAGGTTGATCAGGCAGGACTTGCCCTTGGGGAAGCCATGCTGGCTGTCTCAAGTCACCTCCCTGTCCTCCTTGTGCCTTAGCATAGCTTCTAGGAAGATCTGTTCGATGATCTTCTGAGGCACAGAGGTGAGGCTGACAGGTTGATAGTTCCCAGAGTCCTCCTTTCTATGCTTCTTAAAAATTGGTGCAATGTTTCCTTTTTTGCAGTCACGAGGGACTTCACCTGGCTGCCGCGACTTTTCAAATGTCATGGAGATTGAGAGTGGCTTGGCCACTACATAAGCCAATTCCCTCAGGACTCTTGGATGCATCTCGTCAGGTCCTATAGACTGCTGTACGTTCAGGTTCCTCAGGTGGTCATGAACCTGATCTTCTTTTACAGCGGGAGAGACTTTGCTCCCCCAGTCCCTGTCTTGTCCATCCACTTGAGAGGTGTGGTGAGAGAGCTTGCCAGTGAAGACTCAGGGAAAAAAGTTGTTGACTACCTCAGCCTTCTAATTGTCCATGTTCACAAGTTTGCCAGTCTTGCTCACCAGGGGGTGTGTGATTTCTTTCACCTTCCTTTTCTGGCTGACATACCATGAGAAGCCCTTATTATTCCTTGCGTCCTTTGCCAAGTTCAGCTCCAGCTGCACCTTGACCTTCCTGACCCAATCCCTACACAACCGGGCAGTGCCCCTATACAATTCCCAGGATACCGGTCCTTGCTTCCACTGCCTGTGCATTTCCTTCTTGCCCTTTAGTTTGACCAGCAGGTCTCGACTCATCCATGCAGGTCTCTTGCCCTCCTTTCCTGATTTCTTACACCTGGGGATTGAGAGCTCTTGCACTCTATGGGAAGTGTCCTTAAAGATGTGCCACCTCTGTTCTGCTCCCTTGTCCCTGAGGGCAGTTTCCCAGGGGGTCTTATTGACTAACTCCTTGAAGAGTTGGAAGTTTTTTTCCCTAAAATTCAGGGTCCTGACTTTACTCTTTGCCTGACCTGTGTCCCTCAGGACTATGAACTCCACCAGTGCATGATCGCTGCAGCCCAGGCTGCCTTCAATCTTGACGTCACCAGTTAGCTCACTTCAATGGTCCCTTGCACTTTTACTTTACTCTTATATAAATGCTGATGTGATTTTTACCACTGTGTAGATGTAGCCGCAGGGGTTACTTGTAGGACTACATAAAAGGGCACCAGGGGCTTTTCTCTTGGGCCAAACCCTCAGGAGCTGATGGTCCCTCATCCGTAGAGGGCAGCACTGGTGCTCCCAGTGACGAACCAGTGAAGAAGAGTCATTGTTGGAGCAGACCAAAACAGAAGCAAACCAGAAGTTAATCTGCATAGTCAGTACCTTGTGCACATTTACCTGTGTTGCAAATGTCTTAGTTCAGATGAATCCAGACCTGAAATATCTGTTGATTGATGGTGTTTTGTGACGCCTAGCTTGAGAGTTCTGGAAAACCTGCCCAGATCTTACTTCCACCCCGGTATACCTCAGTATCTGTGGAAAAATCCAGCTCATTATCTTTAGATGTTTACTTATGGAGGGGAAAAGGGCTTGGCATGCTAAGCATGTAAAGGTTTTCTTGCCACCGAAGAAGTTTATGTAAGAAATTACTTTTATTTGCTGCGTGAACTGTTCTTTATATGAAGGCACTTCCTTAAAGCCATGTAATTTTGGTGTATCCAGCAGTGAAAACACCAAATACACTGTTTTTGATATCTTCAAGGGAGTTGAAACAATCACCGTTAATCACTCAAAGATATGGAAATGACTTATGCAAGCAAAAAAGAAAAGCCACTTCCCAATCAAAGACACGGTCCTTGACTTTCCTTTTAGTTACACTGGTGCAAATTGAGAGTTGCTGGTGTCAATTACATTTTGTCTGGATTTGCACTGGCTTAACGGAGATAACAATGAGGCCCCATGGCTTCTAATCAAGCTTGATATTGCCCTGGTGAGTTGTTATAATCCCTTAAATGGCACCATGTGGTACAAAATCAATTGTGTTATGAAAATTACTCAGCTTTTCTGTTGTGGTAGTGTACTCTGGTCTAACTGTCTAATATTACCTGCTAAATAAAGACAATATTCAGAACTCTCTGTTGTACCACAGCTCCAGTGGACATCCATATTTGTAATTCTCAGTGTAAAAAAGACAAATTTTTTTGGTCAAGGAAGAGTTTTGAATATGCAACACAGAATAACTAGTCACTAGAAGTACATTGTCTTAAAAAACCCCTTAGAGTTAAATTAAATTGACATAAATAGTCTTTGATTGCAAACATCTATATAGCATTATATAAGGACAGAAGTATGCCAGATACTGTAACCAGTGAAATAACAGAAACAATTTATACAGCTGATGTAAAAACTATATCTTGCTTTATTGTACTGCTGTCCCTTGCCATTGTCTTTGTGTTCTGCTCATTGCTTTAAGCTGGGACTCAAGCTTTTGTGAGCATTGTTAGCATTAGGGGTCTTTTGGGTTATATGAGAATAGAACTAGTAAGTACATAACAAATATTTCCTCTTATGCTGGATAAAGGCAAG
This sequence comes from Charadrius vociferus, assembly GCF_000708025.1. Lineage (NCBI taxonomy): Eukaryota > Metazoa > Chordata > Aves > Charadriiformes > Charadriidae > Charadrius > Charadrius vociferus. The sequence goes on from NW_009647838.1 coordinate 1,007,773, forward strand.
TTGCACTCCCTTCCATAAGCTGTTCTTGAAAGTTATATAAAAAACTGCAAAGATACGGTTAAGGTATTTACTATGTTAGTAAATTCTAGTAATTTTTTTTTTTTTAACCACTTATGAACATCTATCAGCTATGATTACTTGAGAGGGGTATTCCATACTTAGAGAGGTCTTGATATTCTGGGGAAAATTTTCAGAGTTTTGGCTTTTGAAGTTAGTTTCACTTTTACCTTTGATTGTATGCTTCAATACAACTCAAAATTAGTGAAGTCTAGAATGAATCTTTTCAGAAGTTTAGTAAAAATAAAAAAAGAAATATTTCTACTTTCTCCTATCAGACTGTTCCCAGAGGGCAGAACCAAGCTCAGAGTTTTTAATTTCAGTACCTTGAAATAATTCAGTTCATGAAATGAGTTGTTTGAAAAAATACTATTAACTGGTTTATGAACTTCAGAAGCTGGTAAGAAAGATCCCATGATATCCGTGAATATGAATAGTTGGAGCATGATTGGTTGAAAAGAGCAGAAGTAGAAATTTTCCATCTTTTCACCTGTAAATATATACACAGTGTGGTTTTATTTTCATATGAGTAGCCAGGCAGCTTGGAAGAAGTTCTGTTTTCCTGTCTGCTATACTTTTTGCACAAATGCTTGGGCATGGGTATTTTTGCTGCAGGCACCCTCTTGCCAGTGCAGATAGTGCAGCCTATTTGGGCTGTTGCATGCCTGTAATTCAGCCTGTGGAACTTAGGCGCAACTGAGCAATAGTCCTACAAGTTCTGCTACGCACAGAAATGGTGTGTATGCTCTTCTCAGAAACAAATGCACCTGGAACACAGTTTTGAATATTATGAATTCTGCACTGGAAGAAAGCAACAAAAATAACCACACTCAATAGGCAGCTGTTTTTGCTGTTAGAGCTACCTAGATGCAAATTTCTATCGTTTGGGAATATTCTGTAGTTGCTTTGACTGTGGCTCTAAAACAAAATCAGTAGATTCAGTTCACTCAGTTGTTTGCTTGGTCATTCTGCGACCAAGGTGAATAGATATGCTTTTGTTTATTTTCCAAAGAAACACCAATATGACTCACTGAACATTTACTTTGTGGTTGGAGTACTCTCCGCCGTGCAGAAATGCCTGGGAGCACCGTGAGTGGAGTTGCGTGCATGAGCCATGAAAGGTGACTGTGGCGTTTAGAGGCACTATGAAGTAAGACAGTTGCAACAGTTTGGTTTCTAGAAAGCCGCGTTGCATTGCGAATGACCTGTCATGTTTTTCACGCTGCTGATGTGTCACAACACACTGTTGTCCTGCAATACTAAGATGCTGTAGCATGTATCGATCGACTGCATGTATAGGATGTAAAGTGTGGTTGCAGGACATGTGGTGTGTTGAGAACAAGGTCAGCAACAGACATAAGAAATAAGTAAAACTCTTTTGTGGTCATCTGTGTAATAAAAAGGACCAGATTTGTTGCACTGGGGAAGCCCTCTTGCACAGACCTGGATGTACACATTTTCCAAAGCAATCAGAATTATTGGCATCACCGACTAATTGTCCTTCTGGATAAGTTCATGTTTCATGTAACATCAAAACAATGTAATTTCATGGACTTTGGATAATATTTTTAGGATTTCTTATATACTCCAAAGCACAATCTCTTCACAGAACTAGACCTGATAATGGAGTATTTGAAGGAGTAGCCACTGCTAATGTTCATCCCCAGTATACTTCTCACACATTGATCAGTCTATTCTCTGCTTGTGTTGTATTTTTTACTTTGTTTTCTTCCATTTTTTTTCCCAATGGGGAAAAATGTGGCATGTGGGAAGGAGGCACTAATAGTACTTCAGGATCATAAATCTATTATAATTGCTTTATTATGGTAGAAATTAAAAAAGCACAACAGAGGGAAGGTGTTTCATATAAAGTGACAGTTGATTTTCCTCTGCTTGCCTGTAAAATACCCCTTTATCCCAACCTTCTCTGAATATCACGCTTTATTTTCCAGAGAGAAAATTCTAAGCTTGGGGCACATTTCATTAAATCTTTGCAAACCACTGATGCCCAGAATATGTTCTGCTTAGCATAATCACATTAATTTCAGTTTTCACAGACGTATGTGTTCCACCCTCCACATCTCTTAATCGCTAACCCAACCTCCATGAAAAGCTTTTTGGGAAAAGCATGCCGTATAAAATGAAATTAAATTGTTCTGGGGCTTGTTTCTGAATGTTGCGTGGAAGCTTTTACTCTTGACAACACTGGCATCAAGTTGCCTTTCCTTCAGATGAAAAGTTTAGACTTGAAGCAAAAAGCCATGCTCGTTTGAAGCCTGGTACATTGACAACACAGGGACTAGGCGTTTTCTCAGCACTATTTCATCCTGATCGCGGCTGGTGAATTTGAACGTGGTGGTTGTTCTGGGTGGAGTAGGTCCCATTGGGAGCTCATCAGTTCAGTCCTGGACAGGGATTATCCCTAATTCCAAGCAGACACAGTGCCTTGACTGAGACTGGAAAGAGTCACGTATTTTTAAAATACTGTTATGTGTTTATATTCATACTTGTCAATCCTAAGCTTTCCCTTTACTATTGTTTTCTGAGAGGGAAGCAAAAATGTAGGGGTATGGGTGAGGAAGAAAAAGGGAGAAACAAAATTAAGTACTGGCATCACCAAGCTGGGACTGTTAAAAGTGGGAGATAAGCATTTATAATAATGAGAAGGCACTGTGGAATTCAAGTCTGGGAAAGGCCTTCAGCATTGAGTATTTCAGTGACAGCTAACTCCTCTGGTTTCCTAGGATATTGGCCCCAGGTAAAGGATTAATAAAATATTAGCCTGACAATAGCTGCTTCTCCTGGATGCCAGTGCTCATTATCTGAAAAAATAGTCCAAAGAACTTAATAAAAAAAGAAAATATCATTATTTAAATTGTCTTCCTGCAATGATTTGCACATGGAAGAATCATCGAAGGATCATTTCATCTTGATTGTGTGCCATGCTGTGTACCAAATTGCATCAGATTTATACTGCAAGCAGCCGTTCTTTGGGAGCATCTGGCTGGCAAAGGCTTATTCTAGCCAAGAGGCAATGCAATTGTATAAATCATCCCATTTCATGGATATATTTCTTCAATCAATCAGTAGAAAGGGAGTAAAAGTTCTGAATGTGTTGGTCATAATACATCTGTCTAACCTGGGATATTTTCCTTTGTCTGACGATGACATTTGAAGCTGTATGGGGCAACTTGTTTATCCATGCAGAGCCAGATCCTGCCAACACTGCATTCAGCAACACATTACTCCATAAATAAATTTAATGGGACTGCTTGAAAAATGAGACTCTGCTTAGACTGAAAAAAAAGTTGAAGTCTGTCCCTGAAAGAGTCAAACCTCAGTTAGAAGATATGGATGTAAGGTACAAGAAAAGATGGCCTTCCCCTTTCTGGTCTCTGAAAACTTTTAGTAGCTTGCAGTTCATGGCTAATGTTTCCAGAAAAAATAGATGCCTGCTCCCATTCCCTGCTCATACATACGGTGGCAACAAATTTTGTATGGAAGTACAGTAAATTTTTAAAGGTCTTCCATTTCATGTTCAAGTTTAATTACTGTGATTTTCTTCATGCAGTTTTTCACTTTCCACTCCAGTAATAATGACATAGATAAGTAGTAATAAGATAGCACAACAATAAAGAAGGATTATAACGTGAAGTGGAAATGAAAAAAAGTAAAGTTTCTGTGTCAGCAGCACAGCGTTAAAAAGGCATTAAGAAAAAATCTTGATCTGAGAGGAAGAAGCAATTTCTCAGCTGCTAAAGATTTAATCTAAACAGTGTTGAAGAAGACCGGGATTTCCCCACAGATTATGATAAAGCTTTTACAGGTGCCCAAACCAGTACTCAGAGTGTTCAAGACAGCGAGGTCTATTTGTCTGGTGTTCATGTCTTCTCTTTCCAACTTCTGTCTGCACAATTTCCAAAGACTAGTGGCCCCACAGGGAGAGTCTTGGGTGATCCATCCGGGTTAATAGAGCTAGTGTTTGATTGTTTTGCTCTAGACCTTCTACTGGCACCACCAGTGTACCTGAGTGTGAGCCATGTGGCCAACATCTGCCACATGTCATTCAGACACTTGTCTTATTTACCTGTTACGTTTGACTTTTTTTTCTGAAATTTTCTCTCTTTCTCTTCTCCATGATCTCTGTTGTTTCTCTTCCTGGAGTAACCCTGATTTCAAGAGGTCCATGATCTAGTCTTTGCTGAACTTGACCAAGGCCCATAATGTAGAAAGCAGAACGTTGTAATCTCTTAATCAATTTCAGCACTTATTTAATTTCTTTCTTAAATTGAAGCAAAAGCCATAACTCTTCTACAGCACATCGTTCACATCCCTCTGGCAAATGCTGACCCAGACTGGATGTTTCCCTGTGCGGTGTTGTGCTGGTATATCAGCTTGGGTTCAAGAATAGGTAGTGTATTACTCCATGGCACTTCAACTCTGTCTTACCTTGAGAAATTCATGGAGAAATCTCCTCCAAGAACCTCTATGAGAGTGTAACCCAGGTATTCTGGACTGAATTTGCTTGCACAGGGACAGTTCAGCGCAAGTATCTCCAAACCATGCCTCCCCAAACCTTCTGGTGGTACCATAAGCTTGCAGGCCAGTGCCCTCTGGGCAGAGATCCCCAGTGCTCAGCAAGTTCAGTACTGTGTATTAACAGGTTCCAGGTAGTTACTAATTTCAAGTGAGGCTAAAAGCAGACTGTACAGTCTCATCCCGAAATTGGGAATCTGTATATTTTGAGGAATGTCCGGGTGCTATTTCAGGTTTTGAAACAGAGTTTTCAAATTCTGCGTTCATTGCATGGAAAGAATTAAGACTTAATGCAATACTGCATAACTATGCTTTGTTTCAAACATAAAGTACAAAAAACAAGAGGAAATTACCAGGTTTTTCATCATCAGTTTCCTGGTACAGATCTCAGAAGTTAAATTTTTGCATAACTGTTTTGTCCAACTTTACTGTGAACTGGTATGTAGCTACGTCCCCTTTGCTTGCATTACTTGCTGGTATGTAAGGTTCTCAGACATGCTGTGAGCTGGAGTCAGAGGGTAGTTAATATACTTTTTTAATGCAAAGCTTTTTCTAGAGAGGTCTTTATAGGACCAATGTGGGACCACCCAGACATAAGGAGTCCTCCAAAACTTGCTAAACTTTTTCTTGCCTAAATGATGTTTGTCTGGGAGGGACAGATGATGCATGTCCCCGGCTTTCTGGAGATGGTCACGGGTGACAGTATGCAATATTAATCACGCTGCTGCATCCACTGAACTGTCATGAAGGTTTCATGCATCCTAGAGTACTGTGAAATCCGTTCCCCAGGGCATCCAGACGTCCCTAAATTCCCTGTGTGGGGTTGAGGATGTGAGCTGCAGACAGACAGATTTACCAAAGGGAGTCACCGGCCAGCTTAGTCATTCAGGGACACAAACACCCCTACCTTCCTCACAGATGCCATCATCTTCATCAGAAGAGAAGGTCCTAGTCATAAAGGATTAGTAAAAAGGGGTGGCTGGCTTCTAGCTTCTGTTCTTCAAGGACCACAGAAGCAGAGGGTGGCAGGACCAATTTTAGGCTACCATCTCTAGTTGGAGGGTTGCTGGGACCCCAAGTGCATCTCAGATCTGGGGAGGTTAGGACAATGAGAAATGCTTCTTTCATTACTTTGTTCTTCTGTGTCGGGGTTGCCAGTGTTGATCAAAGTCATTTTTTGTATCATCTCTTGGCAGATTTTCCCAGTGCACTGCGGTTGGTAATTTACAGCAGAACACTTTCAGCAGTAACCGTAACTGACATGTGAAAGGGGTTTATACTCATTTAAAACCTTGGGCAATGTAAAAGTTAGGCAAGGTTTGCAGGAGAGGTAATATCGCATATTATAACAGCTGATGTAGATGAAAAGGCATGGGCACGTTTCCAAACACCCAAACCCTTCTCAGGGGTGCTACAGTGACAGAGACTATAGAGAAATGAAAATCCAGTACCTCCCTTTCAAATGTGGCATTTCTAAAATGCCTCCCAGTGCTGCAAATCAGTACAAGTTTAGAATATGTCTGATTTATAGCCATAGCACATGTTGTGAGTCTGGAAACTCAATAACATTTTATTACCTACTAAAGAAGTTGTTTATTTAAATGATTGCTTCCTGTGGCAGATACCAGAAGATAAACAATGTATAAATGAGTAAAATGTGTGACTGAATGCTTTGTGACTAGCCTCTTCAGTTCATTTTATGCCATTCATTTCTGAACTTATTCCACAATAAATACGGATACTACTATTACATGTTCCAGAAAAGAAAAAAAAGTCTCTTCAGCTGCAGGAATCAGTGTACCTTACAAGAACCACGTTTTATCAGATTTTCATTCTGATAGTCAGTTGCAAGTGAAATTGGTAAGTTCCTGTTTTCAGAGTGAAAAGCAGTGATAATTCATGTGATAATTCTCCCGACTAGAAAAACCTAGGAAGCTTTATTTTAGAGATGCATAATGAAACATGATGGAAGAAGCCTTTTTCCACGGCCTCACATTTCCTTCCCTATTAGCATGATATTTATGGATATAAAGGTGAAAAATCAGTTTCTCATCTGACAAAATGTATTTATTTTCTGCACATAATCTTGAACTAGTCTTTTTATCCCCCCTCCTCCCCGCCCCGTTCTTGAAAGTATTGTCAATGTAAGTTCCTATCTGCAGCTCTTGTGCTATAAAAGGTGCTCTCCCTTTCCGACAAAGGTATGGGGTCTCATTTTGAAAATCAATGTGTAGCACTAGTCTCTGTTTGTCCTCTGCCCAAAGGAGTAGTGAAGGACTAAAGTGTCCCGTGGTCCTGATTTCACCATACTGAGAATAGAGTTTCTGGCTACCCAGTGTCATGGGGAACATTAAAGGCTCATGTAGCCAAAGGACTGTGTTTTGCCTGGTGGCTTTGGAAGGCCTTCTTTAGTCAGGGAAATTGTGTCTGTTGGAGCTGAAGCTTTCTCTTTCTGTCTCCCTTTGCCTCTCTCCCTGACACCCTTTCTTTGCTGACTTTTTGCTGCCTGCTAGGAGGGAACTGAGACTATTTTGGTGTTACCCTAATCATTTCTTGTCCTATCTTCCATCTCCAAAACTTCTGTGTTTCAGTCAGTGACTCACTGTTGCCAACTTGGTGTTCTGCTAATTGCTTTATCAGACGTCGCGGGTCTTTTGCTGGGGTGGGGAAGATAAACAAGATCCGACACTGTCACAAATGTCAGTTCTTGATGACTAGGCATGGTGGGGTGACGTATGAGTGTAGTCCTTTCTTTCTGGGCTCCAGCTATCGTAGCCATTATATCTGTTACTAGTGAGGCTGGCTAATAAAAGCCATCACATCTTGGCTGGCATTGGATATGCTTAATTGCAGGCGCACATTGAGGTTCGTGTTGGAAGTAATTGCTCAGATTTCCATTCAGTCAGTGCACAGACATTGATATTTCTAGAGTGGGATTCATGAGACTTATTTTAGGCTTTTACAGTGATAATTTCTGCCCATGGCCTGTGACGAAAGGGTAAATGCTAATCTTAAATGCCTAAAACCCAAAACTTTTGGTGTAGTGTCTACAGTGTAAGCGTGGTGAGATTGATCCTTCTGCTGATGCACTTTGCAATCATCTCTCCTCCTTAGGTAAAGTGGATAAATGTCAGCTGCTCCAGCAGCCACTGTCTCCAGCAATGGAACTAAACTGGGAGGAGAAACACTTTGCTGGGGACTCCTGTCTGCCCCAGATCCTCACACCCATTGGTGTGCACCCTTACACAGCTTCATGGCCACAGGTTGACTGTTGGCTGATCAGCGGGCAGGATCTAATTTCTGTGGCTGTTCTCATGTCCTAAAGTGAGCAATGGAATCCTGTAGAATGATTTAAATTAATTTTTACAATCCATACTGTTTCCAGAAGAGAATTGGTGGAGGGATGTTGTTAACAATGTTTTTCCTGTGTCTTTGCTCAGGGCCTTTGCAACATACTCCTCTATTTCAGCTTGGACTGGAACAGCAAGGCAAGCTCTGAAAGGATCTTCGGAAATCATATCCCTGTTAACCATCAGATTAACACAGATAATTGCTTAGTGTGCTGACTCCAGTGCATGTTTCTGATGTGCAGTATAGCTTTATAGTTAGTATTGTGAAATATCACCAGGGTATTACTCTTGCTTTCTTAGTGACTAATCATTGGAAAATTTGATGCTGGTTGACAATTTAGCCATTGTCAAATATAATCTAAATCTTTGCTGAGAGCAACGCTGAGTGTATGGCAGGAGAACAATAACAGTGTCTGAATTGCAGCTTTCTAGAGAAATCAATTCTGATTTTACAATTAGGCTTTTAAAGTTTCTGCATGTTGTAGAGAATGGCGCAAGTCAGACTAATGTACTAAGACATTTTTGTCTTGGGCAGAATGTATGTAAAATGCAGCAGAGCTGTCATGACTTTTTTTTTTTAACAATCCTAAAATATAATCACTGTTTTCTAATACACATCTTAATGTTTTAGTGTTTCTCACATCTCTGTATCTTCAGAAAACAACTTCTTCTATTGAAGTGCTGTCATTTTCCTTAAGTAAGAAACTCCAAACCCTAAACTTCATTTTCACAAAATAAATTATTCAACAAGTCATCTTTAATTATCTCCTCTTTGACTGCTTTGTTGCCTGAATTGTTCATTGCTCTTGCAGAGAAAATGAACCCCTGGATTTCCCTAATGGGTATTGTAGATGTCAGCCGTAGTGTGCAGACTGTTCAAAGGATCACTCCCATGACCTAATCTCAGTGCTCCCCAAAGCTCACCAATGATTACTATGTTTTAGTAGTGACTATGAGGTGGTGGGGAGTGCTCATTGCTAGTTTCATTATCTGCAGAAAAAGCTTTGTACCATTCAAAAACGCAAGCTGAGTACTGATTAAGGTGCCAAAGACACCTAAGGTCATGGTTACATATAAAGTGGGAAACTTGGCACATATTGATAGGGTAATCAAACAGGATGGAGGAGTGAATGAACCGTACATAACAGATGTTAGCTACATCACTTAATGGCTATTGGAAGGTGCTTGGGTGCTGTTATGAGTAATCCAATACAAGGAACTGTATGGGAGAGTAAACACTTTTAGCTTTCATCCTGCACCACGTGCTTTTCTGTTTTCTTCCCTGTTCTCACAGGTAAGTAGCATGGTTGAGTTGGGTCTTGAAGGCTCCTGCATCTCTTACCTACAAACAGACTGGAGGCAGTAGCGTGGAAAATCCCAGCTGCTTTGTTCCCTGCTCCTGGTGAGGCATTTCTGTTCAGGCTGATCCTAAGTGATCGAAGTACCGTGTTGGGCAGCGTGGGATTTTGAGAGAACATTGTGGCAAATAATACCTTCTGGTTTTGTACTGTGGGCTACATAGCTGAAACCTCTGTGAAGACTTACTCATCCCTAGAAAACCATCCTGAATTTGGATGTTACCAGGTGGAGCTGGATGTATCAATCAGTCACTGACTGACCAGACAGGGCTAACTGTGACTGAGAATAGACTGGTACACAGCTGAAAACAATTTTTTTTCCAGTACCAGGCACTTGGTGACTATCAACACTGAACCTGCAAAGTCAAAGTTCTTTTTTCATGTTCAGACCTGAGATGACTTTCTACTAAAGACAAAAACATCTGAAGAGTCATCTTGGGCTTTGTAATCACTGTCTTGGCAGGAGTTTGCAGCTGTGGCATGCTATTGACATCTGATGAAAGCCAAGGAGAAAAGACTTTCTCTTTCCTGACATCGTCCCCAAAAGAAGAGCAGATTTTTTATAAATATATTTGTACTAACAGTAGTATCTTTTTCCTTTCCCCCCTTTTTGTTTTAGGAACTTGATTCAGTCTTTCATTCCTAAACTTGACAGGTGAACTCTTTGGGCCAAGTTTCAACTTGCAGCTTGTATTTATAAGGGAGAAGTAGGCCATGGAAAACCAGGCTTTGAAATGGAAATTCTGCCTTAGCTACAGCCACAGCAGTGCTGCTCAGTGTCCTATTTTGTTTTCTTTTTCCCCTCGTCAGCCAAATCAGGCTTACTGCTCCTTGTTCAAAGGAGAAGTGTTAACTTTCCAGAATTCCCTGTGCTGCTGCTTACAAGTCTTACAGACATTGTCAAATGCCGTATCCAGTATTCCATGTCTTTGAGCAGGTCTTGAGTTTCTAAGAAAAAGCTATTCTTCTCTGACTTCCAGAGCCTTGGAGGTAGCTCTAGGATACAGGGAACCCAAACAAAATAGAAGGTATGTTTTCATATTCCAGTGCTTGCATGTTATTTCTAGACCAGTATATGCATTTCTGCTGGATAATCCTACCCCAGCTGTGTGCCTCCACCTTACCAGGCTTCCATTAAAATCAGTAGCTGATCATACAACATGCGTAGAGTAAACCAATATTGGATATTTGTGGGAACAGCCAATATGTCACTGGAACATTCCTTAAATGTTTGCTCGATAACAAAGTAAGGTGAGACCAAGTGAAGGTTAGTTGAATGTGAAGCTGGAGCTGCTATATGACTGGACAGCCACTGTAATTGTGAGCTATTATTACCGTAGTTCTCTTTTTAAGCAAGTATGCTGTCTCTTTTGGAGTTCATTTGGCTTCCAAATATATGAATTTTGATCTCATTCCATTTGGAGAAGCCCTGTGTTTTGGCAGATGGCAAAACTTTCTGTGGAGTGCCTTGCAAATGTTGGGGCGTGAAGCGCGCTTGGCGGTGATGCTCGGAAAATGATCTGATGTGATTTGTGAAGCATGCTGTACAGGTATGCAGTACCTGGGAGAATGAAACCATGAGCACAGTGTAGCGTGCCCAAATCTTGCACAGGGTAGCATAAAGCATAACTCCTTGGCATTTTCTCCAGTGCTGAAACAGCAGGATTTTAGCTGACGATCTTCCCTGGCCATCTGGTGAAAGA
>NW_009647838.1:1018887-1082865 GCF_000708025.1 Charadrius vociferus
TGTGAAAGAACTTTACAGGGACTAATTATTTCCTAGATTAATATTGCTGACAAGTACTCCATGAGGCAGCGTGTATGTTTGCAGGGTGTTATGCTACTAGAAATGCCATTAATTATTTTGCCCATGATTCGCCGAACACTGCGATTCTGTATGCTGGCGTTCTGCCCCAACATCACCATCTGTGTACATCCCAGGCTATACCATAGTATTTATTTCAGATCTTTCTGGAGATTTTTCCATTTTCAGACTTAAGAGCCTGGATTAAGTAATTTTTAATATAAGGCATTAAAACTGTCTAACTTTTAAACATGATATTCCTCTCAAAACTTGTCAAAATCTGCCTCCAAACAATATGCTCAGTGGGATGTACTCTCAGTCTAACTGCTCTCAGGCACTGCAGTCTAAACTGACTTTAACAGTCTTATTAATTAATTCTACATTATTTTTTTTTAAAGTCAATGTAACATGGTGACTTTTTTGTACCTTGTAACTAAGGTATAGTATTTATTACGATGTAATGTAAATATGAAAAATAGAACATTATCTATCCCTATTAAAAATATTTATGCTACACATGGACACACGTCAATGATTTGATCAAAGATATCAACATAATCAATGTAACCATCGGAGGTGTTAAAACAGTGATAGAAATATTCCTGATTTCAAAATACTAGAAATATCTTAAGTAAGTTTAGACTGATTTTGCTTTCACTGCTTCACTGCATTTGATTGATGATGATTTTCTTCCCAACATAGAAATCTGATGCAATTCCACATCTAGTCAAAGAACTGTTGCTTTTTCATTGATTTATCTATAGTGCTCTTATTAAGAATAATTTCAGATTAAAATGCCCATAGGTTCTCTTCGACCTTCTGTGTTACTTGCTGCGGCTCCAAGGACTTTTAACACTTTAAGTGTACAAAACTAGCCCGATCTGACAAACTCCTGTAGGTTTTTCTGTTGTTAAAACAGATGTCCTGCCTTATTTACTGTAAAATAGAACAATCACCCAGTGGAGCAACACATATGGTCTAAATTCACTGACCTATATTCGTTGGTAAAAAGAAAATCTCTGGTGCAACCTCAGGGAGGAAAGAAGCATCGTGTTATCCCTTCAGAGAGAAAAAGAAGGAATCAAAGAGTTTATAGAGCACTGGGGAGTTTATATAAAAGAAAAATATTTTCGGGGTGGATGACTGTGGAAAAATAAAAGGCATTTTAAACTCTTACAATGGAAACAGGGGAAAGTGGTGGAATTTGTACATCGACTGTTGGGGTGAGATAAAATGGAAAAGGTAGGATTTATGATGGGATAGCAAGAAGCACCTTGTTAATGGAGCAGGGATGTGGTCCTCAGGGAGAAGGGTGTTCTTGCTTGGGAGAAACCTCTGGGCTTTGCAAACTGTGTTCTGAAGTATCACCCAACCCAAACGCCGAAGCCAGTACATGAACTTTACAGGAAACAAAAAAAATCATCACTGATTGTTGGAAAAGGAGCAGGTAGGATGAGACTACACAACTCAGTATCTTAGATTATTAAACTGCTTCAGGGATACACTCTCTGTTTTTTGGCATGAGGACTACTGCAGTCAACCTAAAAACCTTTTATGAATGCCCAAATAAAACCTGTATCCTTTCTGTTTTGTTACCTTTGCATTTGGCAAAAATTGTCTTTATTTTTCTGAACCTCTTAGAGCTCTAGCACAGCATCGCTCAAGAATTTGCTCTTAATGCAGCGCCTGCCTAACCCCGACTCCAGCTGAAGAGCTGCTTTATACTCCAGCGAGGGGACCTGTGGCTTAAAGCCAGAGTGCCACTGACACGTCTATTAGTAATGAGCCAGAGAAGTAGCTCTGTGCCTTATGCAGTAACTCCCTGCTCCCAGTGTGGTGTTTCTCAGGGAGTCTGTATTCCTCTGTGGGGTTTTACCTCCAGAGTAGGTAGCATAAAGAAGCTGAGTCACTACTGCAGCAGAAGACAAACCCTTGAACAGCATGAAGACAAGTGTTTTTACAAAACAGGCTATACGATTGCACTTTACTTTCAGCTACCAGAAAGCTAGGTGGTGGTTTTCCTTGAAGGAGCCAAACCTGTTTTTCAAAGGCTTTTCCTGAGCCCTGCCCATAGGATTCACCACTTTGACTATAGGAAATACTATTGCAAAGCAGGGAGCCAAGATTTACCTGACTTTAACCATATAAAAGAGTCAGGATGATTCAGGCCGCAAGTCTAACTTGAATTTCCATCGAGAAGGGCCTCTTTCTCTCAGCAGGTTGCAGGGTACGCCTGCATGACTTGCCTAAACTCAGTACTTACCTCTTAGGCAGCTAAAGTTTGGTGAAAAGAAACCCTGCTCTGCAGAGATGAGGTGATTTGCCCACCACTAAAATTGACTGGAGGCCAGAGTTCAGGCCTCCAAGGCTGGGACTCTGGCCAGATGTAGATATTACATTGTAGGTGTCTACGCCTGAACCACCCCTGGGGCAGCATTCAGGTCAGCAGAGAAAATCATCTCATTTCAGTCTAGGCTAGGTGCATAGAATGAGTCAGATGAATTGTGCCCTGAAAATACCTCATTTTCTCTATTGTTCGTAAAGGGAACTTGAGGTGACTAGTTCAGCTGTAGATGCTTGCAGAAAGGTGAGATGAGTCCGGCCTCTCATTGTAGCCCTTGCTCTACAAATGCTGGCTTTTAGTAGCAGCAGCAAATTGCAGCAAATTGCAGCTTCTGTTGGATCTGTGCAGTGGTACAGGGAACAGACTGGTCTGGTTGGAAGACTATGAATTGGGACTTCAGTCCTAATCCCAGCTAAGACAGTCTACTTCTATGTGTTTGTTGTGGGTGATGAATCACCAATAACCTAAATCCTAAATATTGATTCTAGTCATTTCTACCAACAAGAAAACTACGGATAGTTTGTTGTGTGCTATTACAGATAGGTCATGAACTAAAAAGAAACAGGATTAGTACCAATGGTTCTTCAAGGTTCCCCTCCGTGTTGTTTTCAAGTCTCTTTCATCACCTCACCTCTTCTTACCAGTGCTCTGGAGACCCCTTTTCTCACACAAACATCTGCCTGCTGCCCTTGCTTTGGATTAGAAGAGTGGGACTCTTTTTCTCCCATGTGTCCTTTGTTCCTGATCTTCTAAGCTTTTTTTCTTTCATTTCAGGACCAGCCTGTTGTCACAGCAACTTGGTTTGGCTTAAGGAATATGCAAGGGTAGAAAAATTGAAATAAAACTGAGTTGTGTAATGTGAAATGTCTTCCCACTGAAAAGCAGAATGACAGAGCATTAGACAGAATAAACTTGAGCATCACATCACAGATGATTTAAATCTGTTGCTCCCTCACAGTGTGGTGGTGCCCTGTGTGCTTGAGCAACCTCTGTGCAAAGGGGGTAGGCTGGATGTGGGGTCTGAGTGCCCCATCTTAACTTTCCAGCTGCTATTTATGTTACATTAGGTCATAGAGCGTCCAACTGAGAACAGGACCATGCTGTGTGAAGTACAAGGAGTGTACAAGGAGTTTTGTACAGTCTTTGACAAAAGACCACAGTCTTTTAGTGAGTCTTGAACAGTCTTTGATGAAAGAAGAGCATGCAAGTTAAACACACAGGGCAAGCAAGGGTCAAAAAGTAAAGAAACACCCGTGGGGAACTTGCCATGAATCAAAAAGAGGTGCAGTATACATCTACACTGTTGTTTTGGATTTGATCTTATGCTTTGGTCAGCTTTTTCTTGAATGACTTTCAATGGCCCACGCTAGCCAAGCAGGTGAAAGACACCTGTATCATGTGAATCCAACCCCAACAATGAATTAAAAGGTGCTACAGCAGGAAGGGATCTGATCTTATAAATTACTTAGCACACCTTAAAGTTACCTCTTTTAACAAAGGCTGAGGTGGAGCCAAGAATGAGTAAGCCCAGTATCACTAAAGATTAAGCAGATCTCTCCCTGCATCCCCCAACCTTAGCTTTGTATTGCAATAGTGCACTGTGCTTCTCAGTGAAATATCTGTAATGTATGTCATGATAGTCTTCTGTCCCAAATAGGTTGTATTATAGCTGATCTCTGAGGTCTTTTCAGGTTAATGGGATTAGACTGTTCTTGCTTTTCTTTTTTTAATGCTGGATATTTCTAAGCGTGGTTTTCAGTTGCCTTTCATACTCCAAATAAATGATGATGTTTTCTCCCTCTTTTACTAAAAGCCCTATATGTTACATTCTGAAAGGCTTACACGGAGCCATACTTATTTCTTGACCAGTCCCATTTGCGTAAGGTGCTTCTCCATGTGGCTTTGCGGTCTAGCCCCTTCTAAAACATTGCTGCCAGCTAGGAGCTGCTTCTTCCCAAATTTGCTCTGTTTAAGGATGTTGCTTTGATTTCATTTGGGGTGTGTGTGCATAAATTTTAAGCAGGGCAGAAAAGAAAATGGGGTGACTTCTTGCAGGAAAGAATTGTTGCCAGTAGTGGGGAAGGATCATAACAATGTGTTTGCTTAGCTGGAGATTGACTCTATGCAGACAGAGAACCCAAATCTAAGCCTTGCTTAACTGTTCAAGAGAGCTGTGTACCAGCTGTGCAAGAAGGTGGACTAAACAAGCCACATTCTCATTTCTCCTCTCCTAAAACAGGTTTTCATCTCCCTCAATTACCTTAAATGCCATTACCTGCGTATGACATTTGATGTGGTTTGCCAGTTGGATTGCTTGATACCTCACCGATGCTTTACACGGAGACACTTGTGTTTGTGAATCTGTGTTGGAAATGCCTCCATAAGATTGCACTTGCCTTCATTTGGCTGTATCACATCGGTCTGTGATCAGTTAGTTCAAGAAGATGCGTTTTCAGCTGATGAGCACTCAGATTTTAGCTGTTTCTTCTGTTATTAATCCATAAGGGCAAGAAAGAAATGTTACGGGGTTACTGACTAACACAGAAAGCAAATGCTGGAACAAGGACAGACCTGGACACGGCCTGATCCCACCAAAGCCAGATGTGACATCAGACTTTTCTTGTAAAACTTTCTGGTTTTAAGCAAGATAACATTGATACCGTGAAAGTCATGGGAATGTATTATTTTTATTATTGTCCTTGTCTCCAAGATAACATCCCAATTTTGTGTAAGAGCACAGAATAAGGTGAAGTCACATTCAAAATAGTTACTTTGCTTATCAGAAGGAAGCAGTATTATTTCTGTAGGGCACAGCCATGGCTAATCACTTTGCCTGCATTTGTGTTTCTCAAAAAATATCCCACAGTATATGATAAGGATAATGGCTTCATGCCACAGTTTCTCACCAAGCGATCCCTTTTCCAGGGACACGGGAAAGGCTGATGACAGGAGAGCTTTGGACCCTTTGCTTGGGAGGTGTCTGTGGAAGGTGTGTGTGCTGCTGATGATTATCAAGTAATTACAACAGGAAGGCAGAAGCCAGCCCGAACGCTCGCATGCTGTATTCAGATAGGAAAGCTCTTAGCATAATCTTCCGCTGATCAAACAGGGCTTGGGCTAAGCCAGGACTTGGCTGACCGTGATATTCCTCCTGCCAGGGAGGTCAGGGCTAGGCCACACTGGCTGGGAGCTGGCAGAGCAAACCACCAAGGTTGGTTATTTATATGGCAGGGCAGGCAGAGGCTCCTCAGCCCACCGGAGGACCTCCCTGAGCTGAGCAGCCTGCTCCTTAGGTTTCCAGGTAGGTGCAAGGACCACAGTCTGGGCTTTATTGCAAAGGAGATGAATTAAAGCAAGAGAACGCTGTGAACGAGCAAAGAAAGGGAGGAATTTCTCAGTATCTAGTTCAGAGGAGAAAGGGATATGGTCGTCCCTGAGTGTCCTTTTTAGCAAGAGACTAGGAAACAAGATGTAATAGAGAGTTATATACCCTAACTCCATACCTGCTTCTTTGCTCTTGATTGCATACCGTGTGCTTTTCTCTCATTTTTTTTACCTTTCCCAATATCCAGAGAGTTTTCCGGGAGTGCCAGTTGTGTCTGAGAAAGGCCAGAGCTGTTATTTGCAAGCGGGTGCAATTTCCTCCTCTTCTATGATTATACTTCTCTGCTGTCTTCCTGTTTTTCAGCCTATTCCAGTTTGGGTTACTACTGATTTTATTTTCCCTTTTATTGCCAATAACTGATTTCTCAACACTTTTTCTCTTTTATTTTTTATAATCCCATTATCCATTAAGATTGATTGACTGTTTCCTACCTTCCTGCTTTCCCTTAGCTTTCCTTCTGCTGTCTGTGAAAATATTCTTCAGCATTCTGATATTGTCCTCATGTCTGTTGTGGGACAACGCTAATTAATACAGTCTGCACTTTCCTGGTAGGTCATGGTGTGGCTTCATGCCAGCTGACTCAGACACTTTTGTCCTGAAATGTCAAATAAAAACAATGGGTCAAAAATATTGACTGTATTAAGTGGGGAAAAAAAGTAAAAAAAAAAATCATTTTAGAATCTTTTAATCTATTCTTGAAAATACTTTTTCAGAATTAGGTGTTTGGTTTTTTTTTAAATAGACTTATTTATCATTGTTATTACTCCCTTCTCTACTTAGAAGAAACAAGAGAAACTTTCCTACAAAAAATGTATAGAATTTTAATGGGGTGACAGGATTATTTTGACAAAAAGAATTAACCTGCTTTAGTAACCCCACAGGGGTGGAAACCTGTTCTTTTAAAGGCAGCAGATGTTTTGCTGTGAACGTTCCTTGCCAGGAACTTATGCAAGGCTCAGGTGCATCTGGAGGGTGAAAGCCTGCTCTGCGTAGTGCTCTGGGTAGAAACGTTGGGTAGAAAAAGGCATTTTGATCCAGAAGGTGATGGGGCGCTCCAGGCACTGTGTCCCCTCTGCACAGGGTTTGTCCCCGGCTTTGGTACCACGAGAGGGGTGGGGCAGAAGACACACAACTGCTCTCTGGGGGGATTCCACTGACAATATATGTTTGGGGTTTTTTTTTAAATCTGAAGCCATGGCCACAACATGAATGTATTTACTGGAATATTTCTCCAGCTGACTCAGACACTTTTGTCCTGAAATGTCAAATAAAAACAATGGGTCAAAAATATTGACTGTATTAAGTGGGGAAAAAAAGTAAAAAAAAAAAAATCACTTTAGAATCTTTTAATCTATTCTTGAAAATACTTTTTCAGAATTAGGTGGTTTTTTTTTTTTAAATAGACTTATTTATCATTGTTATTACTCCCTTCTCTACTTAGAAAAAACAAGAGAAACTTTCCTACAAAAAATGTATAGAATTTTAATGGGGTGACAGGATTATTTTGACAAAAAGAATTAACCTGCTTTAGTAACCCCACAGGGGTGGAAACCTGTTCTTTTAAAGGCAGCAGATGTTTTGCTGTGAACGTTCCTTGCCAGGAACTTATGCAAGGCTCAGGTGCATCTGGAGGGTGAAAGCCTGCTCTGCGTAGTGCTCTGGGTAGAAACGTTGGGTAGAAAAAGGCATTTTGATCCAGAAGGTGATGGGGCGCTCCAGGCACTGTGTCCCCTCTGCACAGGGTTTGTCCCCGGCTTTGGTACCACGAGAGGGGTGGGGCAGAAGACACACAACTGCTCTCTGGGGGGATTCCACTGACAATATATGTTTGGGGTTTTTTTTTAAATCTGAAGCCATGGCCACAACATGAATGTATTTACTGGAATATTTCTTATATAAAAAGTTTTCCAGAGTGAAGAGGCTGGAAGACAGAGAGAAAGTATTTCAGATTGCAGGAGGAGCAGACTCTGAAGAAGACAATAGCTATTACTGTTCAGTGGCCGATTCTTGTCTTTTGGGCTTATTTTATTGGGATTGGGAGCCAGGAGTACAGTGATGTTTTCCACAGGATTTCCTAAAGTTACAGTTTTATTGGCTACATTTTCTTATGTATCCTGCAGCCATGTCTGTGCAGGTAAACTAAATAGGGAACCTTTCTGAGCACTAAAGCTTGATCTGCAGTTGGTTAAACGGTTAGAGTGGCAGCTGCTGTATCTTTGGCCCTTGATGGTCGACACTCTCGCAAACACTTCCTTAGAGTATCTCCAAATTCTGAACGTTCAAGGATGCGGTTGGAAGTATCCATGCTCTTTTAGTGGATAAAAATGTTTGGAAGGATAAAGATGGGCCATTCCAGGCTAGCTGGCACCAGTGCCCAGGTGCATTGCTAGCCATGTTTCTTTTGTTAATCTAGGTGTGGGTTGGAAGTGCTACCATACCACTTTCTTCCACTCATTTTTTTAAAAGGCTTAATATTCTCTTTAATTAGAAATGTGTAATTTCACTGAGAACTATGCTATGAGAACACAAATGACTGTATTTTAAGAAAAGTTAGGTGTGAAGGGGCATTTTTATTGTTTGGAAAAATTCTTGCCAGGGTAGCTTATAACACAATACAGCTAAAACAAATGGGTGGAAAATATTTGCAGAAATAGCAGTAATTGCAACTGAAAGGTATAATTGTCGTATCTTTATCTGACATGGTGAATTTGAAATAGTATTCATTATAAAAAAATTAAATGGGACATTCTGTGTAAACAAAGTAACACAGTTCACATAGGATAATTTTCACAGATAATTTCTTTTTATATGCAAAACCTGATCCAAAGATACCATTTTTTGGTGATAAAAGCTATTGTACAGAAGAACTCACATCTGCTCTCCCACAGGAGCGTGGTGTAGTCTTGCAGCTAAAGCAGGGCAGTTTATGTTTAACAAGTAATCTGGTTAATAAATGTAGGCATTTTCTCCCCAAAGTACCTCTGAAGAGACTTCACTTTGTATTAATTCATCTGTCGCTTGAAATTATTTCACTGCTTGATTTTGATGCATTTTTGTCTACAGATCTTTACTAGACTGCTCATTAGATTCTCTTCAGTACACGGGGTTTGAACAAGGCAGATTTGAACTTCATGTGAGCCCTGTCTGACTTACCCAGGGTTTCTAGCTGCTGTGGTTAAGTCAACTCTGCTCACAGGCGTTTTCTTCCACCATCCTCACTGCAATATTTAAAGTCAGAGCAAGATAAAATGGGATAATTCCAACTGATCTCTGAGCACCAAGATGTCTTGTCATTACCAAGTAGCAATACACAAGTACAGGAGTATAATAGCTTAGTATTTTAAATCCCTTGATGTGATTATGATATAGGACTTCTGCTAATAGACTTCATTGATCTGGTGGTATTTTTCCTCTAACATGCAATTTACTGAATGTTTTCTGGATTTGTTTGTATTTGATGGGGAACGGAGAGGGAGGAATGCAGGCTTGCTTTGCCTTGTGAGTTTTTGCATTCTCTAAACAATCAGGGATGAAACACTGGTGGATCTGGGACAAAAGTTGCAGAGACAAGAGGTACAAACAATCTTATTTCTTAATTACTTGGCTGGCAAGCCTTTGTTCAGATGCTCGGCTTCCAAATCTTGACCATATTTTTGACTGGGAACAAATCAGCAAAGTCAGATTAGCAAAGACCAGAGAATTCATATTTTTTTCGCTGAATCAGGGAGCACCATTGCCTGCCAACAGCATTGCCTGTGCAGGCAGCACATCAACTCCCTGCTGTGGATGGACCTCAGACATTCTTACACCCTAATCTTACATGTCTCTGCCTGGTTTCTCAGGAACTGAAATGCTTTAATTTATCCACGTTCTTGGTGTCAACGCATAATGTGTTCCTATAGATGAGATTCACCTCTGTGATCAAACACTACGGACTCTGTGATCAAATATTCTCTTTATCCTTAAAATCAATTCACAGAATCCAAACCCAAGTTTGCCCTAACATGCGTAACCTGTCAGTTCTGAAATCTGTACCTTGTGGTTTGTCATTGTTTTTGCAAGCTGATTTAAACTGAGCCTCGTGTTTTCATAGAAAAAAGTTCTTGCTAAATCATATAACCATAAAGAACATCCTAAAAATATAAGCGTGTACAATAAAACCATGGTCCAGAAAACTTGGATTGCATTTGAATTGCTGCAAGTGCAGTTGTATAATCTTTACTTCCATGTCTATGATAGGGGCATAGGCTTCATATCACATAGCAGAGATTAGATGAGAGACACCATCTGATTCCTTATGCACTCACACGACTAGATTTTTCTCCACTCCTGCAAAATATGAAACTGGATGGTATTTCTCAGTTAATAAAGAAGATAGATGCTGAAGGGACTTTGTTACCTCCAGTTGATGCTTTGCAGTTTCCCCAAGGATAAGATAAAAGACTTTTCTGCTTGCTTGTGCTTTGAACAGAGCATTAGATGTCAGGACTATGGGAGACGAAGGAGAGAAGATGAAAGTTGAAACATGATTAGGTAAACATGTATTACAGAGGAAGTAATTAAGGCGTTGGATAGGTTTTGCAAGGATTTAAGAGCTACAGAAGTGTCCCCACAGCTTGTAACATCCCGCTTTTTCATTATGGCAATGCCTACTGCCATGTACAGTGAAGGGTCTATCTCTGTCTTTTAAAAATACCTTCTGTAAATGGCTTGTAGTCATTCATTAAAAAAAAAAATAACTCTAGGCTGAAATTTACCGTGTAGTGTGTCATTTCTGAAAATGTATTTTAGCCATTTAAACTTAACATTATGTGCAAACAAAGGGAAGAAAACCTTTCACGTGGCTCTTCCCTACTTCTGAAATTCCCAGGTGTATGGCAATTCACATCCTAAAATTCCTACATAAGCAGTCCCTTTTTAAAATGCAGCCCATAGTTAATGTAAGATGCAGCTTTTGAGTGCAATGAAGGGAGAGGGGCAAAAAGGTATTTCAAAATAGCAACATGGCTAATGGTTGTGTACAGCAACTTCGGTCAGCAGGCTTTCCAAGATTTTTCACTAGGAAGATGTCAACTGCATATATGTTGCTTGGATTGGGTGAGTTATGAGAAAACATCTCCACAACAGCCGTTGTAGCATGTCTTATCAACCATATATGTATTTGTGTAATAGCCAACAGATTCCGCCTTCTAGTAAGTTGTTGACTGTATTTGCAGTACAGATTTAATGTCTCTGCAGATCAGATAATGCTACAAAAAGTTTGCCAAATGATACTGGCGTGTAGTTTTTGGCAAAAGCCTTCCTTCCTTGGAAGAATAAAGAAGTTAATACACTGACCACAGAGAAGCTATTTATAAATAAGTCGTCTTTATGTTTTTTCAAGCCCAGCAATAATACATTAGCTGATTGAGTCCTTGTGAGACAGTTTAATATAAAGCCACAGCGGTATTTAGACAGTTTGCCAAATTAAAGAATACAAACCGCAGAGTTATTAAAAATGCACTCTTGCAGTTCTTGCATTGTATTTACTGCCATATTGTCAGTTAACCAGTGGAAACTTTCTCGAAAGATAACTCATTTTCAGAAGGGTGGGATACCCAAGAGGCACCCTGCTTCTTTAGACTGTTACTCCTGGCAAAGGAGTATTTTCTTTCTTCTGCTTTTGGATATTTATATGCCCTTATTGCCTCATATAAGTTACTGTAAGTAAACAACAAGACAAGATGAACAAGCCACTAATTTTTCCATATCTAATCCATTGTATAGTGTGAGGGCAATAGTTTCCTACTGTTTGTTTTTCAGTGCTCTTGTTTAATCAGTTTTTAATGACTAAAGCAATAGGCTTGGTCCTGTTCTATTCAAGGCAGTAAAAATACCCCTAGCAGCGCTCATGGTGCAGAGCTGAGTCACAGCAGGAGAAATGTTCATTTAACTTTAATTTTCCTTTTCTCATTTTCATTCTGGTACCACTAATAATGTTACTTTAGGAGTATTGTCTGTTAGACAGATCAATTTAACTGCTATTTCTTTTTCAGATTCAATCCTCTAAGCAATTACATAAAAGTTATTAAAGTGGTTATCTGACATAATGCATATTAGTCTGGTAGAAACAAACCAGGTGTGTCTTAAGTCTCTATTGCTCCTTTTGTGTAAGCATTCCAACAAGATCCCTAGCACTCTGTCATCACAGGGACTATCTTTGCTTTTGCAAGAGAGATGACAGCTCTCAGACATCCCATCCTGGGATACACGCCCCCAAAGAAGTCTGTAAACAGTTGGATTTATACCCCCAAATCGTCACATTGACTCTTCCATTTCTTGACTATATAGATGTAATTCAACAAGGGTACCTCAGTTAACTTTGAGACTGACAACATTATGGTCTCTTTAGAGATCATGGTAAGAAAGTGCCAGTACCCTAAAATATTTGGTGTCAAGACATCCTGACTTCACCAGTGGGAGCTTCTGACACTAAATCATCCTTATTATTTCATCTCCATACACTCCAAGTGAACGTACAAAAGCATTAGAAAGCTTACTGATTCATTGCCCCATCACTTTTTCTATGTCCAAAGTCCTACAAATGTTTCTTGTACAAACTAACAAAGCTCTTCACTAACCAGGCTTTTCCAGACATTAATTGTTTTGGTCTGAAAGCTCTCATACAGGCAGCATAGAAGTGTGAACAGTCATCTTTCCTCATGCTGTACAGAAGTGAGAGTTATTGCACTCACAGTGCAAATGCTTTGGCATGTGCATAATTTTACTGTTCTGAGTCATCCCCTTGACATCTGTAAGATGACTTAAGATAATAAAGTTCAGCATGTATGGAAGCATTTGCTGGACAGGAGCTTATAGTTCCCATAGTAATTTTTTATCCATGTTGCATATATTAGTTTCTTTTATTATTTTTTCCTGAAGTTTCATAGATGAATTAGAAAATAAGCATGGGAGGTCACATTATCCATTCCTCTTCTTCAAAGCAAGATAATCTAGAATCCCATAGTTTCTAAGAGGAGGTTGTCTAAAATGTTCTTAAAGCATCCAATTATATTTCCATGCCTCCTTATGAAATCCAAGTTCAATGTTTGATTGAACTGCTGCATACCTCTGTGGTATGCAGTAGTTGAGTATGGGACACCGCTATCCTGTTAAGCATTTATCTTGCTTTTTTTCTTTATGTCCTCTGATTTCTTTCTGAGCTTCCAAACATTGGCATGCTTAGAGCTGTACGTGAGGTGCAGATCTCTCCAGTTTCAAGCAAAGGTAATCTTTAGTTTTCCTGTTAGTGTAACATTTCTACTTCCAAGAGTTGTATTACGATCTGCCTAACACTCATAACAACTTTTATGCATATTAAAAGTGGCATACATTTTAAAATACAGTTAATAGAACATATCAGATAGTCCATATCCATTCCTCCATTCCTTCTGTAGTTCTTTGAGAACATAGTTCTTTTGAGCGCATAGGTAAATTGATGTCTGCTGTTTTCTTTTTATGACTGTTTCCAAACATCTACAGCATCTTTCCAATTAAGGACACAATGAGTGAATATTGCTGACTACTTGGCTACTGGTGCGCTGTGGATCATGAGGCTGAAGGAAGCCAAATGACAGTAGACTTTTTATTTGTAGACTTTCTAGTTGCTGAAGTAATTAAAAAAAGGATTGCAACTTTGGATCATTGAGACTACTTTCTCTTGGTGAAAATAAAAGTCGCAGTCCCACAGACCTCTGGAAAGTAGATTTCATATTGGCATCATTGGAAGTTCTTTTTATTGATGATCAGTCCTGTAGTTTTAATGGTATTGAAAGAAGTGAAGGGGTAAAGGGCAGATGGGATGGCCGCCCTGCTGCAAGTTAGACCAAAGCTTGGCCATCTCCAACTATGCATTCTTGCAGTATTAGTCATTCTTCTGCTATCTGCTGCATCATTACCTATTTATTCAGATTAAGAAATACATTTTGCAAGTGGCGGAGATGGTTGTAGTATTAATTTTTCTCCTTACAAATTTAAATAGTCTGCTTTATTTTCTTAGTTCTTTTTGAGTTTATGCTTATTTTCCTTCCAGAAAAGACTTCCCATTCAGTAAGATATATAATTTCCCTTATTATGTGGAATTTGTAATTCTAATAGAATTAGAATCTAGGGTTTAATTAAAGAAATATGCTGTTGAATCAGGTAGAATAAAAGACGTTTTTATGGAATTTTGCCTAAAACTTGTACTGGCTGTGCAAAGGTTGTGTGAGCAATTGAGTCTATTCTTCTCTGTATATCACTGGGAGAATGATTAATTTAACATATAGAAGCAAATAGGAACTGTAATTTTCTCTCGGGAATAATATACTGACAAAGATGTCACAGATGTCAAATGGAGGGAGTTTCTTGTCCTGCTTCTCTGACACTCTTTGATGAAGAAAGATCTCAGTGTAGTATTCACATATCCGGTTCCGCAGCGCTGATCTTAAGAGTAAGGAGCCATTTTCACCTTCAGTTTTTTTCCCACAGAAGTTAGACGAGTCCTGGGACTGCTAGCCATTGCTAAGTGCTTTTACGATAAATACTTAGTTTCGTATATAGATATACAAGATAAGCGTTTGAGTGATTATCTGAGATTTGCTTTTTGGCAAATGCACTCACTAACAGCGTGGGCCTAATTTACCTGCGCTGAGTAGATTTCTATAGGGTACCCATTCCTTTTGTGTCCTTTCTTTATGTCATCTAACCATGGCCACACTATTAAATGCCCTGGCCAGGAGACATAGAGACAGCCTAAAACTCAATAGAGTTAGAAATAAATACTGTGGCATGAAGGAGGATTGTATCCTTCTCTTTGCTGAGGGCATGTGCCTGCCAGTTTTACCTGAGCTATCATAATCCACTGGTAAGCGTAGGTACCATGTCTCTGTCACATCCGTGGTGGTTCCAGCATTATCACTGCTCCTAATGCGAGAGCAGAGCTCTTAACTGCAAAGTAGCCTTACATTACTGCACTGGAACAGGTTGCCCAGAGAGGTTGTTGAGGCCCCATCCCTGGAGGTGTTCAAGGCCAGGCTGGACGTGGCCTTGGGCAACCTGGTCTAGTGGGAGGTGTTCCTGTGTGTGGCAGGGGGGTTGGAACTACACGATCTTCAAGGTCCTTTCCAACCTAAACCATTCTATGATTCTATGATTATGGGTGATCCTTGCTCCATTCCTGGAGTGCTGAGCAAATGATGACTGCTACAGTTTCTGGGTACTATTTTGGGAAAAATGCACTCTGTTGGAGATTCAAATAGTGATTTCAGGCTCTCAAACCTGCACTGTGTCTTGCTGAGTGGAGTTCCCAGCAGTGTGTCAAGAAATTGTCCTTGGTTCTTCTTCCTGTGAAGCTATTGCTATTAGAATCATGGAATAATTTGGTGGGAAAGGCCTTTTGCAGGACACAAGCCCTGCTCACAGCTGGACCAACTTCCCCATTAGGTCAGGTTGCTCAGAGCCTTTTGAAGCAAATTTTGAAAATCTCCAAGGATGGAGATCATATAACCCCTCTGGATGACCTCTACCAGTGCTTCACCCCTGTCATGATTTTTTTCCCCCTTATGTTTAGTTAAAATGTTCCTTATTGCAACTTATTCTTCCTTTTGCTTCTTCTCCTTTAGCTGAGCACCTATCAGATGAGTCTGGCTCCATCTTCTCTATTATTCTCCCTTCTAGGTAGTTGAGGACAGCTATTAGGTCCCCCGCATGCTCCTCTCTTCCAGACTGAACCGAGCCAAATCCCTCAGCTTCTCTTGGTACATCACGTGCTCCAGATCTGTAACGATCTTGGTGGCCCTTCTCCAGTATCAGCATATGGAGGCCCCACACCTGGAAGCAGTGCTCCAGATGCCTCATGCATGCCAAGCAGAGGGAAGGATCACTTCCTTGACCTGCTGGCTGCTCTCTTGCTAATGCAACCCAGTACCTGGTTAGCCTTCACTGCTGCAAGGACACACTGCTGACTCATGTTCCGCTTGTCCTCCACCAGCACTTGTCCTCCAACCAGCTCCACCAGCAAAGCTGGAAAGTCTTGAGCAGTCCCTTGGGAGACTACATCCTTCTCCCTTCAGTTTGCAAACACAGTCAAACTGGAGAAAGAAGGAAGGGAACTTGCAGGTGTTTCCTTTGCACCTGCATTCTTTGGAGCTAATTTCTGTGTTTTGCCCAAAAGCCCAACTGGTCTTCAGCACATGCTGCAAAGCCTGAACCTCTTCCCAGCTTCAGAAGGAGGGAAGACAGTTCTATGGTTGGGGTAAGTAGAGAGTGGGACTACTGTAAGAGCACTGTACTGCAACTTGAAAGAAACATCCCTTTCTCCTTGGGCTGAGGGGGTGAGTGCTTGCTAGTTTTTACTCAGTTAATTTGTGTCTGATACATACAAAAGATGCCTGATGCACAACTGTGGGTGCTAATTAACAATATAAAAAAATAAATATAAGCATAAAGCTCTTAAATCCTGTCCTTTTATTGTATATAAATTTGTGGTTGAAAAATACAGTAGGGAAAAAAAATCCCCAAAGTTCACAATGAAAGTATTTCTTATTTTATTTATACATGTAAGGAGTGCATGGTGACAGAGTGCATGGAAAACAGAAAGGTGATAGAACGCTAAAGCTGAATCAAATTTCTGTTAATTTATGAAAATGGGGATGCAATCTTTTGACAGACAAGTTGCTGTAAATGTTTTTGAGCAATATATAAAATTTTTTTTAAGCAGAGCAAATGTAATTGTTTACGGAGCAGTGGTCACTGTGAAGTACTTGTAGTTCGGGTTTGGGATCAGTAGCAGCAGGCAGGTAATGCATTAGTTCTGCTTGACCTTTCTGAATAATAAGATTTTGCATTCTGCCTTTTGTGCTCTTAAATGAGAGCTTTCCTGCAAGTTCACCCTCAGTGAGCCCTCGGCCACCACAGAGGCGTGGTGTACAGCGGGCAGTGTGGCATCTGAACTTCTCGCTTCTCAGTCAGTCAGAGTCGCTTGTGTGGAATACTTATGTATGTTCCTTCTGCCTTCCTAACAGCTGGAATTACACCTGGAAACCTACTTCATATAATTTGCAGAGCCTGGTGGGAAAGTACAACTGTGAATAAAAAGAGACTGAGCTTTATGCCCTTCAGTCGGTCATTGTAACCGACATGTAACCACGGACCTCTAGTCCAGAGCCCAGTCTGGATTTTACCACAGTTTTCATCTTGCCACTGTTTTTTAAAACAAATTGACAGTGATTTTTCCCCCCTTGAAACTTGAAAAGTTTCAAGTCAAAAGGAAAACTATTTTGGAAATGTAAATCAAATTATGGAAGATGGTTTTTACTGGAGTTAAAGCAAATGAGCAGAATTTCTGATAATGATTTACATTTGCTTTGATTTTTACTGATGGGTTGCCTCTGTGTATCTGCAGTAATGTTTCTGAAAATTTGACTGCAGTGATGTTTTTGAAAGTTTGACAGCATTACAGAACTGGTGGTGGTTCAAACTGAAATGTGCAAACCTAGCAATCTAAAATTAGGGTCCTAAGTTCATATTTAGGTATTCAGTTAAGACCTGACACATTTACCTGCCGTTGAATTCAGTAGAATACAGAAAATGATGCGGAAGGACAGTTTACCCTTGGCTACACTTGAAGTTAAACTGACTTCAGCACCAGTTGTAACTGCTTTTTCAGCAGTGGGTAAATTTGCTGGAGTAGACAAAGCTTCTGAGTTTCTGGTTTTTGCTCAGTTTATGAACTTTTTTATGTTTGAGTGTTACAACTAAATATACTTTTTTCTGTCTCGCAGATGTTTCTTGGAAGGCAGGAAAGATTTAGCAGCCTTAGCAAAAAAAAAAACCCAACAGTGATCATTTTGGAAACATTTCACAATCCCCTTTCTATGTCAAGATTTTCTGCTGTACAGAAATAAATTAAGCAGTGTTTTGGGGCCCAGCGCATCCACCGTCCAGCTGTTGCAGATTTTGTGATAAACTGCAGTTCATGTTTTTGGATGAAGGGGGACAATAAGTTGCTGGCTGGTCTCTGCAGGGTGAAGGTGCTCAGAAAGGATGGGCTGGATCCCTTTGCTGCTCCCTCCCTTCTGATGGGCGAGAGCAACAGGAGCTAATGGTGCTTCTCTCACCTTCACTGCTATCTCCTATTTATGTTGGTGGCACTGTGCCCAACAGTGCCAAGTGGTGAAGCTGTCCAGGCATGGTGGCCCTGCTAGGATCCAGGGGCAAAAGGAAGAGTGCAGAGCGTTGTCCCTGTACTTTGGGGTCAGCAATGGGGTAATCTGTCCATATGTAACAGATGGGCTGAGCTGTGGCAGCATGGACTTGGCTTGGTGCATCATTCTTCTTCTGTTTGTTTCCACTTTGGGAGAAATCAGTTTTTGCCTTGACTATACTTGCCTCCAAGAAAACTTCTTTACTGCTTGCTTTCTTGCCATTTTGTTTGTTCTGTGGTGCTTTGGGGTGATCTGTGATAAATTTCCCTCCTTTGGCCCTTTGATTCAAGCTTTTCTTGTACTGCCTGTGTTTTGCTCGTGGCTGTGGCATTAGAGATCTACATGGACTGGAGCTCTGGGCTGAGGTCTTGCCTTGCTTGATTTACCAGCTCTTACTGCTTAAACAGCCAGGTTGCACTCATCTAATCCTGTCTCTCTTCACAGTGGCTTTCCCAGAGGTTCTGCTGTTTGTTTTTCTTTGAAGTCCTGGATTGAATAGCGTTGTGCCTGAGAAAGTGTGAGCTGTTCTATACCTTTAACCAGGTGTACGTATCTGGAATTGAAATAAAACCAGACATTTGTTCAAGGTAGTTGCTGTGGTTATTAAATCAGCTTCCTGGTTGCTGTTGCTAGATGAGCAGAGACTTCTGTCTTATGAGGGGGGTCCGATTAATAGGACTGCTTATATCGGAGTATGTTGTCTTATCCAACAGAGAACATTTGAAAGCAAATAGAAATGTTAAAAAAGAAGTCTTGAAAAACAACTGTTGAGGCTTATGCCTTGTGGAGACCTGATTGATGTTAATAATTAAAATAATTTGTCAGTTTTGATAATGAGAATCTTTAATCCCAAATCCCATACTCCTTTGAAATAGCAGTAAGCAGGATCCTTTCCACATAACGTGCTTTGGGAATTCAGCCCTCACAGGTAATAAATTATTAGGGTAGCTCTTCAGATTTGTATTACAAAATACAGTTTTGACCAAAAAAAAAAGACCCCACCCCCAAACCTACACATTTACAAGTTTCATATGAAAAGGAAATAATTCATATATATTATCTGGAAAGGTTTTTGATCTGTTTGCATTGAAGACTTACTGATCCCCACAGTGTAACTGGAGGTACATTAAGGAGCTGTACAAAGATTTCTGCTCTTTGCATTGCCATTGCCACTACCACAGCAGGAAAAGTTGTGTGTCTGTTCCCCAGGGAGATGGAGCAGCCGCGGGTTGCTTTAGCCAACAGCAATTAGATGCGGTTGTGGCTTTTTCTCATCCACAACAGGGCCTGTGAGATAAAACGCTCCAGTGCTGAATACCCTCAGCCAAAGGAAAAAACGGTGCAATCCCTTTGCTCTCCCTGCTGCACTGATGTCCTCCAGTTGCCATACAGAGGCAGTTAAGGATATATATAAATGCTTCTAACATGGAGCATCTTTTCCATTTTTTCATTTTATTCAGAAAGGAAAGTTGCACTTGCAAGCCAGTTATACGTTGTGATACTGCCAGAATTTACAGTGATTTCCAGGGCTGGGGTTTCATGCTGGCACCTGATTTTTCAGTCCTATTGCTTCAGGTCACAGAGAGAGATGTTGCCACCTCCCCTCCCCATGCAAAATCAGGGGACAACCTTGCTTTAGCACCTTTACCTTTGGCTGTGCTTTTGGTAGTGATGTACGTGGCCGTGATTTCCAGCAAACAGGGAGCTGTGCTGCTTCCCAGGGATATCTTGGGGGTGTCATTTCTTTATTATTACTGCAGGCTTGGCCCCAAAATCCCTGGGGAAAGAGAGCAAAGAGTGCAAACACGCAGGGCCTAGAGGATGAGGCTCTACTGTGATTTGGGCACTTTCTGTTTGGTTCTGGTGATAGGCAGGACCTGGGCTGAATCCTTTCCAGCAGTCCTCCTCTGGCTACACCTTCTCGTTCATCACGGGCTCAGTTTTCAGGAGCTTGGGAGCTTGGCGAGCGGCCATGCGGGTATGTTGCCATACCCGGCACATTTGGTGTGTGCGATAGCCTTCATTTGACGTGGCAACTGGAAGTAAAGGGGAAATACTGACCCAAGGAAAAAGGTGAAAAAGAAACATCTATTCATAGGCCTGGTGAAAGCCCCTCCACTGGGCTTGTTATCACCCCATTATTGGGGAAAAGAAAATACTAATTTGTGTAGAGGAAATAACTTTTCTATGTCAACTGACTTGCCATTTAAAAAACTTTTAAACATGTAGACATGAAGTAAATCTGATCTTGAAATATTATTTGGAGCTGTAAAGAGAAGAAGTTTCATTTAGCAAATTTTGAAGCTGAATGTGGCAAATGTTTAAAGTGTGTTTTGTTCATAATTGTTTTTGATAAAATTAATTTGATAAAACAGCATAAGTTCATTAATAATTGGGATGAACTAAAACCTGTTTTAATGGTGAATAAAAATAAAATACAGCTGAGAAACTTTGCTTTGGCATATGAAACCTCTCATTCCTTACCATTAGCTATTCTATATCCAGGGTTTATATCTATATTTATATAGATATAAATAGATAATCGTGGAAATAATGGAAAGATTAAAATTTACTGACTGTAAAAGCATTAAATCCACTAAACCACTGAAATTCTGGAAATGCTACAGAATCGCACTCTACAAAAGCCCCTAATATTTTCAGATCATTTCCGTTTTACAAGTGAATAAGAACTGCCTTCCTGTCATTTTCCAGTGTGTAAAAAATTAACATTTGCTCCACCTTTTCTCTTCCCTGCCTATGTCTTAATTGCTTGTCAAGCAGAAAGTTGTCTATATCTGAAGTACTGTCCCCTTCATGTTATACAGCAACATTTCCATAGGATCTGCCAACGATGAGATTATGCTGTAATTTCCCCAAACAGCTGGGTCTGCTTCGTTATGAATAGAAGCCATTGGGGAGTGTATCCAAATCTTAGTTCTCAGCCTTCCAAATCACATTGACAAAATTATCACATGCCTGGGTGAGCGCTTCTCCATCACTTTTAATTAATTCCGATTGTATGTTACCCACTCCAAGAGGTTTATTGGCTTTTTTTTTTCATGTTCTAGTATCAACTTTCAACTTCCACCGCCATTGGAAGAAGTTCTTCATAATGATTTGGGCTTCTCAAGAAGATATTCCTGCTTCCTTCCCTTCTAGCACTATATTTATTTCATCCGTGGGGCTCAGTTCTTGGCAGCATACAGCCCTGGCATTAGCTGAGGTGGTATCTCTTCTCCCAGAGAAGTCCTCAGCCGGGCTGTGGCTGGTTTGCCAGTCCTCCCCAGCGGCGTTTCTTGGGACAGCTGTGCATATCAGGAGACTGCTGTTCATGCCAGTTTTCCGTAGTAACTGTAAGAACTGCATCTGTTTCCAGCCTCATACAAATATGTTCCTCATGTACTTTCATCCATCCTCTTCCATCACTGCATCGGTCAGACAATTGGAGCATCTTCCCTGTGGGCTGAGATTTCTTTCTTGGGGTCTGTTTCTGCAGGAGTTTATCTGTGAGTGCTGTTACGCAGTCAAAGATGCTCATCCTGTTCAGATCTGTGCTGCTTGTACTGAGGGCAGCAGAACTGGAGCTTTTGCTCAGCTCTTGTCCTGGATGCTGCAGAGGGTTGTGGACTTGGAGCTCATGGCCAGGAGAGCCTCTGAGGGTAATGAC
Source organism: Charadrius vociferus (assembly GCF_000708025.1). Classification (NCBI taxonomy): domain Eukaryota; kingdom Metazoa; phylum Chordata; class Aves; order Charadriiformes; family Charadriidae; genus Charadrius; species Charadrius vociferus. The sequence goes on from NW_009647838.1 coordinate 1,040,565, forward strand.
TGGAGGCTTGTCTCTTCATGCTTTCAACTGAGTTGTGATCAGGTGGTCGTGGCTGCCTTCTGGGAGAATAAACACCCCATCACACCTCTTGGCCTCCTCTCTTGAGTCATGACAAATTGGGCTGGCGTGCAGGTCCTTGCATGCAGGTGCCCACATGCAGGCGAAAGCATGATCCTCGCCCATGGGCAGCATGACCCAGTACCCCACCAGGTTGAGAGCATTTACCTTGCAGGAGAGGGCAGCCAATGGCTGGCCTATGGATGACCATTTGCAGCCTACTGGCTCTGCCCCTTCCATTTGCAAACCCATTGCTTTTTTTCTTTTTTTTTTTTTTCTATGGTAGTAGCAAGAGGCATAGGTTCATTGGCAGATGCTTAATAAGGTGTGGTGGGTTGACCCTGGCTGGACACCAGCTGCACACCAAAGCCGCTCTATCATTCTCCCTGTTCAGCTGGACAGGGGAGAGAAAATTTAACAAAAGCCTCCTGGGTTGAGATAAGGACACAGAGAGATCATTCCGCAGTTACCGTCAGGGACAGAACAGACTCAATTTGGGGAAATAAGTTTAATTTTTATTACCAATCAAAATCAGAAGATAATGAGAAATAAAAACTAAATCTTAAAACACCTTCTCCCCACCCCTCCCTTCTTTCTGGGCTCAGCTTCACTCCTGATTTCTCTACCTCTTTCCCCAAGTGGCGCGGGGGGACAGGGAATGGGGATTGTGATCCAGGTCATCCCACATTGTTTCTGCTGCTTCTTCCTCCTCAGGGGGGAGACTCCTCACACTCTTCCCCTGCTCCAGTGTGGGTTCCCTCTCAAGGGACAGTCCTCCATGAACTTCTCCAACGTGAGTCCTTCCCACGGGCTACAGTTCTTCAGGAACCGCTCCAGCATGGGTCCTTTCCATGGGGTCCAGTTCTTCAGGAACAGACTGCTCCAGTGAAGGTCCCTCACAGGGTCACAAGTCCTGCCAGCAAACCTGCTCCAGCATGGGGTCCTCTACAGTGTGCAGATGGATATCTGCTCACCTTTATCCGCCATGGGCTGCAGGGGGGCAGCCTGCCTCACCATGGTCCTCACCATGGGCTGCAGGAGAATCTCTGCTCTGGTGCCTGGAACACCTCCTCCCCCTCCTTCTTCACTGACCTCAGTGTCTGCGGAGTTGTTTCCTTCTGATATTCTCACTCCTCTCTTTGGCTGCAGTTGCACAGGGTTTTTTTCCCCCTTCTTAACTATGTTAACCCAGAGGCACTACCACCGTTGCTGATGGGCTCAGCCTTGGCCAGCAGCAGGTCCATCTTGGAGCCGGCTGGAATTGGCTCTATTGGACATGGGGGAGGGTTCCAGCAGGTTCTCACAGAAGCCACCCATGTAGCCCCCCCACTACCAAAACCTTGCCACGCAAGCCCAGGTGCTTTGCATACACTTTGTACTGAAAGAGCAATCAACCTAAGCTGTGCACAGTGTTGGCAGTACAACCAGATGTTTATAGTGTGTCTTGCTTAAATATTCTGGTTTTAGACTTTGAGTACCGGGATGGGTAAGCAGCTGTGACAGCCTGCATTAGGAAATCTTTATAAAGGTGCCAAACTCCTCAACACATTTCAGGTTTTATTTCTTTATCTCCACTTTTATTTTTCCATGTGTTTTGATGATGCCTGTGCATATCTCATAATTATTGCTGTTCCATTTTTGTGGCAAATCGAAAACAAAACAGACAGCGAATAACATGGTAATGCTTTACCATTTTTCTTTCATTCCATGCCTACCAAGGACAGCAATATTTCTATGCTGCTTGTTTAACCGAAAAAAAGCTGCCATTACTATTTAGAAGCAGGCTGCTGCTTTCTTTTTCCAGCCAGCGATGTTTTACAAACTTGAGCTCTGCTGATGCAATCCATGCTGTGTGTCGTAGGGCAGAAATCATCCAGCTCATCTTCACCTTCTCCCAGGTGAGACCTGATGGCTGAATGCAGCTTAGGATGGAGCAGAGTGGAGGGGAGGAATTGCAATAGCAGATGGGAAGAGACTCTCATAGGCTTCTTCATTAAATCATCATTAAATGGGCAAAGGTTTAGAACAGAGGCTCTTAAGAGACAGACATCTCAGAAGGAAAAGGATACTGCTGAAGTTAAACAAAAGTATTTAATTATGTTTCTGGCTCCTTGAACTTTTCTCCTCCCTGTGGAATTCATAGTTAACCATAGTCTGGTGGGTATCATTTTATTTTGTTGTCTAGCATGTTCACTTCACTTCACTTTGTAAAGTTTTTTTCACAAATGTAGTTATTGTATCCTGCCAAGATGCTGTGACATGGAGAGCTATGATTTCATTTTCCACTCCGCAATTCAGAGGGCACATTTTTACATACCACAATGTCAAGAAGTGTTTACCCATATCACGCTTTACATGTACCAAGTCCAGTCTTTAAGACTTGCAGTCATGTTTCTTGTTCAGGGACCCCAGTGAGATGCTGCTAAGTGATGAGGTGGTTTCATTGCTGGGATCGGGTCTCCTCTTACCCCCTGCTCCTGCACTAAAGAGGGCATCTGAAGAGTTAGGAGGTTCGCATCTCTGTAATCTCAAAGCCTCTGCACAGCAGGGAATGACTTTAGGTGTGCGTATGTCAGCCAACATCAGTCTGGAAAGGTGAGCAATAAAAAATAGAGGAAGAGTCAGCAGAACACAGGATCAGCTGAGTCTTTTCATCTCACTGACTCCAAAGAGCATAGTGAAGTTGAGCCGAGACAGTACCACGTAAACTAAACTAAAACAGAAACTCCAAGCCAAAGCTTCTGAAATAGAAGCTGTAGAAGAACAATTCTTCTAAGGTTCCAAATGTAACGCAAAACCAAACATCTTACTCTCACATATGCCTGTCACACTATGTAAGTCTTTATTACACTGATTGAACCAAACCCAAAAGCTTGTATTCCTTAACAGGGAAAACTGGATTAATAAAGTGTTAATTGGCATAGATACTTGATTATATTTTTATATTAATTTAGCAGGAGTCCTGGGCTGTTAGTATGTTCTATAGAAGAATGCCAGCTTGTATTATTTTCAAACATAGAATAATTATTCTGTGTATTCATTATGATGGCAACTGTAAAAAAAATTACGAAGTTAAACAGGCAATGTTTTGCAGAAGAAGAAAATCTTTTTAGATAATTGTATGGATGCTAATTGTAAGGATGTGATGGGTTCTTCGAGTCTGTGACATTCTTAATATGAGACTGGATGTCACCAGAAGAGATGGACTTGGAAGATCGAGTGCATAACATCCATCCTGGAGGTGTTGGCACAGGATGAACCGCCTTTCCAAGGTGCCTGTCCCTCCTTACTGACTTTGGAGGAAGCACAGGAGCAGTGCTAACAATGCCTAAGATTAATCTCTGCTTAGACAGTATTTTATTGACCCTCCTCTTAAAAGAAGTGTAATTACACATATTTTTTAAGTCTGTGTCTGGGCCACCAGTTGACTGTGTTAAGAGGGTCATCTCAGCTGGCAGCATACTGAGGTTGTGCAGTGCCCTGTATTGGAGAGGGGACAGATCTTTCCTCACTCTCATATTGATCAATTTGTACTAGCAACATTAAACAAAATTAATTTGGTCTGGTTTCTGAAGCGTACCAGCATGGCCTGTCTCATGTGCTGTGTGTGAAGATGCTTTGAATTAATGCAGTTATTTCCATGATGTTATTTTCGAAACTATCTATCTTCATTTGCAGTGCTACTAATCATATTGGGGGCAGTGTAAACACGAGGAACCAATGACTTTTTGCCACCGTGTTCACAATCTTAAATGCCTTAATTAACTTTGTTCTAAACCCATGTAAGATATTTAGAGAAGAAAATATGTGGCAAATGAATGTATTGGTCTACTTGTACATTTGAAATGCGTGCAGCCTTGATATGGTACTTACGGTTTAATGTACATCATCATTTACCAATTTATTTATATATACTCCCATAGCACCCGAAGGCTCAGTGTCTCTGGGTGCACAAGGCAGGGAAGGCACAATTGGTGGGACGAAGGAGCTGTGAATGAAGGAGTGAAGTTGAGCCTGGGAAAAAAAGGGGGTAGGCGAGAGAAGGTATTTTAGGTTTTTTGTCTTTGTTCCTCACTATCCAACTCTGTTTTAATTGACAGTAATTTAAACTAATTTTCCCCAAGTCAAGTCTGTTTTGCCTGTGATGATACTTGGTAAGTGATCTTTCTGTCTTTATCTCGACCCATGAGCTTTTTAATCTTGTTTTCTCCAGTTGTGCTGTTGAGAAGGGAGAGTGAGAGAGCAGCCGGGTGGGCAGCTGGCAGCCAGCCATGGTCAACCCACCACAATCTGTTAAAGTTTTGGGCCATTGGGTGACACTTTCGGTGAGAGAGTACAAGGTAGTACAAGAAAGATGTGGATGAGTTTCCCCCATCTTTTTCTCAGTTCCCCAAAGCTTTCCTCACTGCAGTTTCTGTTAAATTTGCCTTTCCTCATAGGAGAGGTGTTCCAGCTTCTGATTGTTTTGTGGCCCTCACTTTTGGTACCACAGAGTGTTGCCATTTGACAACTGAGGGAGAAACACGAGCTGACCAGCCTCAGCTCCCTCTGACGCTCATCAATGCCCCTTCCTAACTAACCAAACAGATAACAACAGACATGCTTTGCCCAGTGAAGAGCATTTAGAGTTCAGCTTTCAGCTTGAATATATAAATTCTGGTATTGTCAATTTTGCGTGAAAATAAAAGAACAATGAGAAATTAATAAAAAAATGCATATCTTTAATGTAATAAGTATTCAATTCTTTTTCTCTGGGAATAAGGAAAGAATGCAGATAGTTTGAAAGTCTTGTTTTACAATGCTGTGAGAAGGAGATCTATAATAAAACAATACTGTGGTGTTGAAGTGAAATTCTTAATACTGTGTTCTGTTTCATGAATTAATTTAATTAGTTATTGTTTGCTGAAGAGCTGGAACTATGCCAGGAGCCTGAATCCAACCTCAACCAATATGTGTGTGCGCTGTATAGAGAAACTGGATCTGAGCTCAGAGCCAGATGTTGTGAGCAGAGCTGACCTGAATGCGAAGGCTGGGACCACCTACTCATAGTGGGTGTTAGAAACACAAACCCAGATTTGCACCTAGGTGCTGTAGACTGAGGAGTGGACTGAGTCATCACTTCTAATTAGTGCCCTTGTGAGCCCCTGATTAGAAACCCAGCACAGCTGGGAGCATTGCAGGTGGTTTTAATTCTACCTTCTGGGAACTGTGGAGCATGTTCCAACTTCCAGTGTGCGTATTTCTTTATTATGAAGGGTATGAACATATCAGGGTACAAGAAATATCTAAGGGAGTGAATTCAGGCATGGCACAGACAGAAATTCTCCCTTCACCTTGTTGGAGGTGCCAGCGAACGAAATATGGGCTCCCAAAGCTACAGGTGGGAACGAGACAAAAGGAGCTGCCCTGTATTAGGACTGTATATAATCCTCTACACTTGAACATACAGCTGTCTCAGAAAAACACAGGTTTTCTTTGCAGGCCTGCAGCCATAGTTTCTGCTTTCTTGGCATCTATAGATCTGGCTAAGAAATGCCAAAGGGTGTCAGCACAAGTACGGCAGTGATTTGTACAAGGCAAGGAGAGAAACACATAAACGTCCCCTCATGGAGCTGGAGTTTTATTACTTACAGCTTGTTTATACAGTGGTGCTTTAAATGCATCAGTAGTCACTCTCAGTGTGATATTGTTATAGTGATATGAAAGCTCTTAGACCCTCGATGTGGGGTCCCATCTTCACCTAGCTATTTATGCCTATTTCCGGTTGTAAATCTATGTGACTTAAAAACAGTAGCAACCACTTTTCTAACCAGGACAGTTTTAACTATGCAACTTTTCAAGTCAGAGATTGGTGCTACACTAAGAGTCTTTGTTGGGAGCAAATCTGTGATCGAAAACAGCATCTAAAGTGTTTGAAAGTGCTCTAACCTGGGGATGTACCTGGGAGTCCTGCTGATTTTAACTTTGGTTTAGTTAGCATGATTCCTGACATAGTGTAACGTTATTTGTGTTGGTTTCTTTTTTTTCCATAGGTTGGCTGGATTAACTGGTTCTTATTCAGAGGGAACTTGACAGATCTGTTGTCGTTGAACCTCTCTACTGCGTGTCATAAAGATTTCCTAGATCCAGAGACTGCACGAAAGACAACTGAGCAGCACAAAAATGTGACTCTGACAAGAGACTCCAAGCTTTCTGACGAGGAATTTTCTACTGATCAGTTTATTATTTAAATGTATAACTGAAGCATGCTTAGTAGTTAACCTGACAGGGGAAAAAAAAGCTTTCTCATTAATTAGGACTGCCAAAAAAGCCGTCACCTGAAGCTTCAAAATGAGTGCTCCATTAATCCCAAACAAGTCATGTTATGCTCACCTTCAGGACAACTGCAGTGAAATAAAAAATAATAACGAAAGCATAGTGAGTGTGGGGGATACCAATGCCAACCAAATTGTGACGAAAGTTAGAACCACTGAAAGGGATGTTAAGAGACAAGATTTGATAGATGGGAATGTACACTCTGGAGGATCAGAGAAAGTTACTCATCTGAATACAGAGCAGAACAAAATTCTGACCTTCAGAGACTCTCGGACCTGTCACACCGGTGTACAGGAAAGTAAGCTGCCCTCCACCACAAGCAGGGAAATGGGGAAAGATTGTAGGACTAGTGAAGCTAAGGATATATCAAGGCATATCAGGATTAGCCGAGGACAAAGTCTGTCCAATTTAAAAAGCAGCACAAATGATGCCAACCTAGAGGTTATTTCCAAAGGTGATGTTGACTTCACCCAGAACTTTTCTAAGGGTAAAATGCCCAGGACCGTGGAGATGGAGAGAATAAAAAGGCTTTCTTTGGGAAGACCAAGTAAATTCTCTCCTCAGTCTGAAACATTTGCAAAAGATGGCGTTGGCCGTGTATCGTGTAAACGTCTGCTTTCTGCATCATTGGACTCCATCGACAGGTCACACCATTTGATAGGAAATACAGAGAAATCACAAAAAACATCCACGGATCATTTTCTTGGGATGGTGTTTCATCCACTTGATAATACCTCAGAGGAAAATATTGTATTTTATTCCAAACCATCTACCTCAGGGAACAAGAAAATAAGTAAACCAGAAAATGTACCAAATGTTAACATTGAAAGCACACTGCATACTTCTCATTCTCAACATTCAACTGTTAAGCCCAATGAGATTGCTTGTAAATCAGAAGCACAATTAGGTCAGGGTGATAAAAGTAAAAAAATGGAGCTTAAGACTGCACCATCTCTACAATCTAAAAATACGTGTCAACAAAAGATTGAGAGAATTATGCTGGTAGAGTTCCTGGGATCTCAAAAAGATGAAAGTACAGCAATGCAGGAACAGAAAGGCTCTGGGTGTGATGCATCGAAATTTCAAACATCTGACATCTGTAATAAAGTAGAGGATCCCTTGTCAAGCCAGGTGGTAACCTGCCCTGATGACAAATTGCTAAGTGATAACACCACCATGCATGGGGAAGGGAGAGGAAGCAATGACAGTGACAACGGGGCAACTAGCCAGGTTGGTGAGGAATATTTTACAGATGAAGAAGTGGAAACAATATTCCCACTCACCTGCAATAGTAAATCCAGTGGTAGAGTGACACCTAGAAAAAATGAAGATTTACATGAAGTTGACGCAGGTTGTGCTGAAACAGTTGGTGAACAGATCTCTCTTATACATAACATTAATGTACCTGACAGCAAACCCTTGAAATTTAATGAGAATAAGCTGACGCTAGTCAAAGGAAACACCGAGGATGCTGCCGTGCCTGCTTCTGATCTCTCAGATCAGCATGGGGCATGCAGTGCAGAGACAGTGTCAAACCAACAACCTGACAAGCACGACAGTGATTCGGAAACCTCAAGCTTTTCAGTTCCAAGTAAAAAGACAACTAATGCACAGAAACATCCTCCAGTCAAAGCACCAGAGAGCTGTAAAGTTTCAGCAAAGGCTGATGCCTTTTTATGTGTCCCAACTCCCGTGCGCCCGGTGGCAACGCTGGATGTTAATAGTCAGCCCACGCTGTCAAACAGTAATTTGAAGGACCTTTATGCACTTCATGTTGACAAACTGTCACCCTCCTCAGTCCTACCTCCCATTGACAGTACGCAGTTGTTAAACGTATCCCCTAAAGTGCCTATCAAGACTGCTTGCAGCAGCGCCATCCCAAAACCTATCCTGGTCCACTCCAAGGGCTCCCTCGCAGATAAGGCGGATGTGGACAGTGACTGCAGTGAAAAGCTGGAAGAAAGCATCGAGATGAAACCTGCCATACCCAGGCCCAAACCCGTGAGACCTAAAATCATCACATACATTAGGAGAAACCCTCGTTCCATAGAGCAGCTCGAGCCTTCCTTTGCGCCGGCGGGGCTGCCCTTCGGTACCCCTGCGTGTGCCATGCCCATCTCTACAGAGCAGAAGGTGTCCAATGGAGGGGAGGCGAAGCCCCCCAGCATCCTGTATGACAAATTTAAACCCGACCTCCAGAAGCCAAGGATCTTCAGTTCTGGTCTGGTGGTGTCAGGAATTAGGCCTCCGGGCCATCACTTCAGTCCGATGAGCGAGAAGTTTCTGCAGGAGGTAAGGAGGCAGCTTTGACAGCCTCTTTTGTATGCCAGGTGGTGATCATTTGCTTACTTGTTGCTGCCAGAAGTTAGTTCTCAAACCTCAGGTAAGAAATAAATCCTAAATCAAGGCAATGTGTGATCATTAGAAGCAAACTTACTTAACTGTTTCTGGCACTGACCCTCTTGCAATGTCTAATCTGTGACTGGAAGTTGGCTCTGTGTTCCTCCAGTTTTTCCCAGCAAACCAGTCACCTGCTAGTAGTATAAACAGGGATGTTTAGAAAGGAAAAGACATGCTGTTTGAATTTATCTATACATGGATATTTTTTTCCCCAAAGATAGCTTTGGGAAATGAATGTAATTTGCCCACAGAGACTTTTCCTCCTTAATGGGAAAGTTGGCAGGTTTTTGCAGACTGAGCACTAGAGGTCTAAACTAATTCCCTTCTGTTTAGCTGTAATGAAACCCAGAGACTATCAGAGCTCTTGTTAGATTATATATATTATGCAGGAAAAGATTTACTTTTGACTAATTTTAAAGCCGTGTGTTATATTGACCTACATCCAAAGTAAGACATTTCCTTTCCCTGGAAGTCCCTCTGGCCAATTCTGGCTCCTGATATCTCATTGTGTTTCCACCTTGATAAGTTGGTCAGGAGTCTTGGTTCTCTGAAATCCCTGCTGGGAGGTGAGCACAGTGGAGGAAGGCTGACCTTTTATGGAAGGTGGAGAAAGGACAGGAAAAAGGGAGCTACATTTAGGTCTCAGATGTGCCCTTGCATCCACTGCTTGGGACCTGTGGTAGCTCAACAACCAAACTTTTTATATAAATACTGAAGATCACGCAAGTTTATTTCATTTGAACCAGTCTTTAAAAAAAAATTATGTTTTTTTACCGTTTATCCCTTGGTGTTATTGAGGCTATTTTAATGCCTACCTCATTCTATATACAGCATTTATCCAAGGAACAGCACTGAAATAACAAATTTGGTGACAGTGTTGACAATCAAAAGCCAGCAAATACCCAAATTAAGGTATTGTGTGTGAGTGTAGATTGGCCCCTATGGCATGTTAACAGGCAACCTACTGAAGTGATCATGGATTATACATTGTGTATTATACGCTCTGTTCATAGAACACCATCTCATCCCAAACACATCCCAACAGTGCTCACTGCCCTTTCCCCTCTAACTTCAGTTTCCAGCTCTGTTGCTTATATTTTGCGTCCAGAGGAGGAATTATTAAAGTCATTGTGAACTTGTCTGTGCCAGCTATTTTTGGTATATCTTCACAATCGTATTGTAAGATGAGGGGAAAATTATTAGGTTATTACAATTTAATGTATCGCTATGGAAATTAAAGCCAAAATAACCCAGACTGTGCAACTATTTGGCTGTTTGTAGGGTGACATGACCCTGTGAAGACTACAGGTGCCTATGGCCCATACAGTCGCGGTTCAGATAGTCAGGTAGGATCAGCAGACACACCTGGGAGCAAAGGATTGATTTCTGTGCACCATTAACATGAGATGGCCTCACATGGTGGCAGATCTGCAGCATGATTTACTCTAGACTAGGGTTAGAAGGAGGACACTTATGGGCTGGAGAGGATCCAAAGCATCTTCCCCAACTCTTCCAAGAAACATGACTTTGGGTGGGTATTTCACAAGGGAAGGTTTGAACCCAAGCATTCTGCTTCCTCAGAGAAGCTGGATTGCCTGGAGGAGGGGCTGGGAAGGAAAAGTCAATCAAACTTCAGTTTGTGTTATGAGTTTGCATTAGCCCAGGAGTCAGGACCTGGTAGCGGGGGATGGTATTTGCTCTCCTGGGCTGCCACCCTAAAAGCGAGTATCTTAGTCCCCTGCTAGTTGGGGTATACTCCTGCAAAGGGTATTAGCTCCAGTATGGATCAAGAGAAAGGATAATGATTGATCCATGGAAGTGGACAGATGCTTAGAAGAGCAGCTGTGCACAGTACGGGTTCATAGCAGGTGACTGATGTGTAGTCTGAAATAAGGCAGTTTGGATGGGTTGAGATAGATCAAAATCACCTTGGTGAAGGAACAGTGTTGAAGACAGATTTTGGAGACAGGGAGACACTAGGGCAGGATACTTACTCTGCATTATCTTTGTGAGGGGAAAAAATCCCAATCATTTGCCCTATTTCACACATCCACTTTGGGCTTTGGAGGGCTTTGATTAGCATTTTATAGCAATTTACGTAGCTATGATAGGGAGTGTTAATAGCTACTATCAATCAGACCTGTAATCTCTAAGCGTCCTTCAGATAGCTAAATGGTAGGAACAATTAAATACCCCTCTAGGTGCCATGAGCTGGAAAAGTTGGAAGGTGCTGTCTCAGACAGGAGACTCCAAGGCAAGGCCTGGAGAGCTGTCTGAGGAGGACTCAGAGGAAACCCCCATGAGTGGGAGCACAGTCCCCAGCTCAGTGTCCACCTCTGTCAGTGTGTGCTCACCCAGAAGCTGTTCCCCAGGACCAGTGTGGATGAGACCAGCCTGGTCTGCAAGGTGAGAGTTTACCCATATGGATATGGTCTGTGCCTTGCCAGAGAGTGGTCCTTGGTTCACTTTATTCACTACTTTATGACTGCTGCTGAGAGTCCTGGTTCTGGTGGAGTCTGTACGGAGGTCTGCTGATGACCAGCTCTCCTGCCTGCCTTCTCAAGGCTGCACCTGACCTGTTCAACCACCTTCTTGGGTCCGTTCCCCAACACAGACACCTTTCTGCTCCAGAGAACATGGACTAAAGCCTGTTGAAATGAAAGGCCTGTAGGGGAAAAAGGGTTAGGGGGAGTTGTTTTATACGTAGTCAAACCAGAATTTTTCTCCCCCTAATCTCATGATAAGAACTGCCTGAAACACCTGAAGCAATGTCACCAACTCTTTTACCAAACAGTTGCCTGAAGCAGGCACTTGAAAAGAAAACTCTTGCTTAAGGCATTAATGTTTTATGATGTTATAAACAAAGTAAAGTGAAGGAAAGTGTTGGGCATCCTTACCTGCTGGCTGTGCTGCCACCTCTGCTCAGGATTACCTGGCCTGTGGAAATTCCTGTATGCTCCAAGTATTTGCTGCAGACTTTCCAGCTCTTTCTAACAAGTTCATTAAATGGGGTGAGAGGGGAATGAGCAGACAGCCACACACAATAAAACTCTGAGCTGAGCTTCTTTTTAGTTGTGAGGCTACAACAGATCTTTTCTTTAAAAGTCCCTGGTACAAAAATCCAGTACAGGATCCTAACAGGTCTCATATTAATCTAAATCTTTCTAAAGATCTTTAAAATTGCCCTATAATCAATAATTGCACATGATTCTATTGAGATGAGTTGAATTATACACTTCAGGAATTCACCCTTAAATAGAAAAGAAAAAGGAGTGTGTCTTCACAGCAAGTTTATGTCCCTCAAAATTGGGGTTTTCAAGAGATAGTTGGGTAAATCCTGCTCACTTCTCTCAGCTTGAGATGTTTTGTGCTTGTGCTTGATTGTTTTTGTGTGCGTGTTCGTTGCTCTTCTGTGTTATTCGTAGCATACTGTCAATAAAGAAAAAAAAATGAGGTGACTGAAGGTTTGGCTAAGCTGACCCAGTTTATGAAAAAGGCATGGTTTCTATATTTAAAGATTTTCTCTATTCCTTATACTGAAGTACTTGGCATTGCCATGTTTACTGCCAGTTAAATATGAAATGATAGGAAGTGTATAGTGAAATCTGATCGAAATAAATTCATCAGGGAGAGAAAAGATAACTGAATCTTATCCAGGAAAACAATCTCATATCCAGAAGTTGAAAATAAGAAGCTAAACATCTCCTGCAGTCCAAGCCTAGAGAATCATCTATACAGTAAAAACCTGCATCCTGATTTGTAGAAATAGGTCATAGGAGTATAATAAAAGGGGAAACGGGAATAACTAATGGCAGGAAATAGGACTGCAAACAAAGGAAAAAATATAGAGCAAAAATATAATGCTCCGTGTTTGTCACATCTGCCCTCCTAGTTCCTGTGCAAAGGCCTCAAAGATTCTATATTTAATAGTTTAAGGCCAATCTTGTCTCTTTTAGCATATTAAAGATTTGCTAAATTGGAATTAAAGCTCTTGAAGCAGCTAGGATCAAAGCTTTTGTAGCCAGTGTTGAGGTGCATATTCTAAATGCTTATAATTGCTAAATAGAAATTGATTTGGCATATTATATGCATCATAACTTACAGCAGAGTTAATTAATTGGCAGTTACATCTCTTCCTAGGTAGCCTATGGCACTTTTTTGATTAATTTTTAAACAAATTTAGTTCAGATTTCCTATTTCCTAAGCCATTTTTTTTCTCTAGCCTAAATGGGATGCACTGAAAAAGTATTCATGGGTCCTTTCTAGATTATGATGATTCTGCGTTTTATAAGACAATGCTAAAGAAGTTGGACTGTACCTTGAAGAGCAAATGTTTCTTTGCAAATAAGAGAGATGAAAGCTACTGACATTGTTCTGCGCCCTCGTCCTGAGTCATGAAGCAGCACGGCGAGGTGGGAGTCAGAGCCCGCCTTAGAGTGTAGAAAAATGCAAGGGCTGAGCTGGGGAACCAGGTCATTCCCCAACTGCAAGTTCCCCGGTAACAGGGGGTTTGCTGGAAATATTTCCAGCTTGGGACTTGCTGTGCTGTCCTCACAGGACACATCCATTAAAATACCGAGAGATTTGTCACTGATTTTAGCAAAGCATCATCTATTTTGTGATAAACAATAAATGTTTCACATCTACAAATTTGCTTTTTTTCTTCAGTTCAAATGGACAGCCAGGTTTTATAGCTCTGATTTGAAATATTCAACAGCCACCTGAAAATGTAATGTGAAGAAATGTGCCTACCTCCATAATTTGGTCTCTTTTCAGGAACTTCAGTGGCACATATTACAATGAACATTTTGCAGTAAGAACATGTAGAGATTTTTTTTCTCACACAAATGATTTGACAATACCATTTCTCTGATAAAATGAACTTAAAATGCCTTCAGCTGTATTTTTAACTATGTTAAAACCAACTTCCCCCCAAATCGTATCCGAGTAAGAATATTTTAAATAACTTCTAATAAAAATTTCACTTGCACACTCTCTTGGTGTATCTGCCTCTGTAAACAATATCACCTTTCAGGACTTTAAAGGAACTTCATTTTCACTAATTGAAGATCTTCCGTTTGCCTATTTTCTTTTCGGGAAGAGATCAATTCTTTGTTCGGGGTTGGTTGGATTTTGAGACTGTAATGTGTGTATTTGTGGAGAGCAATTCATATGGTAAGACCATCACTTTTTGAAAGTGGTGATCAGTTTGCAGTGCTGTGAAGCCCAAATTCACAAGGAGGGAAAATCAACCTTTATAAGCAATTTAGAGCTCCATATTTTCTGGTTTTATTGATTTATTGCATGATATCTTTGTTAATGTTTTTTCTGTAGGTTGGGGAAAGGCCTGCGAAAGATGAATTTTGCCCTCCACCATATACTCACTACGAGGTCCCACCAAGTTTTTATCGATCTGCCATGATACTCAAGCCACAGTTAGGACTGGGTGCAGTGTCCAGGTTACCATCTGCGAAAAGCAGGATTCTCATTGCAAGTCAAAGATCCTCAGGTAGCTGTCTCCATCAGCAGGGAGAAATAACGAGTGCTCCCAGCCTCTATCATCCCGATGCTGCAGGTAAAGTATAACCTTTCTTTCCTTTCCTTTAAGTGTACTCACCAATAAGATTATTTTTTTTTTCCAGACAGAAATATCACAAAATGAGCAACATCTTGACCTGATACTACAAAGCTCCAACAGCACTCTTTGAGGTGTGTCTTTTTATCCTCAGGCAAGGCTGACTAGGGAGTCTGGGACTTGCACAAAGGTTGTTTAACAGGTCATTGCCGAAGAAGGAGAATCAATTTCAGCACTAATTCTCATTGTGCTCTTTTTTATCTTCCTCCTCCTTGTACATGCCTGAAAAATTCTTGCTTTTGTCCTGCAGAAGATAATGGGACATTTTCTTCCATTATGAAGACCCCGTTGTTCAATCTGAATATGGCATTCCCCACCATGTTGTGCTCTGAAAGCCTGGGCAGTGTTCAGACGTGCCAGCAGAGATCTTGATACTCTGAAGCCCTGGTATACACCTCTTTGGAGACAACATTTCTAATGTCTTTTTCTTCCCAGCTGCTGCCCAGCTCAGCATGACCCTGGGCAGAATTACAGGGGAGGGAAAATCAAGAGAAGAGTTGGAAGGAGAAGTGTATGATGCCACAAGACGGAGATAATAATTGCTTCTACAGGACACTCCTTGGTACCTGGAAAAGCTTAAATGGAAGCAAGTTCAGAGACAACTGAAAATCTGTCATTGCCAGAGTAAAACATAGCAGCTGTATAACAGCCTACAAGTCTGCAGAGGGTTTTAAAACATAAGAGATAAAGTTAAGTAATGACTTGTGGTCATATGGTCCCTCCTCTTGCTCCAGGACAGGATTCCTTTTGATAGATGTTTATTTAACCTGTTCATGAAAAACTAGTTATAAAAACCTTCAATACGAGGTCCTGCAGGCTCTGAAAGCAGGCTGTTCGCATGCATTACCTGCTTTCAAGTTAAGTTTTCCCTAGTGTTTCACCTAATCCCCTTTGCTGCAATTTACTTACTCTTCTATCTGTAGTGGATGTGGGGTCTTCTCTTTGCTGGTATTTGAAAACTGTTACTTTCTCTCCCTAGTGTCCATTTCTCCATACGAAGCTGCAGAAGTTTAGAGGTGGAATGGAAACGGGTCGGATTGTCTTGACTTACCCTGAGAGAACAGTACCAGTCAGTAATACAGGTTGCCAGGATTTGGGGCTTATCAGAAAATCAAGGTTCTTTTTAACAGTGCCTCTTGCCACTGTCCTTTACTCTGCATCTGGAGTTTATGCCATTATCAGAAGCTGACCAAGTTCAGCTGTGTGTGACTTCTGAGATGCTCCAGGTTTGTATGCCGAGCAGTAAATACCAGTTCAACCCTGTAAGTTTACTTCAGTCAGCACTGAACATGGGAGTACGGGTGCAGAGAGCGATTGGATTGTATTTCCTATTTAAATGAAACTGCAAGAGGATGCAAGTTCAGGCAGCCCCCCCCTCTACTCTGCCCTGGTAAGGCCGTATCTGGAGTACTGTGTCCAGTTCTGGGTTCCCTGGTCCAAGAAGGACAGGGAACTACTGGAGAGAGTCCAGCAAAGGGCTACAATGATGATTAGGGGACTGGAGCATCTTTCTTATGAGGAAAGGCAGAGGGACTTGGGTCTTTTCAGTCTGGAGAAGAGAAGACTGAGGGGGGATCTTATCAATGCTTATAAATACTTAAAGGGAGGGTGACAGGGGGATGGGAACAGTCCTCTTTCAATGGTGCCCAGTAATAGGACAAGAAGTAATGGGCACAAACTTGAACATAGGAAGTTCCATCTTAACATGAGAAGGAACTTCTTTACTTTGAGGGTAGTGGAGCACTGTCACAGGCTGCCCAGAGAGGTTGTGGAGTCTCCCACTCTGGAGACATTCAGAACCCACCTGGATGCCATCCTGTGCAACCTGCTGTAGGTGACCCTGCTGTGGCAGTGGGGTTGGACTAGGTGATCTCCAGAGGTCCCTTCCAACCCTGACCATTCTGTGATTCTGTGATATGAGTAGGGTAAGCTGTTGTGTAACAGGAGCCAGTCTGGGACATAGATATGAGAGAAATATACAAAGAGGATCTTTTAACAAATCCACTGTCTCAGTTTCTGATCCTCAGAAATGAACACTGCCTTGATTTTTATTCATCCAGCTTAATTATCCTGCATCATTGACGATTGCAGACATTACTTTTCCTTAGCCATTTTTATCCATGTAGGAACTTGTCTTGTATGTATTAATTTACTGTCTTCCTATATTATGTGACATTCTAAATCTAAACAGTATCAGTGTATCAGTCCTATTTATTGTCTATAAACCTGACTTCCAAAATGCCAGTGAAAGAGAAGTATGCATGAGGAAATTGCACTAGCTGTTACTGCGACGCTTATTCCACTAACGTCCCTGTTTCCTGAAGTTTTCGTATTTCTCAAAAGTTGGGATTTTTTGATTTTATCATCGATTATTTCTTGAACCTTGTCTGCTTTGGAGGTCGAATTTAATTCATCGCTCTCCATAATTTCTTTCCTATGACTGTTATTTTGTTTGTTTCTCTCTACTTTATTGATACCTTGCTGTTTCAAAGATGCTGTTAAAGATAACTCATGGTAGCCCAATAATCTGTCTACCATCTCTTTCAGGATCCCAAAGTGTGTCTCATCTGGTCTTTGGGCTCTGACTGTTTTTATTGATTTTAAATTACCCAAGACTTGTTCTAGAGAGGTCGCTAATGTCTCTAGTTTTTCACTGTCCACCCCAGGACACATTGTTTTAACTTCTGGCATCTCACCTTCCATTTTCCTTGGGAAATGAAGAATAAGTTTAATTTTTCTGCAACATCTTATTCTGTTGCAAACTATTTCCCATTGCTCTCTGTTGATTCAGTGCCTCCCCTTATTGATCTGTACTGTAGTTCTGATACTTTATGTTAGTTACTTTACATTCTTTTATTTTAGACACTTTTATTTCCCAACTGTCCATTCAAGATTCGCCTATAATCACCTTTTCCTTGTACAAAGCCTTTTTCCTTGTATACCTCAAATGACTTAATCTTTCTCTCAGCAATGTATAACTTTGTAAGTCAGCATACTAGTCTTTTCATCTTTAATAATTTCTTTTAAGAGGAACGAATTGCTCATGAAAGAGGCTCAGGTGACAGTAGACAGGACAAGACTGGTGTAGGAGTGGAAGGGCAGCAGAAGACTGGTTCCTGTGGCTGTGTCCACGCTGGTGCACAAGCACAGACCAGAGATGGGTCCCTGTTTGCCACGGAGGGGCTGGATGGGGCAGCAACCCCTGGCATGCCAGACCCGGTATGGGCTGACTGGAGGGGCTCAGAGCAGGGCCCGGCACCATCTAGCCAATTGTTTTAAGGTACACAACACCGTTTTCAGCTTTCTGTCAATCTCTTTCTTAAACTTTAATCTGCATTATTGGTTTTGATGCAATATTTGAGAAACAGGATTAAACGTAGCTTTGACAGGGTCATATTTACAAATGTAAGCAGACGAAACGCATGAGCACGTGGTCAGCGCACTGGAAGTGGTGCTGGTAAGCCCCTTGCTCACGCGTGGTGTGGCGTGTGAGGGCTTGGCTGACTGCAGCAAAAGCAGCTGGGGACTAGGAGGTATTTTTCTCTCAAGGATACCAGTCCTGCCTTCAAGACTGCTAATCAGCATCTCTTGCAGCTCGATCCTGAGCTTTTAATCCAGTTTCTAATCCTAGTGATTTCAGTCCTGCCCTGGGGTAATGGAAGCAGAAGGATCTAGCCCGTTGCCATCCCGCGACAAAGTGTGAGGTACCACGGAGGCTTTTAAATTGAAACCACCGTGGCACAGTATCGAGGACAGCAGCAGTGCCTCATAATGAGGATTTTATTCCCCCTTGCCATGCCTTTCATAATGTAGCAGTCTGCTTAAGCAGCACTGATAAGCTGAGTGGTTTGGCCCGTGTATAATACTAATACTCATAAAACTGACTCTAAAGTAATTGATAATTAAATCCCTGGACCGCTGTGATGGACTGCAAGTGCATTAAGTGTATTGAGGGTTTCGTTAGTTTTAAGACACGCCAAGTAGAAAGTAAAATAATAACGAATGATCCCACAAGTGTGATATCCAAGTGATGCCTAAAATGGGATTGGAGCATTGATCCTTCTTCGTCTGTAGGACATGGCACGCGTGTTGGCACTGGCTGCGAGTTCCTTATTAAGCAGTGCTGCTCCTTAGGTGATGTTTTGCCTCAGATGGGTCAGGCAAGCAGCCTGACTTTAAGAAAAAGCATTCTGCAGTGTAGGTAAGATTAGAAGTCATTGAATCATGATGTATTTAAAGGTTCAAGAGTGTCTCCGAAAGCTTAACGTTTGTTTATTTTATGTAAATTGACTCTGCTTTTTCTATGGGAAACTTGTAATTCAAAACAAGCATTGAAGGATATTGTGTCTATAACATATAAATTATAAATATGTTTTCCTTGGTTATAAAGACTTCTTGGAGCGAGCATGTTAGGATTTGCATTAATTAGCTGGTTATTTTGATGGGATTAATGTCTGATTTTAAAAAGTATAACAGAGATCTCATCATTAAAACTTCGCTTAATCCTACTCATTAACTTCACTTAATTCTACATTTTTCAGTAGCATTTATAGTATTTTTTTCTCAAAGAGTGAGTTAATGAAATGCTGTTTCCTTATCACCTCTCTGTGTATTAAATTTGCCAGTCCTGAGCGTCTAGCAGTTCCTCTCATTTTTAACCAAGTGAACTCTTGTTAAAAGGTACAATTTATATATAAATCAGGACAGCAATGTTTCTGATTACTCAGACATACACAGATATATGCATCTATTTGTGGTTTTGCATACGTATAATCTATTTCATCATGAATGCTACAATATGTCTATGGCTTTCTCCTGGTAGGAAAGCTTTGCTTTCACGTTTATTCTCAGAAATACCCAAAATTGAACAAGTAAATGAGATTTGATGATAGAAAAGGTGTTTTGAGGCTGCTTCCTGATATGTTGCATTATGGCACTCCAGCTGTGTGCTTATTTTATAGGTTTGCAGTCTGAGGTACGGGAATTTGAGCTGGCAAACTTAATTGTTTACAGAAAAAGGTAACAAGGGGAGAATTCAGAGAGGAAAATATTCTCTATACTCCACTAATCTGCATTGTTTTCAGTTGGCACTCTCTGCTTTTTGTGGGAGAGCAATCTGACTGTATTTTTTATAAAGAAAAATTAAGTGCTTCAAAGGGAGATTGTTCATCAGAGTTTTCCTAAGGACATTGTCACCATACCTGAGCCTTGGCATTATGTCACCTCTCTTCTCCCAGCAATTATTCTGTCTTCAAAGAACCAAAATGTGTCGTATGAGAAGAGTTGTCTAGATGACTGTTATACCAAATTGTCAGTTATAAAACCGGTGTCCGTAACAATCTGGGTGCAGCAGCCGGCCTCCTCCCTGGCAAGAGCCAAGCATCGTCGCTGGCTGGGCACCCGCAGCGCTTCTGAACAGCCGATCCGATGAGCAGCAGCAGCAGTGGATGAGATGTGGCTTCGGTGCACGGAGAAGTGTTCTTGCTGCTGTAGGCTTTCGGTGGGAACCACAGGGAGGATGGCTCAGGCAGTGACAATTCCTGTGCTGGGTGTTTCTGCGGGATGCTGCTGCTTTGCACATCAGCTACAAAGCGAACATGAACGTTTGCAGTTTGAATGAAGTGCGAGCTGACAAACTCTTGGGGTGGTGAGAACGTGCTAACCAGCCTTAGGTTGCCTGGGAGCTGGGGTGGCTCAGAGCAGCTTTTTTGTGCCTTTAAAGCAGGAGGAGGTGAGCATTTCCTACCATATGATGGTGCACTGGCTGATCAGAAATTAATTGATGTTCAGCAGTGACAACTGTTTTGCCTTTGGAACTGAACTGTCCCAGGCTTGACAGTATTTGGATGAGAGACCACAAAGGGAGCTGGACACAACCTGCTCACTGCTGTTTAGGTGTAAAACATTAAAGCCTCTGTTTTAAAGCCCCTTTCCTCAGTTCTTGTCCAAAGAGAAGTCATTATGTCTATAACAGGAAAACCACAGAGGAAGTAGCAACAGAATAGGTTTCTTACATGTGCGATTTGTTTTTAATCTCCAAAAATATCAGAATTTGGGCTAACTCTGAGGCAGGTTAACTCTGTTTGTATTATCTCTGACTAATTCTGTAATCTTGCAGGTAACTTACTTGCCCCAGATTCCCCAATATGAAATGAGAATAATGATGTTCAGAGCACCCTATAAAATAAAATGAGCTCTCTGAGAGAAAATGACACCTAATGATTAAAGTTTTAAGGGAAATGCTTGTCAAAAAAGCCCAAAACCCACCGCAAGTAAACAAAGGCTTGCCAAGGATCCCTGAATCGCAGGCAGAGCTGAAGTCTTGAACCACCGCTCTTTTTCATAAGAACATATCTGTGTAACTCATTTCTTTGACTGTTCATTCTTTTTAGCTAAAACCTATCTCAGATTTCACAGAGAAGTCACATGAAAGTTGCTCTTTAGTTATACATGTGCATGGAGATGTGATTCACGTGCTGTGGGGATGCACTTCTAGACTTCTTATAGTTTAGCTCAGACTTTTCTTAATGCTCCCCGGGCACACTCGGTTTGTCTCAATCAGTCTCCACCTCAAAATGTTTTCATGTTTCTAGAAGGGAACAGCTTGAAGTGTGATAGAAAATCGCTTGTGTGCCATAGAGACGACAGTACTTAATTCTATAATTAGCTTCAGGCAGTGAGACAGCTGGCAAAATTTTTTGCCATTTTTTAGGTTTATTTTGGCAGATTTTTATTAAAATGAAAGCTTCTCATTAAAATAACTTTTGTTTTGAACTCCCAGACCTTGTTTGCAGAAGTTCTTCTATACTTCTAAGAAACAGAAACAAAGAAAGAACATCCACCATAAAACTTGATGAAAATACAGAAAATACACACAATCGTCTGATGTCTCATGTATTTTAATGAGAAAGAAGACACAAAATGACTTAGCTTTAAGGATTTGAATGCATCCCTAATGAAGCTAATGTCCTGGCCCCAGGTCCTCATGGTACAGAAGAATTGTATTACAAAGAAGAGACGTGAAAAATAATTTAAGGATGATGATGAGTTCAAGATACAAAATATTGTTATTTCGAGGGGAATTTGAATTGAAGTCATAAATTGAAACACACACAGAAGTGTGACAAAAAACACTGACTCCTCTGCCTGGGTCTGGGAGAATGATTTTGAAGAAAAGGTAGAGTTGGCCGGGCAATTTGTCACCAAAAACTTTCTGGTTTAAAAGAAATTGTTCTTCTTCAGTGACACTCGTGGTGTGCCACGGACTGCAGGTGCTTGGTCGCATGGCGGTGCAAGGAACAGGCAGTCTGGGGACTCGGTGTGGGCATCCCTGCAGTTGAGCTGGGGACATGGGAGTCCCAGGGGAACCTCACTGTCTTAGGGCAAGCGCATTTCAAATGCTTTTTAAATAAAAACATTTCTAACCACTTTCCCTCCCCTGCCCCAGTGGAATATCCCCTATTCTGCTGCAGGAAATCTGTGATATTTATAGCTTTTTTTCTGTAAAATGGAAAGATTTCTCCCTCTACCTCAATTTTCAGAGGTTCTCAGGAAAAAGGAATCTCAACTTCTCTGAGCTTCCGTAGTGCAGGCCTGCTGGTGCATTTTTTGGAAACCTGTAAAAGCCACAGGTGACAGTCCCATACCCATATGGGCAAGTTCTTTGCTCTTGCGGCCACTAGCCACAGGTGCTTGCCTCTGCTTCAAATCTGGAGGTTACCTGGGCTTGGCCTCACCACCAGTGCACACAGGGACTATTTTGCACACTGCCACTGAGTTGTGTGCCTTTTATCCCGCACAGTTGGCCCCGTGTAATTAGTCCTTTAGATAGCTGGCGAAGCTGATGTTTGGCCATGCCAGGCCCTAGCAAGCATGTGGCTGTGCAGCCAGCTGGGTAAGTGAAATGGTCTGGCCCATCCAAAAATCTGCTGAAGTCTTTGTATCAGCATTGGTGGGGGCACGACAAGTCTTGATTGTGGAAGGGAGAGAGCACAGGATCATCCTTCCGCAGCGAAAGTGCAGTCTCACACTGGCGTAAGCCAATCTGAGTCCTGCTTTGCAGCAGTTGTTAATGCAGGAAGATATTAGTCCTTTCAACTAGACAGATTTTGTCTGAAAGATGATTATCATGTCATTTCTAGCATTTAGGACTCTTAAATCCTTTCACTGGACACTTTTTCTTGTTCTTACATAAAAATCAGTTACCGTGATTCACACCAGTCGTAAGCTGTGTTGATAGCATTGAGGGAAACGTTGAGATCAGGTTCTGTTGCACTTTGCTGCGGAGTCATTTAGATGTGGCGTGAACGTCCCTGGCAGTGGGGAGGGAAGACGTCTGGCTTGATAGTGCTTTGCAGATAACCGGCTGTAATAGACCACTGTCAAAGCAATGCTGCACAAGCCTAGCAGTAAACAGTGGTGGTAAACATCACCGCTTATCTGTTCTCCACGCTAGCGTGCCTGCACTGCTCTTCACCTGCACCTGGAGCCCACAGCTACCTCTGAGCCCATCTTAGTATAGTTCAAATGAAGGCTCAGAGTACAAAGTTGTCCCTGTTGGTGGTGAAAAAAAGTGAACGGGGATTTTCATAGTCCTTTATTACACACGGCAGATATTTGTTATTTTCATTTGGGTTACTCCCCACAGCATGTTATCCTCCAGGCTGGTAAAGGTGCTGCTGTCAAATATCCATCTCATTGTGTCTTAATAAAGGCCTCAACATGTGAAAAGTGGATACAAAAAATGCATTTTTAAGAGTCCATAGCATATAAATTATTTTGTTCATTGAGCAAGGAGCGTTTTTTAATGTCTTTTATAGGAATGCGTTTTATATGATAATAAAACTCCTTTTAGCTTGGTGTTACACATATTTCTATTTCAAAAGAAAAAGGCTTAGTTTTGTTAAACAAAGCTTAGTATTATTATTGTGATGAGGTACACAACTATCTTTCAAAATCCCCATAACATTTTTCTGCTCAAAGGAGTTAGTCTTGTTTTCTATAAAGTCTCCTCAAAGTGTAATGCTTCATTAAAATTAATAAGGCTGTGACCTACATAGTTTACAAAAGAATTAAATACCGTAATAACATGAAGACTGTATTCTTATTGTGCAGTTAATTTCTATTTTTCCTTTATGTTACGACTGTTTACTTCTTCCTTTGAAGTATGTGTCAAGAAAATGGACAAATAGCATTCACCAAGTGAGAATGGAAAAAGGGTGACTTTGTGGCCTTTTCTCACAGAATACATTGATAGTTTTAATGTTGCCTTGTGTCCTAACCCACCGGTCCTGATGGCTGATTAAACACTCGAGCATCAGCTTTTGGAGAACTTTGGGTTTTGAGGGCTTGGGGGGAGGTTTTTATTCTTCCTGCTCAGGACCCCAAAAGGATCAGGAATCTGATATTGTCAAAAATACAAAGAAAAACTGCCCAAATTTTATTTACATTTGAGCTCCAGATCCACTTGGTATCCAGACCTTCCAAGCAAAAGCAAACTCTAAGCTTTGGTCCTTCCATGAAGAGAACTTGGGATATTTATGGACCTGCGTTCTGGATTTGCCTGGAAAGGTTCACCTAAGCAAGAGCAGCAGAATGTGGGTTAGGACACAAGCTGGAGACAGGTGACCAGTCAGTAGTTGGCACAGCTGGACATGGCAGCTGAACTACTGTTGTTGCCGAACTTCATCCATTATAAGCCCACTACTGGTAGTTGTCTGAGACTTGGCTGATGTCATTCACGTAGGTTTATGGCTTATAGTGAGGTGAAGTCCACCAATAGAAATGGCTAGTAGGATGTTAAAAAGACTGCAACTTTACAAGCACGTCCTTGTTCGCAGGCTTGGTGCAAGAAAAGGGCATTTTCTTTTAGCAAAAATTGAAAGAAAGACTTCAAAGAAGTGTTTTCTTTGATGGAACACAAAGTCCTGTGTCCTTGAGGAGGATAGTTGGTGTTCTACAATAGCATGTTTTTCTCTGAGTTTCTTTTAATTGGCACATAACAAATGTAAAATTGGAAAGTGATACAGCATAAAAGAAGTTAACATTGAAGAAAATGTTAGAAGACTTGAACTACATTACTTTACTGGAAGTTTGAGGTATGCCTCACGGGTCCTTGCTGCATTTCACATTTTAAAAAATATTGTGACCTGTAATTGTGGCACAGAACTTCTTTTTAGTGGAGCAAAAAATAAGACATCACTGCAGTTTGAGCAGCCATTAAAATTTGTATTTAGTCTTTATAGTGACTTTATGTAGCTGAGTGGTACAGGTAATGTTTGGCATGTCCCAGTTCAGCTTGTTTAATAAAAAATTCTTTCTTTTTCCTTCTTTCAGTTGATCTTAAGAAAGGCTCATGTCCAAGTGCTGCAAAGTCAAATCTCCCCAAGCCGTGCCAGTCGGGACTTCGTCCTCCAGGTTATTCACGGTTGCCCGCAGCTAAGCTGGCCGCATTTGGTTTTGTCAGGAGCTCAAGCGTATCCTCTGTCTCCAGCAACCAGTCAAATGACAGCACTCAGAGTGATCAAAGCAGGACAACCAACCGTAAGTCCAAAATGTGGCCTTTCTGGGGTCATACTAAATAGATATATTCCAGGGTTGTCCAGACTGGAGTTTGTGTCTAGTTTAGGACTAATGTAATACGTGCAGCACTCGCTAATCTCTTCTGTGCCACTGAGTTGTAGGTTTGGTGTCTTGATTTCCCAGTGTAATTTTTTGAAATATTATTAATAATAGATGAATGGGTGCTGAATGTACATTGCCTGTAGAAGGGGCTGGTTTCCCTGCTGCAGAGAAAATCACATTAAGAGTGAACCTGAGGCGTTTTTGTATTTTGTTTTTACTTAGAATATCCCTTCTTACATGATGAAGTCAGTAAATAATCACAGTAAACTGTGTAGCCCCGCAGAACAGTTTAAAACAAAGATTTTCTAAAATGAGCAACACAGTCTTTCTCATCTGCTTTTCTTCTGCCTCTTAGTATGCAGTGTAATAAACTTAGTTTAGAAAATTAATCAAATAATGCCAGTGGTATAAAAGGGATCAGAATTGATACCGTAGCTATTGTCTCATCTACCAGACTTGGAAGGATCCCATGGCTGAAATGTCATTTCAAATCCCATTTTCTGTAACAGCTGTTAATTTTATTAAGTACAAAATAATACCCACTGGACTGTGCAGTCCTTGGGAAGTGTGCGCGTGCCCTGGGCTCAGAGCGGAAAGGCGGATTGAGGGATTTTCATGCCCATTTTTTCTTTGAAGACTGGATTGAGCCTGAACTGTGTCAATATCAAAGCAAGTGATATCAGCCCGAGAGGGGTGCAAATGGGGGGGACCAGGTGATATGAAGCACCAGACAACACAAGATGCCGCAGGCTCCTAAATCTTTCAGTGCTTGTATT
This sequence comes from Charadrius vociferus, assembly GCF_000708025.1. Classification (NCBI taxonomy): domain Eukaryota; kingdom Metazoa; phylum Chordata; class Aves; order Charadriiformes; family Charadriidae; genus Charadrius; species Charadrius vociferus. Next base: position 1,066,371 of record NW_009647838.1, read on the forward strand.
AATTTGAAATGAATTAAAATCAATAACATGAAAATAGTTAAAAACCATAAGGATTTTCTAAGGATTTTCTATTTCCCCTTTTATATGGGGTAATCAAATGCCAAAGACTAATGTGTCTAGGGAGTTTTAACATTTGCAATGTCCCCAAACATGCACATGTTTTACTGTTGGACTGATTGCTCCTATCTATTTATTCCCTAATGAACTTTGAGGGTAGTCAGCTTCTTTTGCTTTGCTTTTTTACTCTACATTTATGCCTCTGGAAAGCTTTTCCTTTTACCCGGTGTTGTAACCTTTTTGTCTTTGGTTATTCTTAGGGACAAGAATATCCGATTTCTAATTAGTTCTAAGCTACATCTCTGCAAGAAATGTTGTTTTGTAGCAATTTTAGGTGTGAATCTGTGAAAAGTAACATCCGTAGGTATAGCACTATCCTTGAACACAGTGGATGCATACAGGTTCACACAATTGAGAATTCTCTAAAAGGGATATACTCCAAACTGTAGAATCTGAGTCAACTGGTTTCTGATCAAAAACTGTGGAAGAAGCATTAGTAAATTCAGACCCAGAAAGCTACATCTGACTCTTAACTTGTCTTAAAAAAAGTTGATTTCATTTGTATATTCGGTTATATTTTTATATCATATTTGTACGTTAAGCCCATAAAGACTCGAACCATACTTCATGTACCAAAAGGGCGTGGAAGTATTTGGCGCATACACTTTATTCCAGCCCACTTAGTTGAAGGTGGTAATCCTCTGTAATATTAGGATTAGAATGTGGTGACAATCTTGGGCATATTGCAAGAATGTTTCTGATGGGTATGAAAATTACCCAGGGGAAGTGTTCTGCTTGTACGAATTGGTGTAGAGACGAGCTTAGCTTGTCACCTGATGGAAAACAGGATGTATCATTTCTGTTCTTGCCAACGACTTAGGTAGCTCATCTAAGCAGTTGCTTTATTTCCCTCCATCTCCATGGGAGAGCAAAAGAATAAGCTCCTCCCAATGGTCATCTCTCTGGTGTGGTTCCTGTGACATGCACGGCTGCCCAGCTCAGAATTCACAACTGGTTTGGTTTGTCTTTTAATTCCAAATGGATAATGCTTCCTCCTGGACTGGGGTGAGCGAGGGAGAAGGGGTGTTGCCAAGGGGGTGAGCACACACTGTGTTTAGGGTGTCAGCCCTTGGGTAAGTCATCACACAAGAAGACACCTAACGTCACTCTCTTTCTTTGGATTAAAGGCAACACAACTCCTGTTCCTCAGTCCTGATAGGACAGATAGGTAGGAAAAAAAAAATTGTTTCCTTACTGTTGACTTATTAACTTTCATAGAAATGTTATCAGTGTGAAACTGTCATCTTTTTCTATTTGTAGTCCATGTGCCAGCAAGAGTTAAATTAGTTGCCCAATGCCCAGGAAGCACAGATTAGTTGCTTTCTGTTCTACTGCAGCTTATTTAACATGGATCAGCAGTGCACTTCAACAAAGTAACCCAGGAGTGGATGTAGGGGAGCAAATGGCTCAGAAATCTTAGCATGATGTATTATTTCTTCCTTTCACTGTCCACTGGAAGAATGGTTTTATTTAAATTCAATAAATAGCTGATTCAGTAGTTACTACCTGAGATCCTGTCTTTGTCTAAATAGGCTTCCTAGAGGGCAGGGTAAAGTTTTACTGTTAATTTCCTAGCTCAGTAGGGTAGAAAATGCAGAATGATGTAGCCTTAGAAATCTTCAAAGATACATGATAACACAATTTCCTATTTAAGCAGCATCTCTCCGTGTCAGGGAGACAGAAGTAATTGAAAACATCTTACAAGTGTGCATATGTTATAAACAGTGGGGCTGCCACTGTTGTAAGTGGAGAGGCTCACCTCAAGATCTTATATCTGCTGTAAAAGAAAGTCATGATGTAGGGTAAATTGCTAAAATGAAGATGGCTATGGCTGGGTGAAGGGAAAACATAGGTTTGGTTTAGGATCAGAGTGTTTTAGGGAAAATGGTGATTCTTGAAGGGGTCCTAGTGTGATCCCGTGCTTGCTTTTCTCTCCCCTGGCAGATGTCTCATGGTGTTAGCTCTTCCCAAACGCATGATGGTTACATTTCTTTTCAGAAGTCCCAACTAGTATCTTGTTTTGGCATACTAATACTGATTAAATGCTGTCTAGAGAATAAAATCCCACTTGTTTAGAGTAAGGAGACATGATGTTTGTGTTGGGGGAAGTTTGTTAATGGAGCTGCAGCGCAGGAGCTTTGTTCTTCACCACATTTCTCCCCTTGCCTTGACCTCTCTGAAAGCAGTAAACCTGGATGTGCACAGAGCCTATGCTATGCTCCTCAACTGACTTTCTGGCAACAGCTCACATATTCTGATTGACTCAATTAAATGGATTTGCAGCGGTGGGACTGTGCTCTTTTCCCATGGTAGGGACAGGGCAGGCTGTGCAGCACTCGCCTGCTTGCCCTCTGGTTTTTCCTGGAGTCCCGTCCCTGGGGTGTGTGTGTAAGCCAGGATGCTGTTCATCGATAACATGCCAACTTTGACACCCATACCATCAGCTTCTAATTGGGATCGGTCATAACAGCACTCTGCTCCTAGGGGCTCCCGCCCACTTGTGTGCTGGGGCTGTAGGGACAGCTCTGACAGCCAAACCACCCAGCATCTTGCCAGGTTCTGAGGCAGGGAACTGACCTGCACACCAGGGTCGCTGGTCCATGTTTGACCACTTAAAATCTACTTTCTGGTGCTTACATGTAACTTGTGCTTTGCACACGGGGGAGCCAGGGTCCATGAAGTTCATTTGGAATGATGGTGGCATGCGAGGCAGCTTCTCTCCTTGCTGAAGGAGGTGCCTCGCTTCTTGCCTTGCTGAGGGATACAATGACAGAAGACCAATACTGCTCCATTTCGAAGCCGGGTCCTAGGATGTATCAGGGGAGCCCACCACAGTTCACCACTGGCTCTCCTGCCATGTTCAATACAAAATGGTTAAAGCGGTTCAAGGTGAACTCTCTGTTCCAAATGGTGAACAAGAGCAGTTGTGTTTGAACAAAACAACTCAGGGAAGCTGCAGCAGTGAGAACTCACCATACTGCTGGACAGGGTCCATCCTTTGTTGCTGCTAAAGTTCCTCTCTGCTCGGTGCAGAGTGTGCAGCTCTCCCTGCCACTTTTACACCTCCCATGCCATGGCTTTCCACGTGGTAAGCTCTGTACCGAGCTGCAGAAAGGCACAGGTGAAGTTGTCTGCTGGGGCAAAGCCACATGGCCTGACACCACAGTATGTAGGACAGTTGGGAAACCATGGGCTGAGGCTCAGCTCCAGGTCTATTAGCTATTAATACCCCCCAAAATTAGTTCTGTGCTACAGATAGGTTTTCCAGTAACATTTCTGTTCAAGATTACCTGAAAAGTTCGTGTTTATACTCAGCTCTGGGCTGCTACTTTTGAGGTTTAAAAATCTGTAATCTTCTAAACCATTTTTCTTTATTTAGGCAGAGGTTTTTTGTATGTCAAAAACCTTGCTGAGTTTGTTCACACTCCAGATTGGCCAGAATTGAAAAATTCAGATACTTCAGTCTGTCTAAAAGGGGCGTGAGTGTTCTCTGCTAAATATGAGAAAAAGTGAATGACTGGCAAGTCATGTTAAGGTTGAAACCACTATGATTTGGAGTTGAGTGAAACAATTGTGGCACCATAAAGAAAAAAACCCTAAACATCTAACTTGTAGCAAAATAACTGACTTCGCGTATTTTCCCTTGGAATTTTAAATACATTATATTGAAGCTTCTTCTGCGTCTGCCCCAATAAAATTTTCCTAAGAGGTTTTGAATTTGAATTTCACATTGCACGCCAAAGGCCTGCAGTTGTGAAATGTGGTTCCCAATATTATCTTGTGATTCTGCAGTACAGTAACACGATGCTCAGGCTGTACTTTCTGTTTTACTAGTTTAAGGGACACAGAGTTCTCTCACTTGCTTGTATCTCCATTTCTAGTGATTGGCTGAATATCCTGCTCATGTAATTAGTTTTATGTACTTCATCAGAATAGACTCTAATGTGCTGTAAGTACCACATGGGAAACAGTTCATTAAGCACCGTGAAACAGTCTGATGTGTGAAGGATTGGAAGAAAGATGGATTGTTTAGAATGAGTTGAGGTATGATAACTGCTAGGAGTTTAGGAAATGGAAGAATGTAGGTATAATATCAGGAAATACTTTGTAGTCATAAGGTCTACTAGTCTGTTAAATAATCTTCCAACTGAAGTGATGAAATCCCCGTTGCTTAAGATTCTTAAAATAGAATAATAGCATGGTGTTAGAGGCAATTCTTCTCCAGCAAGGTGCTAGACTAAAAGACATAATACTATTCTATATCTCCCCACAGCTCTGAGTGCTGAAGCAATTTCTTTTCAGCCCGAGCAAAGAAATGGTGATGAATATTTCAAAACTTGCATTAGTATCTCATGACAGCTATTGTTTTGTTTAAAATTATAGAAACCTGAAACTGCTTGTTTTGTGTAAACTTCCACGATCCCTTCTTCAGTGTATAGGTTTCATGCTGGTTTTTGACCTTGCATTGCTTGGCCTTTCTAAATGTTGAATTTCCATTCTAATAAGCAAAGATGTCAAAGTGTCAGATTCAGGTAGGCGGAGAAATGGGGAAATTAAAGTGAGCACAGAAGCCTTGAATAGATGGATAATTGCCTTCAAAAAAGATAGAACATTCAAAACTGTGACGTGGTGGACAGATATACCAATTGTTCTTAAAGATATAAGTAAATACAAAAATTTTTCTATATGAAAATACATTCCAATCATATTTCAATGACTCATTTTCTCTTTATTTTTCTACATTACAAATTCTTTTTTTTTCCCTTCTGATCCTGTTCTGATATCAATATTGTGATGAAAGAATCACTTTATGCCATCACTCCACTCTGAATAGGACTAGAATGGAACAGGATCAAATTAGGATTTTCAGCTTTGTGGGGCAAATCATCTGGAAAAGTGCAGTATGTCAGCAAGGGCTGAAAAGACATTTTAGCTGCCTTCCAGACTCTCAACATTTACTTTTCATACTCTAGTTGTTACAGCTGGGGAAAAAAAACCCTTCAAAGAATGACTTGGAGGTGTAGGCACAGCGGTTTCTCTCTGTTTGCAGAGATTGAAACAACAGTGCTGAAGTATAAGTTGTCCATTAATTTCAGTGGGTTTTAGATACGGTGCTCGTGATAGTATTTTAGATGTGATAATATTTTAAAAGCTTGGAAAATGTTTTTACTGTCTACACTACTCTTCCCCTGCCCATGGGAGCACACAGAAGAGGGAAGCCGTACCATACCGGGAGGCTCTGTACCACTCCGTGCAATGAATAAGTGGAGGCAGAAAGATCAATCCCGTTTGGAAATGCAGAACTACTTTTATATGAAAATGCCGACCTGAAAGATTTGGAGGGGTTGCAAATTTACCAAGCTGAAGTTTGTCAAAACCAAAAAAAAAATCCATGAAACTCCCAATTCTGCAAAGCCCGCTTTTTATGAGCAAAGAACAGTTGAAAGAATTTTGCCAAGCTCTCGCGCCAGCTCAACTTCAACAGAGTGCTTAATCATCCTGTTTGTTATTGTTGTAAAATGCCATATGAAATCTGCATTTTTAGGTGTAAGAAAGCCGGTCTGGGAGATTCTGTGTCTGTGTGCTAAAATTGTCCTGGCTCAGACCTGGCAGATCCAGTTCCAGTTTTTGGCACTTATTTCTGTCTGGCTTTTTAAAAGTGACTTAAATTATCCACCTCGCTTTCCCATCCGTAAAATGGGGTGGGAGAGTACAAATGTTTGCACAGGTATTGGGTAATGGGGCGACAAGGAAGAAATGGATAGTGACAAATCCTCTTTCCTGGCCCATTGCCACACAGGATTATTTGACTGATTACGAGCACCTAATTTAGTCACTGTGACTCTTAGTGTTTAATCTGCAGAGGGTAAAAAGCAGTTCAAACCACTCGCACACCAGGCTGCCAGACACCAATTTCACCGGAGAAGGTAGTGCGTCGCCCCACGATTAGGTTATTCCCATCACAGGCACCCCAGCTATCTCTCCCTGGGACTCTGTGGGGAGATGTTGGTTCAATGATCAGTCTCATGAATGTAGCCACTGTGGCAGCCTGCTTCGGTACCCCTATACCAGGCTGTTTCATCAGCCCCTTCTTTATTTTAAAGGTGTCCTGTGGCTGTTTTTATTCTGCCCTGCTCAATAGGAGATCATGACTCCTTTTTTTTTTTATTGCAGTGTAATGGGCTTCATTCATTTCTTAGAGGGATACAAAGAAATCAGCGAAGCCATTTCTAAAATAACTATTTTTTTTTCAGTCTTTAGATCACATTTTCTATAGCATCTAGTCTTCAGGGAGCCTGAAGGGAATCCCCTCCGATAGGGATGTGAGGGGGACAGGAGGGTGGTCCCCTCTGCAGCTGGGGTTAGAAGAGGGCTGCTGGTGGAGCGTGACTTTCAAAGTCTGGTAAAGCCACGGTCAGTCTGGAGCCTGTAACGGGGACAAGCACAGCACAGTGACTTTCTGGGGATGCGCAGCACTCGGAACAGTAGCACTTAAAGTGTCCTTTTTAAAATATGAAGGCAAGCAGCAGCTGGAACATATCTGCCATGTCCAAATTAAAATCCCTCTGAAGACCAGAAAACTCACTATAAATTGTATCCTTTTCATACTCTAATCTTCCTATTCTATCTGATGAGGGGGGAAATACTCATTTAGAAGTGAACCCTGTGGGCATTCATCAGAATGGATTAATCTCTTAATTTAGCCCAAAGAAAAATTAAGAAAGAAAGCTTTGAAGAAGTGAGAGTGCTTCCACTTCTCTTTTTCTTTTTTTTCTCTTTTAATTTTTTTTTTCTTCCCCCCCCCCGCCTTCTGAACTAATCTGCCTTCTAATGGAATCACAGTTAAAATCTTCATAGTCTCCCACTAATGAAGAATGACCCTGCAGGACTTTTGAGAAACTTTCCTCTTCAGTATGCCCCTCTCAAGCATTTAATTGCAGTTTATAAATCAATATTTGGAAAAGGTTAATTCTGGATATCTAACTGTGGGGCTCATCACTGGAGACAGCTCTCACCTCGGTATTTCATTGACTTCATCCGCAGTTTCTGTGCTCTCTGAAATTCAAGCTTGTGGAAATCTAGATGCATTTAAATCTGTAAACATTTACCTCCAGAAGGCACTGCATACCGTGTCTGGTTCCATTGTGCATTTTGTATTGTCCATGAAGTCGGAGCTGATGAGCACAGTGAGGGACTTCACCTTTTCACCTTTAGAATCCATGAGTTAAACAGTTGCCCAGTTGAACCAATTACTGTCACTAACAAAAATCATTACAAAGTCTATGACAATATGCTTTCTTCCAAAGATAGATAGCTTTTTTTCCAAAAACAGCTTTTTTCCAAAAATAAACATTAATTTAAAGACGCAAGAAGTTTGATATGGCAGTTATGAGCCAATTCTGAGTCACAGTGAGAATTACAGAAATTTTTAAAGGATTTTTGAAATTATATTTTCCCTTGTGTAATTTCTGCTTAGGGTCAATGAGGCTGTTAGCGTTTTTCCTAAGCAAGAGTCAAATAACCTTGAGGTTCAGTGTAAAAAAGTGAGTCTGAGATGATCGCATTGCAATCATATTATTAATAGCTGTTGTCAAAGGTGAAATATTATGAATTTGTTATACACACAGTTCAATCCACTGTATGCCTTACTAGCAATAAACAGGACCAAAGTTATAAGTACTGTAAATATTACCAGAAAATCTCAGTTAGACCGAAAGGTTTCAGAAAACAGAGCTGGCCTCTTTACAGTACATGAAAAATCAATTAACAGAATGTTATGCCCTTGCAAAATGAAGTGTGGATAATGAACACAAATAAATGGAGGTTTGAAAAAAGCCTGTGTACTTGTCCCTTTTGGGGAGGGAGAGTGACTGATTAGTTTAGGAGAATCGTGGTGGATTAGTGCAGGTACGTATTAACAGTGGAGCAAAGGAAGACAAACTTCAAAGAAGTTTCTAATCTTTGATCCCATTATGAATCCTGCAGAAGACTTGTGAATTCTAATTTAGTAGCGAGAGAAGTGTTACAGCCAAAAGACCGTGGCGCTATTTATAGAGGAAAAACTTTTCCCATCTAGAGGTTGGGCTGGAATCTCACCCATAACGCTTTTTCCATCACACTAATCTAGTCCAAACGGGTTAAAATTGAGGTCATTTATGTAAGTCTTCCAGGTGCTCTTGAGAATATCTGCAATAAAAAGAAGAAACAGCATCTTTTGCAGCTTTCAGTTTGTGAATTGTGATCCAAGAACTTAAAAATTACAGCTCAAAAAGCCTTTCCTTCCGACTTGCTGCTTGACAGTCTCTAGAGGCCTGGGCAAGATTACATGAGGCTGTAAACAGCTCAAAATGTTGTGGTTCTTTGTCTTGTGACAGGTGTGAGACCACAGATTTTCAATTTGGGATTCCCAAAGTTAGTTTAAATGCTAGAAGAAAGCTGACTGGGGTCTGAAATAAGTAAAACCAGCGCGGGCAGAAAAAAGGGGAAACTGAGACCCTCCAACCAAGAACACTAAGCTGAATAAAATGTAAACAATTGCATGGAATTTTTTTCCCAGGTGGGAGTTATCACAAAATGTAGGCTGTTGACACACTAGACATCAGCAATACCACCATCAGCAGCTAGCAAACATTCAACCCCTTGGACATGAGCCTGAGAAATGGTAGCAGGTCTCCCATGTGGCAGCTTTAAGGGTACACCTGTGGCATTGGTGTGGTTGGACGAGAAAGCTGCTGCTGTTCGGGTTGAACTGTGATTTGCAAACAAGCCCTGACTCTTTGTTCCTCGTGGCAAGGAGTCAGTTAAGCTGGGCTACACAGTGTAAGTCTTTAATTTATGTTCTTAGCAACTTCATGGACTGCTGATATGGTTTCATGCACTTTAAGTTACCATTTCTATGCCCGTAGAAGGCTACACAGTCAGAAACGCAGAAATATGAGCATTTAGGATCTGCGAATAAAGTGCTGTGATTCACAGATGTGAACTGGACCTTGCCAGAATAGCCAGCAGCGTTCCCATACAAACCTCGACGTCTCATCGTGCGTTGGTGCGATCCATCTCAGAAGGGGGCGCATCTCTTACCGTGTGCAGATTCACCGAGCAGTCATAAGACTACTGTGTTATTTTAGCATACACTGTTTGAATTGGGCTATTAGGTGCAGCATGATGTGTGTTTCTGTATGAAAAGGTAGATGTTGCTGTCCAGAACGCAATGGAGATGGTGCATACGCTGGCTGGCTGGTGGGCTGATGCCAGCAGCAACCACCAGCAACACTAACTGTGCACAGTGGACCTTGGTGACACAAAACAAGCCCAGATCAGTTAGTTCTTGCGTGTCACGAACCTTTCTCCAGCTGAACATTGTGTTGGTCTTCTTTTTCTGTTTTCTTTTTTTAAGCAACTTTCTCAAAGAAGACAAATTCCATGTTATTCCTTTACTGAACCACCACAAGGAAAGGAAATAGCTTCTAATTGGCAAAGAAGAATTGGGAGACACCCTTCTATCTCACCACTAAAAGTAGAGAAGGAATACAGTAAACAAAGGAATGAGTTGTTTCCTACCACTGCTTTGCATCTCAAAAATAGTGTACATTTCAGGTGCCGTGAGAGCTTAATATTTATATTTAGTCAGTTGTTAACTTCCTTTCTATCATACACTACAGTTATACTGTCTTCCTGCCAGCCATTCCTGGAAAGGTATGTGCAACCTCTGGAGAAAACTGAGCAAAACTGAGTGAGGAATGGTACGTTTTGAGTAAAATGGTGTGTCTTGTTCAAAACGTCTTATGACCAAGCCTGGACTATTTATAGGAAACCCTTGATATTCTCTTCTCCTGCTGCTAGGGATGGACTAGGGTGGGCCAGAGCTCAGTCCATACCCTGAAGTATGTGGTATGACTTTCTTGGGTTAGATGGAAGAATTAAAAATGCATCCCTTTTAACCAGTATTCTTCTCCTAAAAGAATATATAATTTATTTGGCACTTTTTATAAACTCTTCTGCTCAGTTCTTACTGCTTAGCATGAGATGATCTTGGAATTAATATTACTTTTGTAATCTGAGGAAAGGGGATTTCCCAATGAACATTATTACAATACTTTTATTTAAACTGAAGGCCTATTTTTAGATGCTTGGATGTGTCCTGGGATAAAACGTTCCTTCTCTGACATGTTCTAATGTTGACTAAGTGTATTATGTACTGCATCTAGGTATCTAAGGAATTTTAATTGTCTCAGAGGTACACAATAGCTTTTTAGAATTAGGATATTTATCACTTGTCACAGCTTGTAAATTTAGATACAGAACAGGCCTGTACACTGTCAAGCTGTGTGGGAAAGTAAGAAGAATAAGAGGTAGCGTCATGGTCTCTGTATGCCTTCCAAACACATTAATAGTTAGTATGTTCTAAAAATGTCTAAGATGTAGTTTTAAAAAGCTTAAACATGAAAGTAAGATGCATGAAAATGTAAAAGAAAAAAGCTGATGCTAAGAAACCCTCTCTTATGTGCACAAGTCAGTCCCACTCCTTTTGCAAGGGGATAGTTGCTCTAAGAAATACACTGAATTATGCATGGCTTATCAACGATCCTGCACTGGAGCTCAGTTGTGATGGTGGGAAGCTTTGGGGAATGTGCACTCCTGAACTGACATCTACCTGTTGTGCAAATCAAAAGTATCTGCAGATAAAAAATTCAGATTAATTGAACAATGCCCCCAAGCAGTGCGCTAAGTGATAGAAGCTTACTCTCAGTCACAGTCAGAAGATTAAACTATGGACTGTCAGGATGAACAATTTGCAGCTAGGATTAATTTGGTATTCCCCACTTTAGGGCATGCCAGCTATTATGTTAAAAATTTATTAAAACTAGTCTAAAATATCAAAGATTGGCACATTTTAAAACAGACTGGCTTTTTCATGGAGCCCACAGTTTTGTAACCAGGTAATTATTATTTTTTTTTTAAATTGTTTGGATAGGTGGCAAACCTTTCCCTAACTGGTGTCTCACCAGCTGTTGTAAGCTGGTTTCTGCCCTTAGCCGGGGGCTGTGGGAAGTGCTGCTTCACCGCTGTCTGGGCAGAGGTGAAGCAAAGCGGCAGGGTCGTGCCCAGCCCTGGTGAGGGTGAGGACAAACCATTGCAGATCCTCGGCCCCTGGAAAGGCAGTGCCCTCTAACAGCTTGAGGTGGCAGAAGCCACGTGGTAATGAAGGGTAAATGCCTCTGGCTTGTAATTACACACTTCTGATTTGGGCAACAGAGATTTAATTGCTATTAATGGAAATGCTGGTTTCTTAACTACTATTATTGTTTCCACATGAGAAATATTTCTATATCAGAAGAATGATTAGGAACTAGCTTCACTTCGTAATGCTTCTCAAATGATACCTGTTTGCACAGAGCCTCTCTTCATCCACTTTTTCTCTGTGATCATCAACAGTGATCCTCTGATCTCTGCAGTCATGCTTTTATGACTTCTACCCTTCCCATATGGCCATATATTTGGAGTAATCATCCTGCTAAAATACGCTATGTTCCCTGTTTTAACAGTTTTAAGAAACGTGGTCATTCAATTAACATTTCATTCCAAAATGCCTGTGCACTATCTCTGTTTATCTGGTTTTTCTCATGCCTTTAGACAAGGGAGTCCCTTTTCGGTTCTGTCCATCACTTGCGTGGCACCATGCACGCTCCCAGTGATGCATGTGATCTGGAAAACTGGCTCTAAATAAGAATTGTGATAACATTTGCCTCCACTACAGCAGGCACAAAGCTTCACCCTGCTCATTTGCAGTTTGTAATTAACTGATGAAATGTATATGTAATTAGCTTTGGTAGTGTTTCTGGGAAACTACTGCATGCATGCTTGAAACTTTACCTCATTTTAAAGGTATTTTAGCGGGAAATTTTTTGGGGAAGTAAGCTCCACTAAAGTTTTTAAATGTTTTCCTCCGGGTGGATTGTAAGAATGTCAGGCTTTTCTCCATACTCATCCTTCTGAACATTTTGCAGCTTTCATCTCCACCTCAAGGTCCTCCCACTGCTTGAAACGATGCCCTGGTTCACCTTGGAGCCAGGCTAGGTGTGCTGGCGTCTCACGCTGGCAGCTAGGGCTGAACGAACCGATTGCAGTGGATAACTTACTTGCTCAATCAAATTAGCCCCGTGGTCTCTAAGCGTGCATAAATTCTGCCCGTGGCTAACAAGCCGCTGATACCACCGGTGTGCCTTCTCTGCCGGTGACTGTGAGGAGCGAGGAGCCATGCTCGCCAGCTGCTGATATCTTCTGATGTTTTGTCCGAAGCAGCTCTCTGAAGTTGGGGGTCCCGCTGCGAGCAGGAGCACAGCTGTGAACCGAACGCTCTCAACTTTCTTGATCCCTGTCCTTGGCTTGGTATTGGACCTGATAATATTAATACAAAAGTGCCTCGAGAGTGAGAGCTGAGATGTAGAAGCAAAGTGCAGTAAAATAAAGCCCTGAAAGCTAGGCTGGTACAGCACTTAGTGTGGTTCGTGTCCTACGGTATGTACTGTGTATTCCTGCCTATCAAGTTATATGTTATTTACAGCATTTTGGTTATGCTTGGAATAAATTCCTCTTTAGCGTTAGCTGGCAGACCTGGAGATAAATAAGCTACAGTTGACATTGGACTTGTGTTGGTCAGCCATCTAAATTCTGCTTAGCAAATTTCAAATTATTCAAGTCTGGCAACATTTTAGCAAGGATATGGTAACAAATCACCTTATATAAATTACTGTTCATCTAATGAGGGCTGGGGGCTTTAGGTTTTACACTTTCCTTCTGTCTTTGCAGCATTGTGTTGGAGATTAAACTGTTTTTCTGGTGGTGATTCAAAGGAAATGGATAAAAGGGTATAAAAAGTTTCAGAGCAATCTGTGGGTGCTGAGAGAAGGGAAGGGACTGTTTTTGTTTTATCTCAAACCAGGACACCGGCAGGGGGGCTCTGATACCCACCCTGTGTCAGGAGTCCTAAGCTCTTCATGAACCATGGTGGTTTGCAGCACGGGGTTTCAAGGCAAACTCTTCAAGATCTGAGAGTGGTGCAGAGGAATTAAACAGTAAAAATACAGGGAGTAATTAAGGGCTTAAGGATCACTTGCACTCATATTAACATGAATAATTTCTTTAATTGCCTTCACGGGGACTACGCAGTGCCATATACCTTAGAAGGAGAGGTCTCCTGCAGACCATGCTGCAGCATCAGCTGGGAATCCATATCATTCAGGCGACTTGGGAACAAGGTGTTTCCGCTGTGATTGCAAGTGGGAACTCCAGCAATAGCAAGTTATAAACAACCTAAATTTGCAAATATCTCACTTTTGTTAAAAACAGGACCCACAATAGGTTAGTAGCCACTTGAAGGGTAACTGTTGTTACAGCTGCATGAAGAACTCCAGTTATCTGAAATATGGAGAGCTTCTCTGCACGGTGTTGTTAGTGCCAGCTCCACTGATTTTGTAGAAACTGCCCTGCACTTTATTCCTGGCTGAAGTGATGGAGTGTGGTGACAGATTTCATCCTTGCCATGCTGCATGATATGGCTAGACACAGAAACCTTTCTTTTCAGTGGACAAACCTGTTCAGTCAATTTATTGGCTGTAAGTGGAGATTCATATACTGATACTTCTAAAGCAGTTTCTATTGAAAGGTGTTGGTGAATATTGTGTATATCAATTGGTTTTCTTTCAGAAGACTGTTGGGAGGAAGGCAAGTATTGTTATCACTGCCTTGGGGAAAGGAGAACTGAGGAACATGTGAATGTGCCACATTTCTCACATGAGCCATCTCGGAGCGTGTTGGAAGGTTTATATGGGATATTTGAAGCCCAGGTGCATCCAGCCCTCTAGACCTCTCTGTTCCAGGATGGTCGGTCTGAGAGACCTAGAGATGAGCTTCCTGGGAGCACAACAATGGAAATGACCACCAGCTGTGGGAATGATGCGCTGGAAGAGACGGTTTCCCTTAACCATGTCCAGGGGAGCATGATAATGCTTCAGGACTGTATTTGAAGTGTTTTGACACAAACGTCTCATTTAGCCACTTGCTTTCATCTCCAGCGGAACAAAGCTCTGCTTCCTTGGTGAAAGTTTTAGGAACATTTGTGCTTTTATGTGACACAACTATGTTCCCTCCGGACTTCCTGAGCTGAGGGAGAACTTGCATGGAAGCATCTCAGCAGTGAAGTACATATATTCCTTCATCTTTGTAAAGTTGGCTTTGGCATTTATCATATCAAAGTATTCAAATTTATGAAGCAGTTTCTTGGAGCTCAGTTAATCCCCTGGGTGACTTTTTTACAAAACCAGCAGCCGAGCTGCCTCCTTGTTAACACTGGGTAGGGAAAAGAGAGAACTGTGTCATGTGAACTGCAGGGAAATTAGAACAAGCTAATCAAAGAATAGCAAAGAGGGAAGTTAGACATTAAAGGCTCTTTCATATGGACCACAAAACATGGAACTAGAAATGTGGTCCTAATGTGTATTATATTCTGCTGCATAAGTAAAAGTCTATATAGCCAGAATGCAGCCAGAAAAGACTGTATTTGATAACAGATACTTTTTCAATTAAGAAATTATAGTGAATATATGTACGACATTTCACAAAGCTTTGTCAGGGAGATCAGAGACATAGGATCATTAAAAACAGGGCAGCATGGTGACATGTCCTTGTCCTGAGGCGTAATCAGCTATACTTGCATGATTTGGGCTAGATTTTTCTCTACTGTTGTTTATAACACATTTAAAAATGGACCTTGCCTAGGAAGCTTATTCTTTTTTTACTTTTTGAAAATAATTCATGATGTGTAACCTATATTTCTCTCACAGAAGTTTATACCTGTTTCTCGTGGTTCTATTTGCAAAGGTGGCAGAGAATTGTTTCTGCCCAATACACATGCAGAGAAATGTTTCTGCCTTATACATATTTGAAGACTGTTGTCATGTCTCATCTCATTTCCCTTCTGTAGAAATGAATCAATCCGAGTGCTTCAGCTTTTTCCCAGGCCATACTTTCAAAGACCTCTGATAATTTTCTATTCCTCATCTTTAGACTTCTACTTTGTCTGAGTGTGGTTTGCAGTCCTGGACTGGTTATAGAGAGCTAATATAAACCTCACTTTGTAGAACTTTTCATAATAGAAGTCAATCGACAGTCTCCTACAAGGAGAGGGGAATTAAACCTTTCAGAGCTGACATGACTTGCCTAGGCTACCCATCAGGGAAACAGCAGAGCCAGGAAGAGGACCCAAGAACACAACTCCCTGGCCAGTCCTTGTGTTCCTGTGAAGAATGGTCTCCCTTGGCAAACACGCTAATTGCAAGCCTTTCGTTAATGAGATGTACCACGTAGCGTCACTAAAAAATCTGGACTGCCCCCAGAAAGTGATCCTTTTTCTTGCAAAGGGTGAGATGTAGTGATGCTTATTGTATTTATGTGCTGGCTGCTCTTGGTATGGCTTTAACCCCTCTGAACTCCTACACGCTCCGGTCTCTCACAGGTAGAGGGCATGACACTTTTAAGTGTGTTTTATCCCCCTCCCTGTCACCTTCAAAACTGTCTATAAATGGAGGTGAGCATCCAAGTTCTCTTTAAGCTGTATTCAGAGTAAATTTATTTGTGCCTCTTATTGATGGATTAGTGAAGAAAACCAGAGCGTTTTAAAAAAGAAGAGCTGGTATATTCTGCTCGCTCCAACCAAGCTCACTTTACCAACTCAATAAAGTAAAAATACAAGTAGCATTAAAATGAGGTTGTAGGAGAAGCTGCCCAGTGTGAGCTGCAATTGCAGAAAATATATTTCTCCTTAATTATTGTGCAGTAGTGAGTGCATAAAATGTTCAGCCTTCTCCTTGGCTATATGCTGTTTGCTGAAACACAGTCAGCTCAGCTCAGCTACACTGAGTAAACACCTACTTATCTATCTGGTTTAAAAATATTCTAATCATTATTCAGCCTTTCTATACATCATATCTTTGCAATTGCTTGGATGTGTTTACTTTTTTTTTTTTCCTAAGAGTACATTTATTCATTTTCTCCTTGGCTCTATTGGAATAGTTTATCTGTAATTTAAGACACAGGAACTTTCCTACCAGTGGAAATCAGTGTGCTAATTTAATACCAGCAATTGCTTAACCTATCCAATGCCAGAGGGACCCCAGTGCAAGAAAGGGCGTACTAATATAGCCTTATGAACATGCAGCACTCCTACCAGCACACTGCTGATTAAAAAACACAGGAGGCATTTCTTCAAAGGATTCTGAATAAAGCCTTTGGTCCCATTTTCACACATGGATTGGTTGTTTTTTTTTCATTGTCCTAAATACATTTGTTAGACTAACTCATTTTGAACAGTAGCTGAAGC